>NC_143231.1:782142-1099285 GCF_030267445.1 Bombyx mandarina | reverse complement strand
ACGAATTGCTGCAATGCGATTTCGTGCGACAACTGACAAGGCGTTTCCCTTCCACAATTGGCGTTCAATTCCCCATCCTTTAACATCGCTGGAATGCGCTATGCGAATCAATTCGCAAGTTCTTGCGATGCGTCGTGGTAGCTCGTAAATTTTTACGATGCGACGTCGAATCGCAGTATTGTGTGCAAGCCCTAAAAGCGCGCATCGAAGCCAGTGCTTTCGCGGCCACGGTGCGCGGAAATTTGAACGGACGTATTTCAAATGAAAAAGGAATTATGCTAAACTGTAATTTTTTTTGATTACTTAGATCAGTGAACGAGAGCAACGTGAATACAGTTATCCGCGTTGAGACATGAAATGAAATGGAAGTCATCGTGGCCTAAAAGATAAGACGTCCGGTGCATTCGTATGTAGCGATGCACCGGTGTTCGAATCCCGCAGACGGATACTAATTTTTCTAATGAATTACGTACTTAACAAATGTTCACGATTGACTTTCACGGTGAAGGAATAACATCGTGTAATAAAAATCAAATCCGCAAAATTATAATTAGCGTAATTACTGGTTGTCTTGTGGACGTCTTGTGAGTCCGCATGGGTAATGTAAGTGCGTATTGTGATTATTTTCATTCGGTGTGCTTTGAAAAATTGACTTAAGCAATACAAGTAATAAAATCGTCGCCATTTTTTAACTTCCGTACACTGCTTCAGGTCAGATCTATTTTGAACATTATTGACTAAACGGTAAGCAAATAATTCAAAATTAACAAACCAAAAACATTTAGATTGAGATGAAAATTATAATTAGCGTAATTACTGGATGTCTTGTGGACGTCTTGTGAGTCCGCATGGGTAATGTAAGTGCGTATTGTGATTATTTTCATACGGTGTGCTTTGTAAAATTGACTTAAGCAATACAAGTAATAAAATCGTCGCCATTTTTTAACTTCCGTACACTGCTTCAAGTCGGATCTATTTTGAAGATTATTGACTAAACAGTAAACAAATAATTCAAAATTAACAAACCAAAAACATTTAGATTGAGATGACATTCTCAGATTGCAAATTTAAGTATACGTAATTTACTAAAATAATATTAAAAGCGTTTTAGCTCATGCGTTACGTTTTTTTTTATTGCTTAGATTGGTGGACGAGCTCACAGCCCACCTGCTAACTGCGCCACCCATCTTGAGATATAAGCTCTAAAGTCTCAGTATAGTTACATCGGCTGCCCGGTCAAACCGAAACGGATTACTGCTTCACCGCAGATATAGGCAAGGTGGTGGTACCTACCCGCGCGGACTCACAAGAGGTCGTACCATCACCACGTTGCAGCACTGCGATATCGGTGAGTCCGACCGCAAGCCGATATCGTATCGTTCGGTGACTTAACATATTTCAGTGCAACGATATCGGCGGTTCCGCATTCGCTACGATATAACGTAATCGTGTCGTTAATTGAAAGTTGCTCTGACGGTCTCGAACAAAGATTAGTTCGTTGCTCAAGAAATAATGTGAAATCAATTCCATGGTTAGGAAATTATTACGAAAAACAAGATACAAAATTGTGGTTGTCTTTTCTTTAATTAAACACGCTCGTAATTTCAATTGAAAGCAAAACAAACGTGATTTATTCATTGATAATTACAATTTTCTATCATACTAGTGGTCCCCCGATAGTCGAAATTCAACATAATTAATTGAAACTATAAGTTTGCACACTATTATGATTCTATTGTCGAAGACTATTAAAGTTCTATAATCACAGATTTCGCCAAGACTACAATGTAGATAAATAATATTAATGACAAACAATATTCTCAATTTGACTACAGACTATAAGCATTAAGAAAAGTTTTACAAAACAAATAGTATGCATGAGTGTGTGTGTCGAACACATGGTAGTGTGTGTAAAGTTTTTTTTTTGATATAATGTATTTTCTATGCATAATTTTAAAAAAAATTAACATTCTGTACTCCTTCTCTATATTCTCAATAAGTGTAGGAAATTTCACGCAATTTTCGTAAAAAAGGGGTACAAAGTTTTTGCTTTACTTATTAATATATAGATTAGGATCTGACACGAAACTAATGTATTAATTTACGTTATAAATGATACGGAGTAATGTGTGCCCGTATAGTTAATTCGACCTCATGTCTACGGGCTCCGGAAACCCCTCACTACCCACCGGGCCACCAGCTCGTCTGTACGTCTACTACGTCAAGTCTCCTCCTTGTCTTTTTGCACGTGACAAATTAAAAGAACAAGGAACATCAACCAAATAAATTGTAATATTCAAGTATGTATATTGGTCACGATAAATCTTGTATAGAGATAAAACCTAGCTCACACGTCATCACTTAAATCTACATAATGTCTGATCGATATCGAAATAAAACAATTAGTATTTCGTATATAATTATTACTAGACGCTATTCGCCAATAGACGTCGGGAAGAGTTGATTATTGAAAACACGAATAAAACAACATTTTCTGAAAATAAATCGTAGCTAGATCGATTTATCGCCCCCGAAATCCCCTGTATACTAAATTTTATGAAAATCGTTGGAGCCGTTTCCGAGATTCAGATTACATATATACATATATATTCATATGCAATATATAATGTTACTGGTGGTAGGACCTCTTGTGAGTCCGCGCGGGTGGGTACCACCACCTTGCCTATTTCTGCCGTGAAGCAGTAATGCGTTTCGGTTTGAAGGGCGGGGCAGCCGTTGTAACTATACTTGAGACCCTAGAACTTATATCTCAAGGTGGTTGGCGCATTTACGTTGTGGATGTCTATGGGCTCCAGTAATCACTTAACACCAGGTGGGCTGTGAGCTCGTCCACCAACCCAAGCAAAAAAAAAACCAAGAGTTGCTCGTTTAAAGGTATAAGATGAAGTTTACCTGTTCTTGTGAAGCGTAATGCTTGTCGCCGCCGTCGAATGACCAGTAAGAATGATCGAACGTGAAATCCTTGTACTTTTCACGGCTACCCTCATTTTGTTCCTTGCTACTCTGTAAAGATAAGTAACGAATTCAAGTATACATCGAATATTAAAATAGTGCTTAATGTTATCTATACTAATATTATAAAGAGGAAAGATTTGTTGTTTGTATTGAATAAGCTTGGAAACTACTGAGCCGATTTGAAAAATTCTTTCCCTGTTTGGAAGCTACACTATTCCCGAGTGACATAGGCATCTTTTTTGAAAAAAAAAATATGGATCCTTACTAAAACCCCAATAATGTAACAATTTACTACGACAATTTACTCCAATAATTTACTACGACTTTGTAGAACACATTATTATTTATAAAAAGTGTTGCGACAGCATATGTCTCACTATTATAGTTATGCAACAATAACTCCTTTTACTTAAAAAAATAAAACAACGTCAAATATCGTTGAAATTTTTGTTAAAGACCCGAGCGGAGCCGGAGCGGGCCGCTAGTCTATCATAAAAATAATATTGTACTTGAGTCTAAAATTAGCGGGCCTTCCTACTTCTGGCGCAATAGGCTTTGAAATTATTAAGATATCAGAGGATGGGGAGGTCATTAGTGGTTATCACTTGATTCCGGCAATTGTCACAACTTATTTTGTTTCAGATTTATCTCGTTCTTATCTTTACGGCTCTAAATAATAGTCGATCAGCAACAATATTACGAGCAACTGATTAAACATTAACTATGTGAAGTTTGCATATTATCAGAGTATTTTTAGGGCTGATTCACACGTGAAGTGCGTGTTTTTTATTTCGTTTTTTTGATAATTTATTTTTAGGTTAATTTGAAGATCTCGGGACGATCCGTGTTGGTTTTCATTTTATAACAGTAAGTTCTGATGGTAATTAAGGGCGGAAAGCAGAAATAATCTGGAAATAAATAAATAAATAATAAATATTTACTAACAACCACACCACGTTAACCGGTCCCGTGATAAGTTCGTAAAGAACTTGTGTTACAGGTACCAGATAACGGATATAAATGTAAGATTTTTATTATACACATACATATATTTAATATACATCCATAACCCTGGAAAAGACATTTATATTTATCATACAAATATCTTCCCTTGGCGGGATTCGAACCCGCGACCCCCTTGTGTAGTGACCATGTCACTTACCACTACACCAGACGGCCGTTGGAAAGGGAAAGGGAATGGAAATTCAAACTATACTACTACAGATGAGATTAGACTAATACAATTTTATTTTCTTAGCTAATCTGTAGTTATGGAAATCTGATCAATAACCGAACAAGCCATTGTTAGGTCAGAACTTAAAGATACAAATGATCCGTCCGTAGTAGTAATAACAATATTACTAATAACAATATTACTAATAACAATATATCTGCTATAGGTAGACGTAGCGTCCGGTGCGTTCGTGCTGAGCCATGCACTGGTGTTCGAATCCCGCAAGCGGGTACCAATTTTTCTAATAATTCGAACCACTCTTGTAGTGTAGCCCAGCCTTTACATTAATCGTATAGTGAATTGTGACATCACCTGCCGTATTTTTACAATACGAGTTGCATTTTTTTTTCAATTATTAATTTATTTAAATTCCGGTGTTTTGCATGCGATATTTTGGCATCGAATTAACGGACTGGTTCACCTATACCATTAGCAAATAACGAATGATAATAAAACTGTTTTATGTAATCGCCTTGTATGCGTTTCGGGGTTTTTGTTTGTTTAGTCGGCGGAGGTTACTGGTGGTAGGACCTCTTGTGAGTCCGCACGGGTATTTCTGTCGTGAAGCAGTAATGCGTTTCGGTTTGAAGGGTGCGGCAGCCGTTGTAACTATACTGAGACCTTAGAACTTATATCTTAAGGTGGGTGGCGCATTTACTTTGTAGATGTCTATGGCCTCCAGTAACCAGGTGGGCTGTGAGCTCGTCTACCCATCTAAGCAATAAAAAAAAGTTCATGGTGCTACTGATTAAAACTAAGCCGTAGTTCGTACACCACAGTGCGAAGGCGTCCCTTGAGAGTTAAATCTCGGGTGCATTGGAATAACGGATTTCCAGCCATTCAGACCGGAACGCATTTTATATATGTAATTTAATTCTACTGTACGTGTGTATGACACAAATCGTCCTAAACGGCTGGACCGATTTGAATGTTTTTTTTATATGCGTTTGGGTGGCACCCTGGGTGGTTTAGATTCACAAGTCAGCCCGATAGGTGGCGTTGCAGTCTTGCAACTAAACGGCTGGATCGACTTGAATGATTTGTTGTGTATGCATTCATTTAATTCGTTTCATTCATTTCGTTCATTTCATTCAATTGATTCATTTCATTCATTTTATGCATGCAGAACGTTTATCGAGTTCGGTAGTTATGGTATTATATTCGGTAGACGTGATCAATGGGAGGAGCACTGCCTACCGCAAAATGTCTGAAGGTGGATGGAAGCATTTGCGTTGATATTTATTAGCTCCGGTAACCATTTCACAGCAGGTGGGCCGCGAACAGGTATAACCGATAGTGTAATAATAATAATGCTGTTTCATGGAACTTCTATAAGATAAAAATCAACCTATTTATATGTATCAAAGTCCATGTGTAAATAAATATACATATATATTGTAAAACTGACTTTTAAAAGTCATGTTTTTTTCCCCACCTATGCTGATAGCCTTGAGAAGCTATTTCAGCTATGTAGGTGAGCTCACGGGGCTCAAACCGGAGAGTTGCTCACGCTGGCCCTAGCAAGAGCAGCGCTTCGCAGAATCTACCACCGAATCGGAAACGCGACGCACTTAGAAGATCCGGCGAGAAACTCAGTGAGTGAGCTGTGTCTGTGGGTTGATAAAGTCATGTCTCATGTGTAAATAATGAAAAAATCATGTGTAAATAAATATACATATATATTGTAAAACTGACTTTTAAAAGTCATGTTTTTTCCCCCACCTATGCTGATAGCCTTGAGAAGCTATTTCAGCTATGTAGGTGAGCTCACGGGGCTCAAACCGGAGAGTTGCTCACGCTGGCCCTAGCAAGAGCAGCGCTTCGCAGAATCTACCACCGAATCGGAAACGCGACGCACTTAGAAGATCCGGCGAGAAACTCAGTGAGTGAGCTGTGTCTGTGGGTTGATAAAGTCATGTCTCAAGATTGTTACAATTACGTTGTGGATGTCCACGGGCGCCAGTAACCACTTGACACCGTCAGCTTGTCCACCGATCTAAGATATAGAAAAAAAAACTATTCTCTATAGATTCCGAAACGGCGGGACCGATTGCCGTGAAATATTCAGGAAAAATTCAGATTGGCACAGCGGGAGATCCCACGTCCTTACGGATCCATCAGATCCAATAACTCTTGCATTACATACCTTCAGCTCTAACACTAGGAGCAGACTTAGGAACCCCGGTAACCGTACTCGTCGAACTCGACAAAGATGTCGACGTGCAACCTAACCCATGCATCAGCCCGCTGAGTTTCTCGCCGGATCTTCTCAGTGGGTCGCGATTCCGATCCGGTAGTAGATTCATTCGCGAAGCAATTGCTCTTCAATTGTTAGGTCTCCTTCGGAGGCGCTCGGGCAGTTGTTAGCAAATCCCACCCCTCCTGGCTGAGCCTTTGCTCGCCCACCTGTCCTGGTGAAGCTGGAAAGGCCTCCGGGCCACCAATAATCTTTCAATCATAAAAAAAGCAAGAGATCCTATGTTAGTATGACCTCATACTATTATTATATTAATACTAGTCGTACGCTACGCTTCGCTGGGCAGTTAAAATTAACATTATTATTTATTGTCATTATTATTAGGGAGTCCAACACTCATATAAATATTAGCCTGTCCATTAAGTACATGTATTTTCTACACGGATACCAAGACAATCAGATGCATGGTTCAGTAGTTATAACGGAATATCCGTAAAAACCACTGTAGATTAGTATAGATAGGATTAAAGTCAAATGAGAGATCGGTCGGCAGATCCTGGTGGGTTTGCTAGTACTAAATAAATTATGAAGTATTATATAAATTCATATTATTGCTAAAGAGCTTTAAAAGCAACTATTGTTTTAACAAATTACCGAAGTCTGCCTTACCTAATTTATCGACACAGGTGAATTTATCGTCGAAGCAAACGGTAACTGGTTTAGTTATTTTTAGTTTATTTTGTTTTTTGTCGTATCGGAGACCATCGAACGATTTCGTATACTTGTCTAGATTCTGAGATGACGACATATATCCGAAATAAGTAGCTTGAGCATTAGGAATATGACGCCATATCTATTTTCTTTTTCAAAATTCGCTTACGTATTACTATATGTTGGTTTTTTAACTCGCTTTGATTAGTTTGCTAGTAACTTAGAGAGGTTTTACAAGCTTCATCGAAAATGTAGGCGAGCTTACGCGGCTCGGCCTGACGAATTTACTAACACTAACCCTATCAAGGGCGGTGCTGCGCTGAATCTACTATCGGATCGGAATTGCGACCCAAGTGGGTCGCAATCCGCTATGTAGCGGATCCGCCGAGAAACTCGGTGGGCTGTCATTGTATATAACGAAATATTCGATATAATTTTAGTTAAATACAAAATATATTTGATCTAAATTAAAACTCACACGTATTAAGGATCTATGGCATTAAATTTTTATTTATTTGATCTAACGTCCTCCCCAAGGCAGATTATTTTAATTTTTTGTTCGACTAGCTACTTTAGCGTTTTTTCTTTTTTTTAGTTTAAAACTATATAGTTTTGTTTCTCTTTTCCTTAATGTCTAGACTTTTCGGATTCTCATACTGATTTAGTACCATGCTAGTAGTAGTTAAATTTATATAGCAAGTTTTTTATTGTCAATGTGGGTTAAAGAACATAACGGTCCATCAAAGTAGCCACCGTCGCTCGTGGACATCTGCAATGCCATGCCAACCAGCAGTGGAGGCAGCCAAGACGCCGCCCACAAACAAGAATTCGTATTAAATCGTAGAATATCGGATTTAATGCTCCTAATGTCGAGACACGTAAATTCATGTGCCCACACAATATCCAAATTCGTCTAACCGGCCATTTCCTCTGAGTAGCCGTAATCAGTATGGGATCGTTATTAGAGTTCCTGCTATTCTAATACACTTTAGGATATCATCGTGTATTATAAAGTCCAATAGCTTATTGGTTATTTAAAATTTGAATTTTGTTTTTTTTTTAATGTTATACAAAATGTGTTTTTTAAGCTATTGCATAGCTTTTATCGCGGGACTTGAGCGCGGCGACCGAATCATGAAATTCGGTAACGAAAAAAACCTCACACCCCTCACTCCGCCTACCATGTAGCTCGCGTTCAACACATTCACACGTTGCGCTTGTGTAGTGTTTGTGAATAAGCGCGTGGCGTGACGTCACACTATGCGCATCATGAAAAGTCTGCCCATCTCTCTCTCGCGCGGTCTAGCTTATGAGTGTGAAGGGGACAGTTAAGGTTTTGCTTTTATTAATGTTTAATATGGCGTGGTCTGGTTTTATTATTGTTTTAATATTAAATTATCATTGTCTAATTATAATTGCATAAGTTGATAAAAAATGCTATGCAATAGCTTTACCGCGGCAGTTCCCGAGTGCCACACGTTTGTTTTTTTTATTTATTACCCTAGATCTATTAATAAATTACGCAAATTAATTTATATTTAAGCGTTTAAGCGACATTTCGCTTTAACACTCGACATTAATATTTTTCTAATTAAATTTCCGTTTTCTTTGGTATCAGCATCAACAGTTCGATGTTTTTAATTGAACTTCAATTACGTTTAATCTATCGAAATAGCTAAAGAAGTTATTTTTGTTATGATATTTTTTCAAATTTTAAACATTATATAGATCTCCTGTGAAGTTGCAAAAATGTTGCTTAAACCAAATAGCCTTTCTCTCGTCGATATGTTATAAATGGTTACTAGACCACAAACCGTGGGTACCGCTACCCATCTTGAGTCATGAGGTCAAAAGCTGTCCCTTTCTATCCCGAATTTATTAATTATTGGAACTGCTATTCCTGATTTCCTATCTCTTTTATCCCCTTTGATATTCATAGACTTACGTATTCCGTACGTTTCGATTATTTGTACCAAATTCAGCAGACTCCTGGGCCGATTTTTTCGGTGAGTGATCAGAATAAGTTTCATTATAGTCCAATAAATCGAATGACACATTGACAACACAGCCTGGCTCTGTTACATATACCTCAATACGCTACGGTAACAATTCTAAGGCAAATAAAAAAAAAAATTATTCAACCGTGACGCATAACTCGTAAATAGCATTCGCGTATAGTATGTGACCTTGATAATGCGTTAATAACACAGATGATTTCATTAGTACCTGTCTGTGCAACGTGTTACTTATGTGGATAGCTGTACTGCAGACTGTACGCTTGCAAAACTTCGCCCCTCCCCCAGTCGATAGACCGATAATTAAGAAGCAGCTGTCTGTTCACATGAGGCCAGATACTGATCTAAAGATATCGCTGCTTTTATTTGATTATTTTTGTATATTATGTAACCCCTTGGCAAATTGTAGGCATACCAAACGTAATCGGGTCGACGGATCCTATAAACCATCCACCATCCGTCGTATCTCTGCTGTAAAGTACTTGAGCGTTCTGGTCTCAACGATGGGTTAAGAACAAAACGCCTGAACTCTCGCTGAACAATCATACATTGGCATTACTGACGTTTAGTAGTGATACAAAGACAAATGGTTCAGCGAGTAAACTAACCCATAGACACAGCCCACTGAATTTCTCGCCGGATCTTCTCAGTGGGTCGCGTTTTCAAGCCTGTGGTAAATTCTGCGAAGCACTGCTCTTGCTAGGGCCAGTTTTATCAACGCCTCCGCGTTTGAGCCGCGTGAGCTCACCTATACGCTAGGGTAACGCTGATATAGCCTCACAAGGCTATCAGCATAGGTAGGGAAAAAAGTGTTCTCTGCTAAATTCGAGCATCTGTATAGTTGGCTAAATTGGCAAACGAGTTGCAGGATTCAAACTTCATAATGGCATTACACGCTACGAATACAATGGAGAACATGGAGCGTGTTACGTCACGTGCGCATATAAATTACGACATATAGACATATCTATTCCCCAATCATAACGAATGATTACTTCTTAGACTCCTACGTTGTCTGTGTTTTGTGTGGGCGAATGAAATGGGAGATGCCTTTTGTCCTAGCACAGGTGCTAGGTACAGCAGAGCTTAAATTATTTTATTATTAGGCCAAATGGAAATACTCACTTTGACGGTAAGGAGCCGCGTTTTCTTTCCCTCCATCTGAACTATGAGTTTGGCGGCCATGTCCTTTTCTCTGCAACAATTAGAACATAGAATTATAATAAAAATTTTATTGCCTTCGAAGGGCAACAGTACAGCCAAGCTACTTTTATTTATTTATGAAGAAAGTATTACTGGGGGCCCGAAGGCCTTTTCAGTCTCACAAGGAGAGGCGGGCGAACAAAGGCTCAGCCAGGAGGGGTGGGATTTGCTATCAGAGGCCCGAGCGCCTTCGAAGGAGACCTAACAGCTCAAGGGCAGCTGCTTCGTCAATGTATCTACTACCGGATCGGAGTCATAACCAACTGAGAAGATCCGGCGAGAAACTCAGCGGGCTGTGTCTGTGGGTTAAGTTGCACCTTGCACCCTTCGACGAGAACCAAATTTACCCTCCACGACGCCGCACCTACTTCATTAGATATTGCATTATTGGCCAATAGATGGCGAAGCTTTCAATTCAGTCTCGCACGATTACCCCAAACGAAAAACTAACATTTTTTTAATATTTTTGTTAATTTAATTTTTTACAGTAAGCTGTCAACATTAAGACATTCAACCGTAGTTTTGAGAAAAAACAATTTCTTAGGCGGTGCATGTACAATGTCTATCAATTAATCTACAGTAGATCTAGTAGATCTTGAGGCACTCTTCTTCTGAGTCTATTTTTAGTCATTTGGTTGTCAATCAAAACTAACATTGAAGAGTAAACTTTTTTTCTCAAATTTGTTAAGCTCGTGTTCGACGTGCCGTATGTCATTACCGGAGTCATAGAAAACGCAATGTAAATGCCTTTATCATGGCATATATGGTCGAGCTATCAATCGTATTGTATGCTGCCCTACCCTTCAAACTAGAACGCATGACTGCTTCAAAGCTATGTGTCGGTACTCATCCGCACAAGCTCACAGGGCGCCACTCGCGACACGACGAATAATATGTAATGCATTTTCATTTTAACTGGGTTTTTTTTCACTTAAGCTACTTTAATTGATATCTACATTACTGGTGGTAGGACTTCTTGTAAGTCCTCGCGGGTGGGTACCACCACCCTGCCTATTTCTGCCGAGAAGCAATAATGCGTTTCGGTTTGAAGGGTGGGGCAGCCGTTGTAACTATACTGAGACCTTAGAACTTATATCTGAAGGTGGGTGGCGTGTTTACGTTGTAGATGTCTATGGGCTCCAGTAACCACTTAACACCAGGTGGGCTGTGAGCTCGTCTACCCATCTAAGTAATCGTTTATTACATAGTCTAGCATTTCATTTTTTTCATTACGGCGTTTCGAATGCCGTAGTTTTCGTGGCTGTGAATGATTAAGGTGCAATACAAGCATAAATCACTGCTCCATAAGTCATCAAGAGATTTATTTGTGACGTGTACAAAAAAAATTGATGGCATGTCTCTATGATCACACCCAATCAGCTTAACACTTTATTTATTTGCTTATTAATTAATTATGCATTTTTAGTGGAAGGCTATTAATAACCCTGGAGATTACTCTGCCTATTTCTGCTATGATACAATTAAATGTTTGAGTTTGGAACAGCCGTGAGATACTGTACAAATTTAGACTTAACTTCAGTAAGCCCTTCACTGTTTAATTGTAAGCTCGTTGAGCCATCTTGCAATAAAAAAAAATTGCAAACCTTGTCTGAACAATTGGAAACAAAACTAAACAAAATCAGCCAACTCAATGGAGTCATTCTCTAGTGATGCTCTATCATACATGTGACAATGGTTTTTATTACAATCTGTCATCTCTACTACGATTCCCTGTACAATAGGAACTAGAAACTTTTTTTATATATTTCTAAAAATTATACATTTTTAGTTTTATAGATGTTAAATATCTAGACACATAGCACACCTGTTTGCCACAAAAATGTTGACCTGAACATGTAGATAATTATTTTTTCCCTATATCAGCCTTGCACTGCCAATGCAATGCATGCTGATAGATTATGTTAATTTATTATAACAGGATTAAATGAAATGTCTCTTTTTTGAATATATAGTATAAAATAAGAAGTAATAGCGTTTTGAAAATAACAACATATGATTGAACAACCATTTTTCTTATTGGTATTTGATTCAGTGTATTCTAAATATGTTTTTTTTTATTTTCAAAAACATACTGTCTATTGATTGGTGGAATTGATTTGTTTACATGCATGTTAGTAATCAAACTCACAAGCGTACGTTCCTAAGATTCTTGACTTGTAAATTCATTCCTTGTGAATTAATTTAATGATTAAACATGAACCAGGTCACTGATTTTATTATTTTATTTTGCATTTTTTCGGCAACTTTCATCTACGACCCGAGTCCGAGGTACAGTTTGCTCCAAATGCAACTCAACCGTGAAAGTCATTGTCATTTCAACGTGACATCATTAGTTTTTGTACTTTCAAAATGTAACAAACAGATTCTAACAAACAACCCTTTTTCGTTACATCGGAGCCTTCGTCAATACCATTTTATCAAACATAAAATTTAATCTAACTCATAATAATACAAATAGACTGTAATTAGAGTTTGTATTCGCGATTTAAACGAAGACAATACAAAACTGTGCAAAAACAATAGTGCAACAGCTGATTCCTTTATAAATTTTATATTTACCTTTGATTGAACGGGCGAACCCTTACAGCAACTTTTACCGAGGCCATTGTCATACATTATATTATTGTAACTTAAACAAATAGTAGTTCACATTTAATAACACAAAATACGACACATTAATATGAGTTTACGTTTTGTGACTGCTAGAATCGAAACTCCGTTCTTTGACATTTGAAGTAATTTGAACAAACGTGATTGACAAACCGTCAACAATGACAGAGAATCAGAGAGTACAGTTGACAGCTACTTGCACGTCAGTGAAAGGCTAAAGCCCACTGAAACATGAAACCTAGGTCTATGCTAAAGCCACAGGGCCTAAATAACTAAACAGGTTTTTTTTTTGTTTTTTTTTTTCTTTATTGCTATTTATGTGTAAATGGTACAAACAGAGCCCACACGTGTATGTACCTATTATTATCTTGCCAATTTCTGTCGCAAAGCACTTTTGTATTCCAGAGGCCAATTAAGGGCTGCAGTGAGTTCTTTTGCCACTCAACATTTCAACAATCACTTAAAAATGTATTTTACTAATTTTTAAAGTCTATGTACTGCTTAAAAAAATGTGTTAGTATAAAAACTTTTTCGGATTCTTAGTTAATGAATTGTGTATATTGCTATCTCCAACATATCTATTTTTCACAGATCTACTATTTAGCGACAACAACACGTTTTTAGGGTACGGTTAGATATTTCTAAAACAAAAATAACTCGCATACCATGAAACACCATATAACATCTTTTTTTCTAAATTTATTCAAGTGGCGAGTTTCCAACAGTGCTATATATTGAAGCTTAACTACGATTGGTTTAACAATAAATATTTTGCCCACATTTATGAAACTGGGAAAATATAAAATGTTTTGGCAACATTACAAGTTTCGATTACGATCAGACTTCATTGAGAAAACTGAAAAGGTTATCTCAAATTATTAAGTGTTTTCAATCTTTTCTTCATTTACTTACGGTATAGTAACAGTTTCATTATCTATTCTCTTCATAAACAAATGATTTTAACTTTAAAAAGGCAAACAAGTGATCTGTAACTAATCGTATAAAATTTAAACTGATCCTGATCATTGAAACACATTACATAATATTGTTGATTTTTGCAGCCCTCACGATGTCGGACGCCCCTGGTCGCCCCATGAAGTTCCCTTACACGTTCTCAGCGAAGATCGCTCAGTTCCCATATAAATTTTACCTCCAGAATCTGTGGCTTTGGCGTTACTGGGCTGCCGCCATCGTAATTTCCTCACCACTCTTCTACAAAATTCACAAAATGTGTAAGCACCTGAATATTTTATGCAATTTTTATTAAATATGACCAAATAGGATCAATTCCAGTTACAAAAGCAAAAATTACAAGAATGTGATACTCATAAATAAAAAAAAAACCTAACATTGTTCCAAATTCGTATTATTACAGAAAATTAATTTGGCGGTCCTGTTTTGTAAATGTCTTGCTTTCCCTTTGTTATAGACTACACTGTCCTAAGATTTGATTAATGGTAGCCATGTAAACATGTAAAAATTGTTTTTTTGGCATAACTGGACATCATTATAATCCAGCTGTGTTCTCCACAATATTTCCAAATTTCAACATATAACCATTATAACCATACTTTTGTTTATAATTATTTTTAACTTCACTAATGAACCTATAGAAAATCGGTTGCTTGATAAGATGTAAGTGTAGAAACAGACTAAAAGAGACAAAAACTTTGTTTTTAATTTTTTTGGAGGAAACTAATACTAAAATCAACCATACATTTCTAGTTCTGTTTTAATTATTATTTTGTGATTAATCTTACTTACCAACACTCTTTTTATTATACACACCCAATTATCTCTATGATTAAGCATTATATTTAACCCTATTGATAATCTATAAAGAAAACAAAAGGATAATTAATTTCATCTTCTGCCCAAATTGATGCACAAGTATTCTATCAGCCTGTATCATTTTTGTTTGCAAAAATAAATACTCCAAAGTAATTGCCTTAAGCAGAATATTTATTTGATCTATTCACTAATTATGTCCCGAAGGTTTGGATTGAACATTTTCGTGTAACTGTCTTATAGTTGTTAACTGTTTATATTTAGTGCCTGTGATTTATGTCTTTGCCACATATGGAGCACTCCTAAATCTTCGCACAGATTTTCTTTAAAAACGCCTTCATCTTGAGTCAATTTAAAAAGATCATTATCCAATAACCAATTCTTGACAACAGGACAACACAATAAAGCAATTCACTGGCAGGTGTGAGCAGTCATGGTGAATATTATGTAGCATTTTAAGAGTTTGTCTATGTTTATTTTGTTATTTTTCAGCAAACTCTCCTGAAAATGTAAGCAAGTGGGCTGAAATCAGAAGGAAAGAAGCTGCCGAACACCACTAAATGTAGTAGTTCCAATCACAGCTTGTAATAAATTGTTTGATTTATTTATGTTGTAAGCAATAATAAAATCATGGGCTAGTTTACGTTGTTTTTTTGAAGAAACTTTGACTGGAATTCATTTTTAATGGTTTTTATGTATTTAGTGACTAAAATGATTGAGCTCAGGAAAGAAAGTACCATCTAAAGAAAGGACCTGAATTCAATATCTGCAAGAATAAATGTGGGAAATACTGTATTTCACTTTGAGGGTGACAGATGTTAGGTTGAAGTTGTTTTGTTCATGTCCTTTACCATGTACTGGGACATGGACAATAGGTTGGGTCGATCACAAGCATAAGTAGATAATTATGCAAAAAACTTAAGTTTACTTAATTAAGCGGAAATTACAAGTAATCAGATTATAATTATTTGACTCTGATTGTTTAGAAGAATTTGTTCTTACTGAAGATTGTCATTATGATCGAAAATATTCCAATAAAATTAAACATTCCCAATTGTCTATTCAAATAAAACAAATTTGGTTTTGGGGGTGCTTTATTTACTAAACACATAAATTAATTACATTAATATTATAATCAATGACAAACAAATTCCACAAACTAATAAACAAAAAATTAGAACTTACAAAGCTCCATCACAAATCGGAATGCAATTAATAATTATTGAAACACACTAAAAGATTTTTCATGAGTATTTTTTTAGTAATCTTACAAAAAGCATGTCTATGCGATATTTTAAACAATACTTATCATTTACTTTTAACAAATTTTACTTAAGAATAATATAATCATAGAAATCGTAATTTTAAAAATAAGCACATTCTATCTGAAATAATACGTTCATATCGCGTTCTGCATTAGGAGTTTAAGTTATTGCAATGTGTAGATCAAGAAATTTAGTAGCAAAATTTTCATACTAATAAAGACATCATAGTGACGATTTATGTTTAGGCCCGTGGTGTCTGGGGCCTAGCTACAGTGTTTGTGGGGTACCACAATTTCTATAGCTAATAGAATTTAAAGGGCGCCTTAACACAGGCACACATCATTCACTGTCAAAATAATTTTTTGTCAACCATATTTTACAGCATTTTTGTAAGTTACGTTTCGTTAGCACCATTATTTAAAATATTGATAAAAGTTACAGAAAGCGAACATAGATCTATAGAATTTAACCTGCAAAAGAATGAAATAGATTATTTCTTAAGGTTGCACGTTGTTTTTTCACTATGAAAAGTAAACACTGAATAAGGTATTGTCTATACCTTATTTATATAGATTAGTTAAAAAAATAGTTCAATAAAATTTCGTCTTTTATTTCAGCATCTACTTATTTTTAAATTTCTTCCATATTATCTTTTTTATTACAAAAAAAACGGCATATCGACAAGGTTGCCATCACTACAAATCCAATGCTGAAAGTATCCATGATGTTCCAGCCTATTGAATTCTAGCATGAAAAAAATTGTCATTATTTTTAAGAAACATAATGTTAATTAACAAAATAAAAAACAACACACGATTATAATTTGTGCAACAAGTTTATGGCTCTGATATCAGAATTATGCTTTAATAAAATTCGCAATACCAAAAATGCTGTTATATTATTTATAGTATATAGTAGCTGGTATAGTATTAGTATTGTTAATTAAACTTGCAGAGCTGATTGCAACGTAGAACGTGCTGTCTTCAGAAACGATCACAAGAATGTACCCTTTAGTATGCTTTGTTACATAAAAAAATACTATTTTTTTAAAAATCTCACTAATAATTTGTGATGACAATTTTCAAATGCAGTATTTTAACTGATTAAATTATTAAAAAAAAAAGCTTCGCGAATACGGCTTTGCCCTGATCAAAACACAAAATAAATAAAATACAGAGTTAGAAAAGCTTAAATAAAAATAAAATAAAAAACGCATAGAAATATAAAATTTGTTAAACAAAACATAACCGATGAGCTAGCTGGTCGTAAGGTCTACACACAATTTGGAGCTTCGAGTCACGTGTCAACTAAACCAAACTTAATATTAGGACAGTATCACTAGAAAGTTGATCGCTATACGCAAAATAAAGCTACACACAGAGACTTGTTCAAGTTTTATATAATATTATGAAATGAAAAATGTGTGACATAAATTTCAATGATAGATTATTATTTTATAAAATTATGATGTCACTAAAAGGATCACTTTTAAGAATCATTTTTAATAAGAGTGGTGATGTTCTTCACTTTGGGTTTTGTCAAGTTCAGAATTTTTGTTTTGCGCGTTTTTTTGCATGAATTATTCAATTTACTACTTATTTACATTTTTAGGCGGTGTTTGGAATTCGTCACGCGACCACAAATAATATAGGTTCAGTGTACTTAGTGCGAGTTTTTTAACGTTCTCGATAGCGTAAACGTTAATTCAAATTTGCATGGAGTTGGAACGTTTACGTAAGTTTGCCGCTAGGGGCGCTGTTCCAACTGCATACAAATTCTAGGTTACCTTTTACGCTATCGAGAACGTTATAAAACTCGCACTAAGCACGCCGATCACTGCCTTGTGACATTCCAGTTCAGTAAACAAACAGTCGTGTTGTGATGCAAACGTCACTGTCTAATATTGACACCGTTGATTTTGATTGTTAGACTACACGTTAATTTATAATTTGGGAGACAACGAAATAACCTATTGTACAAATAAAAAAAAAAATCGTATTGCGACTGTTTGATTGCCCGTTACTTGAAAATCAGTGTTAGAATACAATAAGATTTAGTCAGGACTATGTATCTTGAACAAATTGGGTCATTACTAAACTACTTCACAATATATCCTATAATATAACGTGTCTTTAAACTAAATGCAGACACGTCGCCTAACAAACTACTGACGGTGGTATTCGTTCGATCAAGTACTCTGTACATCGAGTTTATTGTACCGATATATTATATAGAATTCGTATTATTATTACGTTGAATACACTGCACAGAATCACCACAGTTCCATATAATCTATAAAACGTTACAAATTTTATTAATCGATATTATACATCAATATTATAACATCAAATAACTCGATAAAAATACACTTGATCGTTTTGTTTCATAATTTATATATTTATATTTAATACAAGGTTTCGTTAACAATCACACGACCGGACTCGCGGGCCCCTCGTTATCACAATAATACACGGACTACATAAAACCGGACGCGCTGTGTGAGAAACACGCGCAAGTTGCTGCCAACTTGAATCTAGTCACAATTTTAGCAAAAAAGCTTGCGCAAGTCGTGATGCAAGTCGGGCCCCAGGCAGAGGGCGACGACAGCTCGGGTTGCCGTTAAGACAGTTACTGTCCCGCCGACAGAAAGAGCGTTTCAATTTATTTCAAATTAGATTTTCTTCTCTTTAGACTGATTCGTCTATTAAAAAAAACGATTGATTTAATTTTTACAGAGCAAAAAAATCTAATTTACTTAAGATATTATTTTCAATTTTATTATAAGTATTGTAATATCTACATGTTCTAATGTGACTTATGTAATCAAGTTCTCGAATTTAGCCGTTATTCTGAAATACGTGAAGCTTCCAGAAGTGACACGGCACCCGAGGCCCAGCCGGGCGGGCCGACCGCGTGCCCACTTACAGTCGCGTGGTTCGCCTACTATCTGTCTACAGCTGCAATAAGAAAGCCACAATACTGAGTATTTTGAGATGGCTTGCCTCGAATGATGAACTTATTAATGGTTGAACTTCTGACGTCCCTACACTTTCTCACAAGAATTTTACATAACATAACTTATATTATTACTACGAGTGACTAATAATATTATGTATACTTTCCAAACTTACACGAGAACAGAACAAAATTTAAAACATTCACATCAAAAATATCGTCAATAAGTTACAAATGTTTATATTTTCGTTCTAATCTAGTATGGATAAATAAGATAATTAAGACTCAATAAAAATACGTGTATGAAATCTGCGAAGCGTGCAAGCTCCTTGACAAACAAATATACAAGATTCTATTATTTATGAACACCGTTGACTGGTGCTGTGTTTGCACAGATCAGGAACTGTCCGGGACACTGGCACTGGCATGTCACAACAAACCGGTGAGCCCAAAACTTTGGTTAAAGGAATGACGGGTCAGGAACTATTAATAATGGGAATTAAACTGATTGTAGTTTGATCATAAAACCCATAAAAATAGGTAAAATAGCTTGACTTACTGTTTTTTAGTCATAAATGCAATTATATTATATTACCAAACGAATGTTGATCAAAATTGTGAAACTGAAACGGACAATCACAAGCTGCTTCGAGCTTGACAGGAACAAAATTATTGAACTTGCAGCGAGCAGTAAGCTAGTCGTACGTAAGCATTTACGGACCCTCCCACAAACGTTAATTTAATACCGTATTTACAATGACATACAATAAAATCACCAGCCGCATTATACAAGTCGAACTAAAAAAATAGCGAATGAAGTCTAGCGACGCAATAGAGACGCGACCCGTCGCTCCGGTCGCTATCGCGTCGCCGTCGCAACGCGTCCGCAATTCAGCACTACACTTCCGACGCGTCGAGCAGATTTCAGTTTGTCTTTAATCACAATGCACTATTACAACTTTACACGATTACGTCACACACACTTATATAGCTCTTGTGTTCGTGTTACTTGTGCTTCTTTCTCTTGGCTATGGGCAGGTCGTCCTCGTCATCGGAGGAGGGGCCCGCAGAGTGTTCCTGGGACTCGGCTTCCTTCCTCTTGCTGAAGCTGAGTTCGGGCAGCGAGGGCAGGTCGAGCTCGGCGCACCGCTTGTTCACGAATTTCTCGAGGCGACCACCGGCCCTTTAAAAATTAAATTATATTTTTTTATTAACTATCAATATGCAAATCGCTGGCCATATATGCCGTAGGACTGACGATCGCTGGAGCAGACGCGTACTCGAGTGGAGACCGCGCAGCGGAAGACGTAACGTGTGACGCCCCCTGGCTAGGTGGTGCGATGACCTCCGAACGGTGGTCGGCAAGAAGTGGATGAGGAGAGCTGCAGACCGGGCTCAGTGGTATGAATTGGGAGAGGCCTATGTCCAGCAGTGGACGACTGTGGGCTGTTGATGATGATGATGATGATGCAAATCGCTTGAAGCTGGAGCCCATAAACATCTAAAACGTAAATGCCGCCACCAACCTGAGATATGAGTTCTAAGGTCTCAGTATAATTACAACGACCACCTCACCCTTCAAACCGAAACGCATTACTGCTTCACGTCAGAAATAGGCAGGGTGGTGGTACCTACCTGTGCGGACTCACAAGAGCTAAAGAGTACCATAACGGAGTACAGTGTCTCCTGAGTATGGTGACCTTCTCTTATGAGCTTTGAACAGCATGAAGCTTTGTTGCTGAACATGGCAATATTACCAAGTCGGTCCCCCACTGAGGGTTTCACAGCGATACAGTTTGCTCGCTTCTCCAAATCACAAAGAAACATTTTAAATAATCTATATTCTAAGTGGGAGTGCAGTTGGAGTCAACTTACTTGGCAACGGGATGTGTATCGGTATTGTAAGTGTAGCAATTATGGAATATTAGCGCTATATCAGCTATCAGCTCCTCGTCCGCGCTGTATTGGGACTTCTCCAGCTTCTCTTTGATCGTGGTGAGGTCCATGGGCTGATCGATTACGTCAAGATAATCAGGTACCTGAAATAAAATTAACAAAGTTACAGAGCGTTTTCATGATTTATAAATAAACTTTGAGTACTTCATATTAGTAGGTCATGAACTGTGTATGATACATGCTAAGCTAATGGTTACTTCGAAACAGTTTAGAAATAATCTAATCTAAGTAATAATAAGTAAATCTAATCTAAGTAATAAATAATCTAAGTAACTATAACCGCACAATACAATTTCACCGTGGCCTAAAGGATAAGACGCGCGTATCCAGCGAAGTCACTATACTATGACGCTGTGAAAGACTTATCCATTCCCCAATTTGAAATTAAATTATTTGCGATAAATAGAAGATAATAATATATTTTTTATTTTATTTGTCCCCTCTAGCACGACCGAATCTGTCTCGGACGGAGACCGGGCGAGCGCAGGGGAGTTAGCTTCCTCGGTCACCGAGTCCTACACGTGGCGCGCCCCCCGTGCGCGGGAACCTTAAGGTTAAAACTCCGGCCAGAAAAGAGAGTAAGGTGCCTTGGCGCTTGACTCACATCCTCAATGGAGACGGGCTCGTAGAAGGGCCAGCTGTCCTTGTGCTTGATGACGTCACGCAGCAGCTGCTGCACGGCGTCAGGCCCGCGCGCCGCACGCTCCTCTGCGGACAGAAGGAGACTCTCGTAAGGGGTCAAAAAGACGCGAACGGCTCCACCACCATGTTCAAGTACGAAAGATGATGTTGCATAAACCTGGTTCTGATCCGATAAACGTTACTACACAACTCGACTCTTGTTATGCCAAATTAGAAGGTTCAAAGTTTATGTGGGATGTTAAAGAAAAGTTTTTTAAATAAATTTTAAGGAAACATATTAATGATACGTGTTTACTCTAGTATCCTGATTCAACTTAGCAAACGGTGAACCACCGGCTTAGAACAGTCCAGTCGTGTCGGGGGCTCCACCACCCCCGCGCCGCACCCCGCACTCACCATGAACTCCGTTTGTGAGGGAATTTTTCGATCTCCTATCTTTCCCGTTGCTCATGTTCAGTTTCTCGTGTTTTGGTCTGTAAGTGAACAAATACAGTTCGTCAGAGCTCTGTTACCAATGACCAGTGAGAGCCATCGAAATGTCAATTCGCTTACACAATAAGTCTCATTTATAATAAATATACGTGTGATAATTGATACGTGTGGTAAGATTGATTTAGCAGATTAATATTGTTTACACAGAGGCACTATGGGGGGTGCACTGCTATCTAGACCAAAACCAAAAAGAGGGTAATTAATTTACTTGTCCATAAACATAAAAAAAGATAATTTGTAATTAAAAACAAAATTATCCAACCATAGTATTATCATCGGTCTTTCATGAGTGAGAAAATATCCAAGTTAATCAATAAGACAGACAATCTCACGGACGCAAGGGGGCTTGGCACATCTAAGGGCCCCTGAATGAGGAGTTTTGTCAAAGCTCGCTGCCGACCTTCAAACCGAGCGCCCGAGGGTCTGGGCCTGATGAATACTCACTTCCTGCCGCGTTTCTTCCCCGAAGGTGGGGTGGTCCCGTTCTGCAGGGGCGCCGCATCGTTGCTGTGGCGCTGTTTCCTCTTCTTCAGTTTAACCAGAGCCGTGTTGTAATCGCTGTCTTCTGACTCTACACATGACAAAAGCAATTCAAACTTTAATATATGTTCATATATTTATTTATTTAATAAATATTTATAAATTTTTAAACAGCTACCTTGCTTGTTGAGTATCTTTTTTACTTTATTATCCTCAAATTCTCAATTATATAACAAATTTATAGATGGCACACAATATACTGTTTTTTAAACGATATTTAGTTTATGGATATTGCCTACAATTCATTATCTTTGTTAAACAAAAATTTAAAAACATTTAAAATTATACTTCCACTCTTTTTTGTCCCAATTTTGTAGTAAAATAATGTTATTCGTTATATGTGAGTAGTATATAATCATTATAAAGCAGAATACAAATTAAATAGCTTTCTAGTCTTGATTGCTTTTGATCGAATTGTATCTTCCTTATAAACTTTCTATTTATTGTTCTCAAATATTAGTTTGTACGTCAGGTATCTACTCACTAGGTGGCATAAGTAATTAATATGAGATCACGGAACAATATTAGGAAAAAGCAAACTCAATTTCGACAAATTGACAAAGAGGAAAGGTAAGTCATATTTCTAACAAGCAATCTAATTATTTAGATGAGCAATGGTTTGATGGTTACAAACAGAAGAATCAGTTCGGAAATCGTGATTAAGGAAATGAATTAATAATCCATTTGCGTGTACGAAGTTTGATTTCTACATCTATCGTTATCACATGCAGTCATGCTACTGACATTGTTATTACTTTAAAGCATTTTTATTCGGGGTGGAAATGAAAATTTTCTATTACCTACTTACAGGTAGTTACGAAGTGGACAGTGCTTACAGAAGCGCATAGAAGTCACAACAACAATACCAATTTGTGATATGAGGTCGATGTCTCAATAATAGTCTCATGTCGTACAGTAGACTGATGAGACAGTCCGAATTTTCTCGAGGAGGTTTTATGTCTCTTATACGAAAATTAACAGTACAATGTGAGTTGTTATTGTGTACTAATTAAAATAAAATGGTGTCGCTTTCATGTCAATAGTTTAGTTTCAAATTTAAAAGCAATCTGATTAACGGTTGTTCGCCATGAATCAAAGTAACATTCAAGTCACAAAACAGGGAATGAACAAGGCGAGGTTACGAAAGAAGATATGGGTAATGACAAGATATTATTTGACCTTTTTTTACAGTAAAAGCTCTTTAATCGCGGGCTACATGTTCCGTAAATATACCGCTAATACATAAACCGTAAATATGGAATGGTAATGGTCTATCACAATTTTTGTAACGAATGGAAATATCAAACAATAAAACACGCAAAGCGGCTCTTATACAAAACGTTCCGTCTCACGTGTCCGCATTTAAAAATATACTTTAGGCATAGTTGTAATAAGGTCAATTTTACTTTTTTATTAATCCATTTGACGATGCGTTTCCAAAAGATAGGTAGTCAGTATATTATTATATTGGAATCATGTCTATCAATGCATACGTACCGATGTAACAATTAGATCCGCGAATAAGGAAATCTTTAGTCGCGAATATAGGAATTTGGTCGCATTTTTTTAATCCGCGAATAGTGAAAACGCTACCGAAGGAAGCGCGAATAAGGATCTTTTACTGTATTTCAAGATGGCAGTCGGCATCTTGCACTGCCACTACTGTCAGCGTCGAGCGTACAGTTCCTATAGTTTAACGGGAAATTTATAGAAAAGATACATGTCGCAATGAAAGCCTGCGCGACAGGGTTGCCAAGCATAAAGTAAACATTTTGCGAAGAACGTTGCAAACCAAAGAAAAGCAATAGAATATGAACAGGATTTATGAATGAAAGAACAATGCACCAATGACGGCGAATAGGGGACATGCCACGGGCGGGGGGCTGGGGGAACCTCGCATGACCCCGTGCTGCATCATCTTAGTGCATCAGGATAGAGCGTCAACATTCCGGGTGCATCCATGTACAAATCTGCGTACTAGCTATATAGCTTCAACGGAACGTGCATTTTTCATAAAATTAATTAACCGCTTGGCTGTATGACAGAAAACTATCAGTTTCATTATTGTGACGTCATACGGTAGCGGACAGAAGGCCAGCGGCGTTCGAATTCAAGTGTAAATATTAATTTATTGATAATTGTGTTTACACTGATGAAGGACTCGCAATGATTCCCGTACAATCACATTGTATTATCATTATCAGATCACGGACAGAAACGAAACAAAAATTGTGGTCCTCCCGCCATTGCTTAGTAATTAAATGGTCCCATATCACTAGCCATTCTATTCTAGAAGCACGTTTACTAGTGCGCAGTACACAGAGCACTCCCATAATCACTAAGATGATGTATGCCGGGGGCGTTGGGAGGGGGGACAATGTGTGCCGGAGGGCGTTGGGAGGGGGGACAGTGTGCCGGGGGACAGTGTGTGCCGGGGGCGTTGGGAGGGGGGACAGGGTGTGCCGGGGGACGTTGGGAGGAGGGACAGTGTGTGCCAGGGGGTGGTGGGAGGGGGGCAGTAACGCACCGGAGGAGGGGCTCGCGTGCAGCGCCCTCGTGTACTGGTGGATGTTGGACAACGCGGTGGCAGCGCAGCGCCGGACGCTCGACATCGCTTCAACATCGAAATTATCATTTTACAATTATGTTTTTGTTTCGCTGACTCTACATGTCGCTAACTGTGGCGTTTCAATATACACGTCTAAACTTAAATATCAATTATCCTAACCATAATTTTAACAACCATTTTCTACAGCGAATTCGAATGTAATTTATAGAATACAAGGGTTAAAACGTTATTGTAATCTTTATTTGGATTGTCAAAAGATTTTTTTCATAATAATCATACGTCGATACCAAATTCTACTGTTTTACAGCCCCTAGATCGATAATTTTTGTTATTTAGTATATATATGTATGCATCTGTGTTGTCAATTTTTTTATATAGACGTTGGTAACCCTAATAGTTGGTACCTCAAGACCTACCTATTGTCTAGTCTGGGGCGTCTGGAAATTATAGTGAAAACATTTCTTGACAAAAGAATATATATTTTTAATATTTCATAGTGCCTATTTCAGATTTCGTTTGGTTCTATCTATTCAACCACATGTATATGAAGATTCTTTTAAGAATTGAACTCAAAATATAGATAGAGTTTAGTAGTTGACACGTAGTTAGCTACCCTCGAATTCGTGTATGTACACATAAAGGTTAGGTTAGAGACCTCTGGTGGGCGCGAGGCAGGCGGCGCAGAGCCAGCGCGCGGCGCCGGGCGGGGGGCGCGGCTCGGCGCACTCGGCGTGGAAGGCGGCGGCGCAGGCGCGGCACGTGGCCCGCAGGCGCCCGCCGCTGCCGCACGCCGCGCACACGCCCGCGTCGATGCCGCCCTCCTCATCCTCACACTCCTCCGCCTCCGCTTCGCTGTCATAACATTGCCAATCAATCACTTGCAACTTTACACTATTTTAAAGTTAGCTGGTTACCCCTTTATATAATTTTCTCCTGTGTTATGAGAGTACAGAAGATAAATACTGTTAGGGAATCGACTAAAAACCCCCTTTTCCTGATCCACGCCATCTATCGGCTTTGTGAAGATTCGACGCTACGCACCACGCGCGCAATAGTAAAAAAACTATTTAATTCAAAAATATTGTTTTCGCAAGAACTTTACTATTCAACTTGTGCGTTGTTGTGTCCATGTATGTACCTTAAACTCCAGCAATCCAGAACAGTGCCCCGGGGACAGAAGACCACAATATCAAGATAACAAGCTTTTAGTGAGCACCTTCCCCTTCCTGTACTCGGCTTAGTTTTCTGGTATTCAAATTAATTTCAACAAATCTTGTTTATACAACAAATACAAAGTAGAGAGATAAAAAGGTGTGCCCGTTTACATGGATATAAACGAACTTTGGCGGTGTGGTGTCGGCCTAGAATAGTATCCCTGTGTCTTGCTTTGCGTGTCTTGGCAGTCCTTAGTTCAAAGGGAGAGAGCCAGAGAATCGGCGGCGCGTTATACAAACGCACTGCGATCGTCAACCGACTTTTACTGTTGGTAAGGTGTATTGCAAGCTTACACGGCAGTGGTGCATTCTGATTTGAAGCTGGCAAAGTAATGCTATGCGCTGTGGTAACCAACTATTATAAACAAGTTCAATGACTTGCCTGTTCGGTGGTTCTTCGACGTCCTCATCGGAGTACAGTTTCCTCTTCTTCCTGGGTGACCGTTTATGTTCTTTCGGCTTGCACTGATCGCAGAACCAATCGCCTTCCGGTACTTTCTGCATTTTTAAATCATATTGAAAATTATGTAAACGGTACTTATTTTTATATAATGGTGGATTTTAATGTTGACAAAGTTACAAGTTAAAATATTCAGAAGACGTATTTAAAATTGTGGACATACGAGATTGTTAGCTCATCATTAATAAATGAATAGTGTAATTATTAGATATTTAGTATCCGCTCGTGCAGACGTGCGATTTTACCTTAAGTTCGCCAGGCTTTTGTTTGCATGAAAGAAATGGATATGCTGATTTAATAAATCACTTTGAAAATTGCCTCTATGAGATTATTATCACTATTTCATAATGTTACATGTTGATTTTCGAATTGTTTCGAAATGTTCTTTTTTATTAGAACGAAGTTCCTTATCGCGCGTTGCGAAAGGGGGGAAAAAAATTAAGCCCAAAAGTTGTAATTACACTTTTTGCTACAGTTGTAAGCCGTGCGGCGTGCGCGTGTTTCTCTGTCTGTCTCTCTCTCTCATAGAAAGCAAGCTAGTTATTTTATTTTTCGCTTCGTCTGTTGCATTATGTGGTCCAGCAGTGTGGCGTCTAGACGATTATTTTTGTTGAGTGTATACAGTTTTTTTTTTACATGCAACATATTATTATAACTTAAAAAAACTATTTTTTTATTACAACTCCTTCACTAATTAATTGAAAGGAACTTCGTTCCATCCGGGTGTCCCTTGACACCTCTCAATCGCTTGTACCTGCAGCGGCGGCGTGAGGCAGTAGAGGTGGTGGCCCGCGTTGCAGGCGTCGCACAGCAGCATGGCGTGCGGGTCGGCGCGGCGGCGGCACAGGCGGCAGGCGGCGCGCAGCACGGACGCGCGCCAGCACACGGACGCGTGCAGCGCCGCCGCGTGCAGCCGCGCGCCCGCCGCGCTGCCGCACTCCAGCAGCGACACCTGCCAGCGGGCCAGCGCGCCCGCCTCCGTGCTGCGCGCCCGCCCCTTCTCGTCCCACCCTGCACAACCAACCAGAACGATACAGACGCGGCGCAGACACGAGACGAAGGAATCACCTAAATTACTCCTAAGATCACTTCCCTATAGAAAACGAGGCAATGTACCAAATAGGTATATTTTTTTTATTGCTTAGATGGGTGGACGAGGTCACAGCCCACCTGCTGTTAGGTGGTTACTGGAACCCATAAACATCTATAACTGAAATGCGCCACCCACCTTGAGATATAAATTCTAAGGTCTCAAGTATTACAGTACAAGTTAGTATAGTACAAGTTACAACGGCTGCCCCAACCTTCAAACCGAAACACATTACTGCTTCACGGCAGAAATAGGCAGAGTGGTGGTACGTAACCGTGCGGACTCACAAAAGGTCCTACCACCAATAAAAAAATCGGTAATAGTGAAAATTGGTGTTGTTGTTCTTATCTATTATAATTGATCCGACTATTTTCGTCAGTCCACAACACATATTATTATAATGATAGCCCGCACTAACCCAGAGGCCGTTTCAAGTATTTGGCGTGTATGGCCTGGGAGACCTGCAGCAGGGCGCAGGCGAGCCCTCGGATGACGTCACGCCTCGCCTTCAGCTCGTCGCCCTCTACCTTGACTCCGTTCACCCTGGCGGCCTCGAGGTAGTAGCCGGGGTCGCGGTATTTGTTCACCGGTATCGACTCTAGCTCTGTTTCGTCAAGATCTATTGAAATTAAAATGAATACGAAATTAAAATGTGTATTATTAAGAATATAATAAAACTATTCCAAAATGACGGATTTTCTTTGACTGACCAGGCTTGCTGGCAGTAAAGTGATGTCACGTAAATTATTTTCTTTTGTCTATTTAAAATATTGGCTTAATATAGAATGTATTTAGCAATGCAACCTTGTGTAGGATTAATTTTTTAATTATTGTTCCGATAATTTTACCTTTTGAGTTAGAGACCCAAAGATAACACAAGTATATACCTTGAGGAATATTCAGAACGCCGTTGGGCTGGTGATAGTCATCTCTGTACATTTGGTTGGGGCCCCAGGTCAGGTAGTCGGCTTGTTTGTCGTACCCGCGCAGCATTATCGTCCCGCGCCACGCCTCGCGGTCCTGTTTGTATTAGCAAGTGATTAGTTAACACCGATTAATACAATTAGGGTTCAAGGATCATAAGAACCGGAAGAATCCAAAAGGTAGACGTTAAAGGAAAGAGATCTTCCGGTGTCTTACTTAATATGGGTGTTCCTCAGGGTTCCATATTGGGTCCCTTCTTATTTCTTGTGTATATCAATGATTTACCAAAGTTTATTGACACCCGTCACGAGGTCGTATTATTCGCTGATGATACATCCTTATTGTTTAAAATTAAACGACAATTGGAAGATTATGACGATGTGAATGATGCTATCTCGCGCGTGGTACATTGGTTTAGTGTTAATAATCTGTTATTAAATAACAAAAAAACAAAATGTATAAAATTTACCACACCTAATGTTAGACAAGTAGACACTAATATCATTGTAAGTGGAGAGACACTGGAGCTTGTTGATTCGACAGTTTTTCTTGGTATAACAGTTGATTCCAGGCTGCAGTGGGGTCCTCACATATGCAAGTTAGCGAATAGACTTAGTTCTGCAGCGTTTGCGGTAAAAAAAATACGAACGTATACTGATGAAGATACGGCACGTCTAGTTTATTTCAGTTATTTTCATAGTGTTATGTCCTATGGCATTTTGCTATGGGGCAATGCTGCCGATGTCGAAACGATTTTCATCCTGCAGAAGAGGGCTATTCGTGCTATTTATAATATGCACCCGAGGGAATCCTTGAGGGACAAGTTTAAGGAAATCAAAATTCTAACTTTAGCGTCCCAATACATTTTTGAAAATTTATTGTACGTGCGTAAAAACATTGTAGAATTCCCCAGAGTCTGCGATTTGCATAATGTGAACACTAGGAACAAACATAGGCTTGCGTTGCCGGCGGCTCGAATTAAGAAAATAAGCAACTCTTTCAGGGGGCTGGGTGTACAGCTTTTCAACAAGATCCCACAAAACGTTCAACTACTACCTGTTCATAGATTTAAGAAAACTGTCAAGGAACGTTTGTGCAACAAGGCATATTATAAAGTTAAGGATTTTTTACTAGATGGCACTACGTGGGAATGAGGCGTTCGCTCCTGGCCTTTTCATTTTTCATTATTATTATTATTTATTTGAATTGTATTTTTTTGACTTGTTTTTTTGTATACTGTAAATATGTTTTCTTGTTTAAAAAAAAAAGAAAATAGTTGAGAAAATACAAAAAAAAAAAAAAAAGCCCGCTGAGTTTGTTTCGCCGGTTCTTCTCAGGACTGTGGCTTTTTTTGGAACCGGTGGTAGAGTTAACATTTTCTTTTACATTTTGACATTCAACAAGTGTGTTTTTGATGACATCCAAGTTGAAATAAATGATTTTGAATTGAATTTGAATTTGAATAAAATAATCTTATTTATTACTGGTGGTAGGACATCTTGTGAGTCCGTGCGGGCAGTTACCACCACCCTGCCTATTTCTGTCGTGAAGCAGTAATGCGTTTCGGTTTGAAGGGTGGGGCAGCCGTTGTGACTATGCTTAAGACCTTAGAACTTGTATCTCAGGGTGGGTGGCGCATTTACATTGTAGATGTCTATGGGCTCCAGTAACCGCTTAGCACCAGATGGGCTGTGAGCTCGTCCACCTATCTAAGCAATAAAAAAAAAACACTAATAAGCAAAGAGGAGAAGTGGTCAAAATTCGACCATATTCAAGTTCATTTAATATGCAGTAAGAGTCAACAATATGAAATACCTTTCTTCACATTAGTTTCCCTTCCTAATTCCTTGGAATTGGGGACCGTAATCAGGACTGGCCAGGTAAATATTAAAGACAACACCCACCTTAACTTTAAGGGCTCCAAGGCATCCGTAGTGAATCTTCTCCTCCAGATCGAGGATATAGTCGCGAAGTACCAGCTCCACGGCCTCGGCCAGCGAGGAGTCGCGCGGCACGGTGAGCGAGGGGGGCGGGGGGCGGCGGCGCGTGTAGTGCGGCGCGGGGGGAGGGGGAGACTGCGGGAACGCACATTTGTTAGCTGTTATATTCTAAATATAATAATACCAGCCCTTCTGTTTCTATGTCTTTGTTTTTTTTTTCTTTTCACTCGGTAAACCTTACAGTGGTGATGAGAATTCACAGGATCTACTATCTTTATCACGTAACTAATCATCAACATTTGATTCATAGGTTCTAATAGCATATAATGCCCTGTAGTGTTCTTTAGTTGAGTTACACCTGGCTCGTTCATATATCGATAGTAAGTATAACAACTCACACTAGCAGCAGATCCGTTGAGGTACTTAACAGGACATTTCCTCAGGTACTGAATGATGTTGTCCTTGTCCAACTCCAGGCTCTGTCGGAGCTCACTTTCCCTAATACCGCGCTTGTTTAGAGACTGGATCAATGCTTCTATCTGTTCCTCTGTGTGGTAGACCCACCATTGGGGCCGGTCGACCTGATAATTAATTGTGTTATATATACTATTTAGTGATTTGTTCATATCGGTTACTTGTAATGATAAGTTCAAATCTTGTTTATTAAGTAATGGATTGTAATTTTAAATTTAAGTCTACTGAAACAAATGTCTATTATAGAACCCTATTCCTTTTTCAGATTACATAGGAATCTAGTTTTTGTAGCCATTTCTAACACTTTTTATGATTTTCCATATTATGTTCCCTTTATGTAAAACGGTATATTAACTATTATGTAGACTATATTATAAATTTGTAAACCTGAATTTACAAATAACTTCTGCGAAATTTGTGTTGTCGTTTCTAGTATAAGTGCTGTAAGACTCACCTTTCCATGCACCTTGCAATTAGAAAGATCTCCGCTGCAGATCAATAGCTGTTGTGTGATATCATCGAACCCGTTCCTGTGTGTTAAGCCGTTAATGTTCGTGAGCGGTTTCTTTGGGGAATTTCCCCGTGAATTTGCTGCCGAATCATTTTCTTTATCACTACTCGCTGAAAAGAATATTTTTACAACTGTAAGAGACATCAACAATAACTTAAACTCATGTCAGAAATAGAAAACATTTAATTGTTTAAATAACATTATTCTTATGCAAACAGGTTGCAACGAATTTAGTTTAATGTTAAATGCATTAAAAAAATTATTGATACAAATTAAGCTAAGCTTAAGTTGAGGTCTCTGATATTAAATTTCCAATTATTAGTCACGGTTGTAGTATTTTAATTTTAGTTATGTAAATGTGTCTACTTCATTATTTTTAGACATTTATGTATATGCCCAACATAATAAATATTAAAAGTTTTATTCCTTACTTATGACTAGGAATTCCCGTGGCTGTGTATGATACATAGCTTTCTATGAAACAGTAATGACACTCACTGCGTGGATTTCATACCTTTTTCCTTTTCGGTTTCAAACAATCTAGTGACATAGGTGAGGGTGTCCTCTCCGTGCTCAGGAGCGGAAGGCAGCGGCTTGTCGCGGCACGGCCCGCGCGGCTCGGTGCCCGCCTCCACGAACAGCCCGGCCACGGCCTGGTTGAGCCAGTAGCGACGGTAAGCGCGATCCATGCCTGCGGAAAATAGTTAAGTTCTCAAATAAATTTTCTTTTCAGCATGTTCAAGTGGAGTTTTTGAAGTGAAACTTCTTTAGAATCGTTGTGATTTCAAACTCGATGAAACGAAAAAATAAGTCCATAGAGACATGTATAGGATTCAGCCGGCGAGAGAATGAGATAGATCATATTATACGTGAAGTTAAAATATCAATTCACAGAGGGCGCTACCTCATACTATAAAAGATGATTTACAATTATTTCGTTTATTTTGAATCTCAATTTAGATCATAAGTTCTGTAATTGACTCAACTAACCAAGATAAGAAGAATAGTCGAACAATCCGATTTGCAGTTCTTTTAATTTCTTTTCGTACTCTTTCTTTTTCTCGTCGTTTTCTTTGTTCAACTTCTCTGTGTCGACTTTAAGCTGTTCGTCTATAGCTCGAGCTTTTTCGCCAGAGAGCTTGTTCTCCTCTTTTTTAGCTGCAGCTTCTTTCTTAAGATCTTGTTTCGACGCGAGCAGTTGCGCTTCGCGTTTCCTTTCGTTTATCTGAGGGAGAAGGATGATGCATTCAGTGGCCCAACTCTATAACAACTTATGAACAATTATAACCAACATTTGTTATCGTTAGACTTATACCGGTTTGGAAAATAGATATGGCCGTGGAAAAGATAAAATGAAAATGTTCAATTTAGTACTAGTATGGGCATGTTTTTATTTAGATTTACAGAAAAAAAATGTTTCATTATACCTGTAAAAGTCTCAAAGCTTGCTTAGAATTCTTGTGTTCCTCGAGTTTTTCCTCAATGACATCACGGACGGTCGCGTAAGTCAGTATTTGGTTCATCAAGCACTGGAGTATTTCGAATTTGTCATCTGAAAACAAGATCAATCCATGTTTTTTTATTATCGTTTTTTTTTATCGCAATGTGAATACCGCCCCCACCTAGTTCTACTATAGTCATGTAGACAGTACACCATAGTACCATTCAAATCGGAACGCATTATTACTTTGTGGCTGTAATAGGGAGGGTGATAGTAGCTTTCAGGGCGGGCTTACAATACGCTCTTCCACCACTACATCACCCCGGTCATCGTTCTCGTCGAACCCGTCGTCTGCGACGAAGGGTTCGACGAGTAAATTAACACTCAGACACAGCCCACTGAGTTTCTCGCCGGATCTTCTCAGTGGGTCGCGTTTTCGATCCGGTGGTAGATTCTGCGAAGCACGGCTCGTGCTAAGGTTCGAGTTAGCGACGTCGTCAGGTTTGAGCCCCGTGAGCTCACCAACTAATTAGGGTTACGCTGAAATAGCCTCTCAAGGCTCTCAACTAGGTAGAAAAAAAAACACCAGTATACTGGTTTCACAACTGCCACGCACAAAATCGGTGCAGTGAAAGCTACATATAGTTACCTAGTCCGAGCTCAGCCACGTGGTACTTGGCGAGGCGCACGAGCAGCTGTGGCGCGCGCCGGCGCAGTCGCAGGCCGGGGTCGTCGAGCGAGGAGTAGCCGCCGCGCTGCGACGCGCGCCACGCCGCGCCCCGCGCCGTGCCCGCCGCGCCCGACGACAGCAGGTGCAGCCTGACACATCGTCACACGAGCTCAACAATGCAGCTTCAAGTGTCCTTGTTTCATCATTTATGTCAATTTTATAAATAAAAATTCGATCGATTCTCTTTCATTATGAACAAATGAAGTGAAAATGTACAGTAGGCGCGCGAGTTCATGTCCATCATGAGGAATGCGGTAGTGCTGTGACCTAGTTAGTTATGATAATGTCGATAATAACTACCGATTTAGCCAACAGCTGTCAGTTTGGTTTAACGTAACTTAAGGTAATTTTGCAATTTATAAAATAAAATAAATGTGATAAGTAATTACTTGTTTATTTCTAATAGAGAAAGATATTTTTTTGTTTTTTTTCTATCTGAACTTGTTGAAAGCGGAGTAATCATGGTTAAATAACACAATAACGTTAGCGTAAATTTTCGATATCGATAAGCGCACGTCACAACCGTCAAGGACAACACTCGACGTCAGACAAATGCGGAGAGGCGGGCGAAGGTGGGGTGAGCTGTCCCCCGCGTGTCGCCTCTGGCCTCGATGGACATGAACTCACGCGCATACAGTAACTCGTATTAGATTGAAATTTGCCTGCATGCAGGATGGTAAAAAGCTAGATATATTGTTGAGCACCTTATTTTAAGTATTCTTAAAGCTTTCATACCTCAGTATCTCACTGACAGTCAACGCATCCATGGGAAGTTTGCTGAGCGGAGTCCCGAGGTAAGTTTGAGACCATTTGCTTGCTTTAGTGGCGAGCTCTACGGCTTTTGCGACGCCCACATCCGGGAACGCTTCCTTATCCTCTGCAATTCAAACAAATTAATCAATTAATCCTAAATGGTTCAAGTACAACTTTTTTATACTTTTTGTCTTGCTTAGTCATATGCACATGTGCAATTATGTTGCAAGCCAGATTTTGTTTCTTTTTACTTGTGTTTTTTATGTATCTTTTTAGCTTGTGATGTGTATTGTGTGCCTAATAAATAAATATGTAAATAAAAACAATAAAAAAACTATCAGTAAAAACTTCTAGTATGAACAGATAAATTGTAAAATGATAGAATAAAATATGCTCTTTATTAGTAATACTTTTTTCTGTAGATTACAATTTTTTTATACACGTGTAATGTTTCTACTTACGCCAGCGTCTTGTTTATGGAGCGACATTTTATTACTATTGGAGATTTTGTGACATGTAGTATGTTTTATTTATTTTTCCCAAGTACCCATATTTTTTTACATATACTCTACTTTCTGCAATCAATATATACTCAAGTGCTAAAAGTAGATACAACTTATGTAGAAAACTACAATTCTACAAGTGGAATATATTATTTAAAAATCTCACCATTGGAAAGGTGTATTCCACCATTCTCATTATAATCTTCAGCCTCATCTTCTTGAAGTCCAAATATTGTAGTCAAAAACATCTGGATTATATCACAGAAGACTCCAGAGTGCTCTTTCATTGTTAAGGCCTTCCGTAATGTTTCTATATCAAGTGCTCCATGTAAGAAGTCTTTCGATTTTAAGATATTAGAGTATAAGTGCACAAACTCAAGAACTGAGAGGAAGTCTCCTATATGACTTTGAGATATTCCTTCAATATCTATTGGAGTGCCTTTTGGTATCATCTGAAATAATAGTGTTATTATTTAATAATTATCCCAGTAGGAATTGGGATGAGGCTTTGTTGTGTTGTGATTAAGAAGGGGGCAGGAAATTCGAAAAACAAATGAGCAATGACCAAAGATGTATTGAAACGAGAGATGTTTGCATATTTTCAATAGATGTACCTTCAATTTGATTCTTTCCATTATAATTGACTCAATTCACATAACAACTTTCATTACCTTATGGTCCTCAAGGTCCAAATCATCTTTCACTTTCTGCCATTCTTTAAGATATGCTTGAAGCCTTGCATTCTTCTCCTTCTTCTTGGCTTTTTCTTCTTCTTTACGCTGTCGCATCTGATCTTCAGCTCTGCGCATTTTCTCTGCAAGCTCTTGAGCACTTTTCTTTGCAGCAGGATCAACTGGCATTTTGGGTTTTGCTGCTGGAGAATATATAGTGAAATTAAATTGGTAACCATATTCCCTATTAAATATTTCAGATTAGAACTCTTTTGATTGTCATAATGAGGTAGTTAAAGAGTACATTAATTGATGTTAAGCATTCACTTATTTCACTCAAATATCTATATTTGTAAACAAAGACAATAAGAAAATATAAATAAGGTATTTTGATGGAATTTCGGTCATCAGACAAACAATAGACACAATTGTACAAAGTACCTTCAGTTTTATCAGTCTTTTTCAAAAATTTATCCATAGATTCTTGTCTTCCTTTTTTATCAGGGCTTGGTTTTTTGAGTGATTTATTCAGTTTCGTAGCAGATGCAGGCTTGTGCTGAACTTTAGTTGCTGCTGGAGATTTGAGGAGTTTTTTTGAGGATTCAAACTCAGGCGGATTCCCAGTAAATATCTGACTGAAACTAACTTTGCTGATGTTGTACTCATTCAGGGCTGATTTCTGAAACAGCATACCAGTTATATTTAAAAAAAAGATATAATAATTGCGGTTACATTAACAGAGTAGGATTGGGTAGTAGGGCATATTTTGTACAATTAAGTACTATAATTCTGGCAATTTCTGTCATAAAGCTACCATGTATTTCAGTTTAAAGGTGTAGATGATCATTATGCAATAGAATTTTAGAATTGGATTTTTTATTTACACTGTCAGCTCCCTATATGTATTATGATAACATATATAGTGTACATAAGCACACACACATAGCATAAGCTATGTAATGTAAATACTATTAAATGTTATTGTTAATTCGGTCTCCTATAAAAGTATAGCACTTTTATCATTACTATTAAAGCAAAAATATTTACTTGAAAATTGTTATACTACTACTGAGCTGGCGCTATGACCCCGAAGTGGGTCTTGGCCTCCGACAATAAACTTTGCCATTCATCCCGGCGCTGCGCAACACCTTGCCAGTCCGACACTTGGAGCTCCCGTAAATTTCCTTCCACAGCGTCACACCAGCGGTACTTGGGCCTCCCTACGGGGCGGCGTCCCTCCGGTACACCCGTGTACACCCGTTTCACAGCCCGAATTTATAAGAATTGTTTATTAAACAATTTGGAATCAATTCACAAATAACATACTGACTGAGTTGTTGGTGTAGCAGTTAGTAGTCCTGACTGTTGTGTATAGGGCCGTGGGTTTGATTCCCACATAGGGAAATCATTGTGGGATCAACAGGTTTGTTTGCTCTTTGTCTGAATGTATACATATGTATATATTTAAACATATGTAAGAATGTTTATCAGCCTCTGGTACCCATAACACAAGGTATTCTAAACTGGAGCCGGATGACTGTGCGTGATTTGTTCCCAGTTCTTATTATTATTATACTAATTCATATTAAGGATGCCTCATTAATTAGTCAACTTACTTTTATACATATAACACCTCCAGGGCCGTGCTCTACAAATTGTTTGAGGAAGAGCCTGTTCTTATCTCTGGAGTAGATGCCTTTACGACGCCGGACACGGTCGAACGGTGCTGTGCCAATCTGGCCCATTGTTGAAGGGGTAGCATCAGTATATTGTTCCACTTCATAGACATATGATGCAGCGGAAAGGATTGCTTTGCTGTCGACAATTACAATTAAATTTTTTACAAAAAGAGATTTGTATCTAGCACATGTACTTGTTTGCTCATACATTCATCAGCCACTTTTTTTCAATTTTTAATTGAAATCTGTATTATGAATTATCTATGACATTGAATTTTATTATAAGGTTAATTATTCCATCTTTTCAAATTATTTAATCCTTGAGATTTTATAATTTAAATTATAGGTAATCATGAGCTTGTATTTTAGAAATGTGACAAGCTGTGTTCTATTGCTATTTGAAGGCAGACATCATAAGCCCTATCTAATGGTAAGTTGTTACCACCAATGCCAAAAAGAAGTTCTGCAATGATTTCAGTTTTCCAGTTTCACAACAGCATTTAGTAATTTATTTACATTAGTGAATAAGTATATGTTTGTGTTCATAGCTACTGCTTTCGGTGATGTCCATGGACATCATCATTTTGAAACTAAATAGGCTCATTTATTTTTACATAAAATATGTACCACATTCTTTCTTCATCATTTTGCTGATTTTACATGGCTTTTAATATTTTAAGAACCTCCTACAACCCTCTTTAATTTCCTCATTTTGTTTATGTATCTTATTTTTAATTTCAAAATAAAGTACATAAGAACAACAATTAACATAAAAGAATATTAAGAATTAATTACATAATGTAATATTAAATTTAATTGCTTATTAAGCAGATGAATTCAAACAATATTATAACTCAATATCAGTAATCAGTTTTGAAATTTATTTTCTGGTAGAGGATAATATGATTAGAAACATTTATTGCTTGATGCCAATTGTTTTGGAGACATGTTTTCACTGTCCTCTTTAATTTGTAGTCCTAGCAGAATATTGTTAATTATTATTTATTATTATTGTTAATTATAAGAATGATATTTTTTAGTGGTGGTAGGATGTCCGCATGGGAAGGTACCACCGTCCTGCCTATTTCTGCTGTGAAGCAATAATGCATTTCGGTTTGAAGGGTGGGGCAGCCGTTGTAACCATACCTTAGAACTTATATCTCAAGGTGGGTGGCGCATTTACGCTGTAGATGTCTATGGGCTCTTAGGGGAAGCTGAGCTCGTCCACCCATCTAAGGAATAAAAAAAAATTATAATAATATTCTATTGGTAATGATTAAAGGTATTATAGCACTCACCTGTCGGGATGCTGCTTTTGTGCGGTCACTGACAGGATGTGAGCCTCTGTCCAGTGATCTCCCTCCAGGCAAGCCTCTATAGTCTCTCCCACAAAATATCTGTCCCTCACAAAATTGAAAACATCCTCAGACATTTCCGCAAAGGAGCACCTATTAGTCCTGGCTGCCAGGTACAATATTGGTATACGGAGCTCCATTGGGAAATCTTTCAATTGGTTCCTGGCAGCTTTCTCAGAGGCCAAAGCTTCCGAATAAGTCAAGTTGTTCTTGCCAGTCATCTCACATGTCCAAACCATCGAGTTAACGAGTATAATACGCTCGCAGTACTCCCTGAAAAGATTATTAAAAAAAATACCGTAAAAATATGACGCGAATGACAGAAATAGCAAAAATATTGTGTCACGCTCGCTTAGTTCCGCGAGTCGTGTGCGCTGACAATGCCAACGGTCTATTAAGATAGATAACTTTGGTTAAACACGCAAAATATGCAAAAAAATCGGCGAATTCATATAAGCAGTTCGATACTCACTCATAGTCTTTGAATATTTCGTCGGTGATCTCGCAGTGGAAAACCTCATCGTCGTCTCGGAGGTACTCTGAGGCCGTCGATTTCTCGAAGGCTTTTCTTTTCAACAGAGGCATGTTGTGAGTTCGCGGGTCACCACTGAGGAAACACGATTCTCACACTGTTTTACAGTAGCACTTATCCTCTTTATAGCTAAACTTTATGCGGCACATCTATACCGATCTAATATTAATTAGCACTGAAGAAAAAGGTAACTGTTTTCAATATTAAATCCGAGAGAAAAATGTTGCGTGGTTTCGGTTGACAAGCCAAAAAACGGCGCGCTGCGGCGCTTCTTTTTACGCCAGAAGAAACATATGAACGGGGTTACAGTAGAAACTAAGTACAATGTAGTTAGTAGATTTTTTAGTTTTTAAAGTTTTAAGTTTTTTTTATTTATGGCAGCTTTTATTTAAAAAAGAATCGCACTTCAAACCGGGTTTTAGTATTTACGTTCAGATCCATTCAGATGCTTAAAAGCCCGTTTTAAACAGCAAAGTGCTCTATTACTGGTGGTAAAGTCAGATAGGAAAGAAAGTCATAAAGAGAATTTGAAGTCGTCGGACAGAAAACGTATAGAAGATGGATGCGATTCTTTTTTACAATTTGTTCAAACTAGCTAATTTTTTTATTTAGATCTTCTGGTTATAACATTATAACATTTTTGCGATGGCCACTTTTCAGTTACGTCAATGTAATTTTTACTACATAAATATTACTGAATTAAATTAAAAAATATATGTTGGAAGTTTTAATTACATATTTAAATTACAAAAACGACTAGTTGGAAAAACGGTTAACTATATACTACTACATACATTTAACTGGCTTAGAAATACAATTTTTTCCTATAGTTATTATTTATAACCAATACTTGGTAACATTATTTTGTGTTCGAAATCGTCAATACAATGATGACAACTAGCGTTTTGGTTTTGGCAGTAAGTTAAGTGTATAATCTATGGCAGTAAGTGTCAAAATTTATTCCAAAGGGAAGGTACAGGATGAGTAAAATGTAATTTTATTTTTTAATGCGTGCATTTAGTTTAAATAGTGAATACGATTATTGTTTATTATTACTAAACAGTTTAATTCTACTCAAGTGCAATGCCTAAGGAACAATATAGAGAAACCTATGTCGGTCGAAAAATGTAAGTAAGGTTATGTTTACTATGTGTTTTGGATAAGTTGACAAAAGTTTAATTTGTATATTTTAGGTACTTAGATCTTTTGCAATTCAATAAACTTTTATTGTACTCTTTTACTACTTAAATAACTAGTTTAAGACCTTCTTGACCAACAAACAGATTATAAAACAAGAAAATTTAGAAAATTACTTTGGTTTGCATTCTCTAATAATTTATAAAATGCATTAGCTTAGCTAACTAAAATTTAAGTATGAATAATAACTAAAATACAAATAACGAACAACGAACTAAAAAAAATCAATAACTACTCAAATACAAAGTATGCAATTAAAAGTTTAGCTTAAATCAATAAAAGCTTGGTGAGACAAACGTAACTAGTTACAGATATTAGAAAATCATAAAAATGTGACTTCAATATTAACAATGTACGTACAACCTTACTCTGTTATGGTTACTCTCATTTTTTGATAGGCAAATATAATTTTAAAAGCTTTTATTTTACTTAAATGTACTAATACAAATATTCTTTTATTTAAAATAAATTCTTTAATTGTTATCTTTTAATGTACCAGTGTTAAATGTTAAATTAAAACTGATATGGATTTTTTTAAGCCGTTTTTATTTATAATGAAAAATTTTTGGCAAAACATATTTCTGATACATAATTTGTTCTAGTTCGCATGTAACATTCAATGTAGACAGTCCATCGCTCATCCAGCAATCTGCTCACATTGAGGTCATCACCAAGAACTTATTTCTCCAAGATGGCCAACGTGTGCCGGCACCTCATGGAGTCCTTGACAGGCGAATGGTAAATAGTACTAAATAAGGGGAGAGAGGGATATTGACTCGAGGGTTTGCTATATTGATCAAACTGTTATTGGAAAATAGAAAAAAACCTAAAGTTGTTCTGAAGAGGCTGAAAATAAAGTATCAAATCTAAATAATGTAAATAATATTATATGATATCAGAGCTGTATATTTTTTAAATTATTAAGTCAACTATGATTTAAAGTAAAATTTCAGGGCTTTCAACAAAAACATAGTTAAAGTGTATGTTTTGACTAACAAAATTGCATAGTAAAATCAAGGCAATGCTAAGTGGAATTATAGATCAATAAGAAACCGATTGGAAATATGGTGAAGTGTAATATTCATGTATGTAGGTATAAAAATCAATTACCACATGTAAGACAGAGCACCACTGACAGACTGACGCAGAATGGCTCAACAAATTTGACCATTCTTTTGATTTCATTTATTCTTCTAGTTCACTCTAGGCAGTAGTTAGTCAATCTCAGACACTCATTATTTTTGAAAGAAGTGGTACTATGCAAAACAATAATTTTCATTTTTTATAATTTAGTTTTTAGATTGTATTTAGAATGAATATTGCGAATCAATGTCTTTTATTCTGGTTTTCAGGGCACTAATCAGAAAGATGCCAACTGCGAAACTTGCGGATTGGGTTTGGCCGAATGTGTCGGGCACTTTGGGTACATACAACTCACATTGCCTGTGTTCCATGTTGGATATTTCCGAGCTATCATAACGATTCTACAGACCATATGCAAGGTAAGGCACAACAATAATTCTCAAATTTTCAACTTCAACTCAGTTCTTTTTTCTTAAATAATTATTCTATAAATATTTCATAAATTTGTGTAATTAATATCTGGGCTATTGGCTATTCCGGAATTGACGCTCACTTAAGTTCTATGGTCTAATTTGAAGGGTATAGCAGCCATTATACAATACATGTAGATTTGAGATTTTGTATGATATATCTGAAGTTGGATGGAGACATTCACATTATAACTTAACATCAGGCTGTAACCTCAATTACTCACGTATCCAAAAAAACTAGCTTACAAAATGTGCGAGCAATATTGTTTAGTAAAATCAAACTTCTGCCTTAAAGCAGTTGGTGCAAGCTCACACTGGGCAGTACCGCCATCTTGCCTATTTCTGTAGTGCACAGATGATGTTGTGGAATGCAATTGAGACTACTATCTCCAACTGGATGGGGCATACGCTGTGACGTTAATTAAAGTTTGATGGTAGACCAAACCTGTTTTTTTTTTTATAAAGAATTTGGCTTCAACACCTTTGGCATTGATTTTGCCAATGTCAAAGTATTTACAAAAATGACAGGTGCTTAGAGAGGAAAAAAATACTAAATCTAAATGCAAATGAATTTGGTCAGTTTTCCATACGCAAATCTGTGATTTTAAGAGCAGCATAAACAAATATATGTTAGACTAACTACTTTAACGATAAATATTATTAGCAGATAAAAATTTACACAAGATATTTACATGTTTAGTAATAGACTAAAGTTAATAAACAATTAATATTAATAGGCCAGGGAATGTCATTTGGAAGGATATCATAAAGAGGGGATACAATATTGGGCAGTCGAAAAAAATGTGATCTAGAAACTTGGTTTACTAACGCAAACAAGCAAACGAGGTTGAGGAGCTAGTTACAATTTAACACAGAATAAATTTTCTTTTTGAATCAGGAATGTGCTAAAGTGATGTTACCTGAATCACTGAAGAAATCATACCGCAGGAAGTTCATCAACCCCGAAATGTCGTACCTGCTCAAGAAAAACCTCAAGGCAGTAGTCCACAAGAAAGCGAAGACCTTCAGCAAGTGTCCGTCGTGTGAGGCCATTAACGGCATGGTTAAAAAAAGTGCAATTGGCATATTAAAAATAGTGCATGAAAAGTACAGAGCTAAGAAACCAACAGATCCAATTGTAAAGAAGGTTTTAATGGATTTTCATGAAGCGAAGGAGTCCAATAAGGAGGTTGCGGCCATGATCAACAGCGGACTCGTTAAGGAAATGAGTCCTTTAGAGGTAAGAAACATATATATATAAAAGAGTACTGTATAATGAGGATCTCGATCGAATTGGCTTTGCTTAAGTTCAGACCACCCCTTTCTGGGACACGATATACTAAAGATGTTCCACACATTTCACGTACACCTAAAATAAAAATAAAATGATGTTTACTCAAATCGACACAAATTACTAATTATTCATTTTGTTTTCCTAATGTTGTAATGAGGTCAGATAATTTGTCATAAATGCCTGAGCCAAGTAAAATGGATGAAAATGGATCAAGATTATGTTATTGTTTCTCTGTGGCCACCTGAGCAATTAAAGCATTGACTCCTCTTCCAGGTACTGAATTTATTTCGACGTATCCCGGACGAGGACATTCCCCTCCTCGGGATGAACGTGAAGCTCTCTCGTCCTGAGGACCTGATCCTGACCCGACTGCCGGTGCCACCGCTCTGCATCCGACCTAGCGTCGTCTCCGACATCAAGGCTGGAACGTAAGTGCAAAGCTTGCGCCACGCGAAAGCTTCATGTGGTTTGCCCGATTACAAATGATACATACATCCAATTTAGAAGATCGTTGTGGCTCCCGCATGTTGAGTTCTCACTATCTTAAGTACGGTAACCGCAAAAATGAAAGAATCATATATGACGTCAGAGACTGATGGCGTTAGTGACTACCGCCACATTGTTATTACAAACGATGACGTCATTCTGTTAGTTTTTGTCATTGCCTTCCATAGTGACAGTAAATAAGACTCACTTTTACAATGAGTTCCATTTATTACATTTCAAGTATAGAGGGATAATAACAGAGAGAGCTCTGCCTCATTCGGCTGCAGGGCTCTGAAACTGCATAAAATAAATATTTTGTTTGTATGGAAACTAGCGACATCTTGTAGCGGGTGCCCCTAAACATATATGTTGTTAAAGTTAGCATTTAATTATTGTATAACTAAACACAGAAAAAAAATCATACAAGTCTTCATTTCTTATAGACAAATTGATTAAATTTTATCAATTAGTGGATTCTTAATTTTTACAAAATCCTTCATTAAAAGTAAAATATAGGATAGGTAATATTTTACTGCCATCTACAAGAGCAATGAGAAACTAATCGAAGCGAAGCCATCTAGTGGCCGACACCCGTAAACATTTTTGTTGAGTGCTCTTGTGTTGCTTATCTATAACTAATTTATGCATATTATTTTTGTTCGGTTGCTCGAGACGGTATTTGTGCGACAATAGTCATTCGTGTTTATAGTAGAAAATAGGGCTAGCTTAGTCATGAATCGTTATGAACACCGTCTTAAACAATTATTTACACGCGTTGGACTTAAAATAGTCAGCAAACTATTTCAATATTAAGGAGATAGTTAATGTCTAATCTTAGTCACTGCCTTTCTAATCTTAGTTATTGTTTAGAAGGGTGGACGAGCTCACAGCCCACCTGGTGTTAAGTGGTTACTGGAGCCCATAGACATCTACAACGTAAATGCGCCACCCACCTTGAGATATAAGTTTTAAGGTCTCAGTATAATTACAACGGCTGCCCCACCCTTCAAAAATAGTAATGTTGCGCTGATATATACCTAGTCAGGTCATAAATTCTGTCACATGTTTAATGTAAAATAATTGAAACAAGTTTATTCATTATGTAACCATTCATATACCAAAATGAACTCAACAAAACATAGATTCTTATGACACTAAAGTTTATTCAAAATTACCTCCGTGATTTTGAATACAGGCCCTCAATCTGCGCGGCCAGTCGTCTATCGCAGCACGAACGAGGTCCATGTCAATATCGGCGGCTGCCTTAATCAAGGATGTCTTGAGTGACTCCAAATTGGGATGAGGCTTTGAGCACGCTTTTTCCTCCAAGTGTTGCCATATCTTGTAATCTAACGGATTCAAATCTGGACTGGAGGAGGGCCAGTCTTCGTGCCGGATGAAGTCGATTTCACGCGCCGCCAGCCAGTCTTGTGTGCTCTTCGCTCTATGAGGTGGCGCCGAATCTTGTTGGAATACCCAGTGCCTGTTATTGAACATTGTATGAGAAACAGGTTCCACAAGGTTCGTCAAGACTGTATTTTAATACACATCTGCATTTGTTTTTACACCTTTCTCACAAAAATGTACCTCTGTTAAGCCGCAATAAGAAACTCCCAACCATACCATGAGCGAGGATGGAAAATGACCTCTTTGGACACGCGGAATACAGTTGCTCGCTTCTTCACTACTGTGTGCGTACACCTTATCATTTTCTTTGTTGTAGCTCTCTTCTACGGTAAAAATTTTTTCATTCGAAAGAAGAATTTCCCGATATTTTTTTCCCGCGTACCGCTTCAACAAAGCGCGGCATCTCTTCAGTCTCAGGTCCATTAGACGAGCATTCAAACGATGTCCTGTTTTTCTTCGATATGCCCGAAGCCCTAAGTCTTCATTTAACACCCTTGTCACCGTGGTTCTGCTTAACCCCATCTGAAGGGCCAACAGTTTCTGCTTACGTTTGGGATTTCTTTGAATTCGCGCCTTCACAGCTTTTATCACTGCTGGAGTCCTAACAGACCGAGGGCGACCACTTCTTGACCTGTCATCTACACTAGAGTCTTCATTGTATCGTTTGATGGTACGATAAACGAATCTTTTGGTTATATTCAAATTTTTCAGTATTTTAAAAAATTGAATTGGCGCGTAACCGCAACGATGCAACGCAATAACTGCAACACGGTCTTCTTTAAGCGTCCACTCCATATGTAAAAATGAGTAAAATTCTAAAAGTATACATTTTTATTTTCATGAACAATTCGAAATTCGAATTCAATAAATTTTTTTGTGGCCAGCATTCTAAAAGAAAAGTTTTTACTGTGTGACAATACTTATGACCTGACTAGGTATATAGACTGAGTTCTACTGTCGCTGTATCAGAAATACACTCTTATACCGGACACGCTTATCACCAGCAACGAAGACGACCTGACAATGAAGCAGTCTGAGATACTGCTGATCAACGACGTGATAGCCCGGCATTTGGCCAGCGCCGGCAAGTGCGAGCTCATACAGGAGGACTGGGACTACTTGCAGCTGCACGCGGCCCTCTACATCAACAGCGAGATGTCCGGGATACCGCTCGCGATGCAGGTAAATCGGCTCTCGAATAAATATACCCAAAATCATCAAGGTTGTCTTGGGCTTTACATACCAGCAGGCTTTTAAAATCAGATCCCCTACTTTCAGGGAGCTTTTCAGGATATTACCAAAATAACCCTTCTACTCATATCTGTTCATAAAATATTAATAACTACTGATACCATCCACCCCACGCTTTTTTTTACAATAAAATCTTTTTTCGTTTTTCGTTCGAATTTTTTTTTTCGTACACTATTTTTTATTCAAATTTATTAATGTTTATTTTCTATGTTTTAGTCGGACATTCTATAAAAGCGTATTTTTTTTGTTTTTTTAAACTATTATTTATTTTTTAGTTGAATTTCAATTTTTTCAATATTTTTTTAATATTGAATTGTCATCGGTCCTTAATAAATATGCCAAATTTCGAGTTAATCCGACTTCTGAAGGGGGTCAAAGTCATGTTCAAAGATTACGTTACGTACGTATGTACGTCTGAAGCTAATAAAAGCGTATTAATATATACCTTGGGCTTCTGAGTGATAATCCAGAAGTCGCACCACGCAGACGGGAACAAATAAGCCGCTTTCAGACTACGCTATAATATAATAGCATATAGTATATAACCTCCATCAATATCGCGCACCATACATTGTTATGGCCACGTTCCCACTGTACTGTACTATATATTATTGGTTAAGTATACGCTGCTATACTATATGGCACTATAGTATAGCGTAGTCTGAAAGCAGCTATATTCTTTAAGTTCAGGCAGCCTGATAATGTAGCGAATTCCTTCGACAGCCCAAAAAACCGGGGCGGGGCTTAGTGCAGCGGCTCAAGGGCAAACAGGGCCGGTTCAGGGGCAACTTGTCCGGGAAACGAGTGGATTTCTCGAGCAGAACTGTCATCTCGCCGGACCCGAACCTTCAGATACAAGAGGTGGGTTCGTGCTGGTCACATCACTTTTTTTTTCCTACTTATGCTGATAGCCTTTTTTCCTATTCCAGCTTTTTTTATTGCTTAGATGGATGGACGAGCTCACAACCATCCTGTTGCTAAGTGGTTACTGGTGCCCATAGACATCTATAACGTAAATGCGCCACCCACCTTGAGATATAAGTTCTAAGGTCTCAGTATAGTTACAACTGCTGCCCCGCCCTTCAAACCGAAACGCATTACTGCTTCACGGCAGAAATAGGCGGGGTGGTGGTACCTACCCGTGCGGACTCACAAGAGGTCCTACCACCAGCTTCTCCTTGACGTGTAAGTGAGCTCACGGGGCTCAAACCGGGAGTGTTGCTAACACTGGCCCTAGCAAGAGCAGTGCTTCGTAGAATCTACCACGGAACGGAAACGCGACCCACTGAGAAGATGCGGCGAGAAACTGTTAAACCAATAGGTAAATGTGTATTAATTGAAACCAGTGGTCCCGCTGTAGTCGAAGTTCGACTATAATTTAAAACTAAATTCAGCTTAGTTTAATATTGTTTGTATTTAATATTATTTTGTTTGTAGTGTAGTTTTGGCGAAATCTATAAATATAATTTTAAAGGTCTTTGACAATAGAACTATAATAATGTTCAAACTTACAATTTCAATTAATTATAGTCGAATTTTGACTCCTAGTGGTCCCCCCACTAGTACTGTATAATTATTTCTGTTTGTCTGATAAATGTGTGTGTGTATACGTAAAAATATAACGCCTAGCAACGGGCGGCAGTCAACTAACCCGAACAAGGGCTTCAGTAGCCCAGAGGAACTAAATCGCCTCTGAAATTCTGCTGTGGAAGGACGCGGGAACCCACCACTAGCAATTTTCCCAAGAAAACCTTTACTTATGTATTCCGTAAAGGTCACGACCCTCAGTACCGAGGAACACGACGCACGGAGGAGGATACAGCTCTACTGTATCGGAGGTCCCCTCACGATGCCCTCACAGATCTTGAGGTTTCGGTTTTGATCTCCAAAGTGTGAGTCTGTGCCCCCCTCCCAGGTGGGGGTCCCGGTGCACGTGGCCAAGATCCTGACGTACCCCGAGCGCGTTTTCCCCGCGAACCTGCAGTGGCTGCGGCGGCTCGTCTGCAATGGTCCCGATGTCCATCCCGGAGCCAACTACGTCCAGCAGCGAGGCCTGAAGACCAAAAAGTACCTCAAATACGGAAACAGGGAGAAGATCGCGCAAGAACTTAAGGTAGGTTAAACTGTTTTTGAAGTTATACTTCTTTAGGCGCGTTATGAAAAATTGATGAGAGTGAAATATTACGATGCGCGCGCAGCGTGACACAAAATTAACAGAATGAAGTTGCCCACTAAATCGCTCATCACAATGCGACCGACGTAACTTGGCGAGTCTGAATATAGCCGCAGGTGAACTTTCCGAACCGTACCGAGAATTACCGAGTTTATACGATGTCAAGAAAAGGGATGTCCAATATGCGTGTTTGAGGATGTTGTTTAATTGATTTTTTTCAAATTGATTAAAATTTAAATTAAAAAAAAAGAAATAAATTTAATAAAAATACAGTATAACTTCTTACGCGCGTACATAAGTACACGCACCCTTTTTTTAGATATAGGCCCACCTGGTGTTTGATGTTAAGTGGTTACCGGAGCCTATAGACATCTAAAACGTAAATGCCGCCACGTACGTTGAGATATGCGTTCTAAGGTCTCAGTATAGTTACAACGACTGCCCCACCCTTCAAACCGAAACGCATTACTGCTTCACGGCAGAAATAGGTAGGGTGGTGGTACCTACCCGTGCGGACTCGCAAGACGTCATACCGCCACTAATTCATCCTATCAGAGGCAGAGGAGGTTGGGCTTCAGATCGATTCCCCCTGCTCCTCGCTCTGCACGTGAGACATTAAAGATTGGAGTGTAAGAGTGTAGAGATTCTGAGGGACGATTCAATCTCGCGTTTCGTTTCGCGTGACGAACTGTTATAACCCTTATTTATATGGCACTAAGGTTCATTCAGCAAAACCCTTATAACTTTACTATTACTTCTTATTCGCAATCGTAATTTAATTATTCTTATTCATTATAATCTCCAATAGTCTCTAAGTTAAAGGTCACTCAATATTCAGACCACATCCTTAACACTAATCATACCAACACTCACTGGTACCTGTTTCTACCATAGCGGGTAGATAACGGTATACAACAAGAATTACTCAAAATAAACAAAAGAAAACAAAAATAGTAGATATAATAACTGTAGATTAATTAATAAGAAAAGTCATGACGTCAATGTGCAAAAGCATTAAGATGATACGTGCGTTTGCAATGCAAAAGTTCAAAATGGGTCATTTGACCCGTTATGGAATGCTTAGTGCTAATTATAAATGGTTTCCGTGAAGTGCGGCGACGTGGTGGAGCGGCACCTGGTGGACGGAGATGTGGTGCTGTTCAACAGGCAGCCCTCCCTGCACAAGCTGTCCATCATGTGCCACCGAGCCAAGGTGCAGCCGCAGAGGACCTTCAGGTACGAGTGCTCGGCTCCTCCGGGAGCAAGCTTACAGCTTTGCAGGACCAGGGGAAACGGGTATATCCGTTGCTTTTAACTTTCAATCGCGAATAAACACTAGGACTAACCAGTTGTGTTATTTAATTATTATAATTATCTCACTTCCGATAACGCCCTGTATCCTTTAGTGAACTCCCTTGTCGCACGAGACCGCTTATTGCGCGTGTGAGCTGTATGTAATCTACATAATAATATTTCCTACTTTTTGGCGGGAACGCGATGAGTGAAGTTGTGTGATTTGTTTTATTTTGTCTATTTACTGTTTCTTCGGGTTTAAATCTGTAATAATGGTGGTTTATTAAATGTTTAATATCTGTGAAAGTGCACAAATGTGGGGAAATGAAACAAAGCCGCTGGACGTAATTTCTCGGTATCCTCCAAAAGTCCACTGAAAAAATCTTAGTAAATGACCACCATTTTACTGAGATTATATTTCATCCCATATCATCTCAATTCATTTATCATCTCAATTAATATCATCCCAGTGGATTAGTGTCTCAAATTAATCATCTTCATTTCATTTCACTCCATAATATCATTTTTCATAAAATATGAATAATATAAATTAAAATAAGACATGACTTAAAGGTCTCAGTTACCAGGTCATAAAACCTCTTAAAAAAATAATTGTGTTTTTTTTTAGTCTTAGTAGCCTGTTCCACTACCAGCTTCCGTTGACAAAATTCTAGACTTTTCTTTTCCTACCTAATCTGATAGTCTTCAGAGACCATATCAGCGTTACCAGGCGAGTAAGTGAGCTCACGGGGCTCAGACCTCACGTTATTGCTAACACGAGCCCTAGCAAGAGCCGTACTTCGCCGACTCTACCTCCGGATCGGAAACGCGACCCACTGAGAAGATCCGGCGAGAAACTCAGTGGGCTGTGTCTATGGGTTAGTTTACTTGCCGAACCCTTTGTCACAAGCGACGAGCTCGACGAGAACGATGATCGGTGCTTGAGGTACCTAAACCGTTAGTTAGTTGATAGGGAGGATCCGAAATGTGAAAAATCACAAATTTCACAGCTGATGATACGGCAATTCAAATAATAATACCTTCGTATGACGATGAGCTCGACTTGCGACCTAGCCCATAAACACAAGCGACGGACTCCACGAGAACGATGACCGAGTTCTAGACTAAGACTAAGACTTTTGATGGGTTTTTTTTCTTTCTCTTGGCAGGTTTAACGAATGTGTGTGCACGCCTTACAACGCTGACTTCGACGGCGACGAGATGAACATGCACCTGCCGCAAACTGAGGAGGCGAGGGCCGAAGCTCTCATACTTATGGGGGTAAAACTATACTCGCATTGTAACGACAGGCTGGCTTTGTAAGAGACTAGCTGTACCCGTCCGCTTCGCTGGGCATTTAAAATTAACACTATTATTTCTCACCCCACAAAGATTCTCATCATTAGCGCCCCCGCAACGAGTGTAGGGAGTCCAACGCTCATATAAATATTAGCCTATCCATTAAGTACACGTTTTTTCTACATGGATACCAAGTTTCAAGTCAATCGGATGCATGGTTCAGTAGTTATAACGGAACATCCGTAAAAACCACTGTAGATTTATATATTAGTATAGTATAGATGAGGGGATCAATAATGTGGAACGTAATTGATGATATGTATCATTTAGGTATATGTGTGTCAGATAGTAGCTGGAGTTTGTAGACCTCACGACTGGAATTACCTCACCGGTGTTAGGCCACGAGGTCCTAATCTTAATTGTGTAACAGTCACGCTCCAAGCTGGAGATCTGATTGGGATGGTGGAAACAAACCGTGCCATCAGTAGCGAGGGTTTATGATATTAATACTCGACAAGCCTGTTTCTTCCAGTCACATAACGGTTACAACTGCTGTCATTGTTATTATACGTGCTTCTCTGGAACAGAACAAATCGAACCTGGTGACCCCTCGGAACGGGGAGCTCCTGATAGCGGCCACGCAAGACTTCATCACTGGCGGGTACCTCATCACCCAGAGGGACACGTTCTTCACGAAGAGCGAGGCTCAGCAGCTGGCGGCCTGTCTCCTGGCCGGCCCCGACTCCGGCATGAGGATAGACATGCCACCCCCCGCCATCATCAAACCGCGGAAGCTCTGGACCGGGAAGCAGATCTTCAGGTAAACTTCCTAAGTTGGGCCGTCGTTTCATTAGATCATGTTTTTTTTTATTGCTTAGATGGGTGGACGAGCTCACAGCCCACCTGGTGTTAAGTGGATACTGGAGCCCATAGACATCTACAACGTAAATGCGCCACTCGCCTTGAGATATAAGTTCTAAGTTCTCAGTATAGTTACAACGGCTGCCCCACCCTTCAAACCGACACGCATTACTGCTTCACGGCAGAAATAGGCAGGGTGGTGGTACCTACCCGCGCGGACTCACAAGACGTTCTACCACCAGTAATGTGATGATCGATGATGTGTGATGATTGATGATGACCGGAGACGTAACGCGCTGTTGCAGTTTGATTATGAGGCCCAACCGACGCTGCGAAGTCAAAGCCAATCTGGAAACTAAAGGGAAGAACTACACGGGGAACAAGGATATGTGCGTGCAAGACTCTTGTAAGTGTACACTGTAGCGATTGTAGGAACTTAGAGTAATTTTTCTTGTTGGTCTCCACCTTACCCCACTAGGTGGGGTGGGCACAGCGAATTTTTCTAATCCATTCTCTTCTATCAGCCGGCATCTCAACACTCATTCCTCTCTCTCTCTCTCATATCGTCATTCACACACACCATCCATGTCTTCTTCTTATTTTAACTTGGATTAACTATTTTATTTTATTGCTTTCGTGAGTGGATGAGATCAGCTCCTGGTGTTACGCGGTTATCGGAGTTCACGGGAGACACGGGCTCTGAGTCTCAATTATCCAGTACAACGGCTGCTCCACCCTTCAAATCCAAATACAATATAACTAGTGGACGGATGAAATAGGTGGGGCAGTGGTACCTACCCTTGCGGGCTCACAATTTTTGTTGTTGCCATTGTGGCTAACGTCATGGTTAGTGAATACCACCTACGGACGTCAGCAATGCCAGGGGCACAGCCAAATTGCTGCTGCTGCCTAGCATCAACTAAGACGAAATATCTTACCAACAGTAATTACGAAAATTATAATTTATGTCAGTTTGATTTTTATTACACGATGCTATTCCTTCACCGTGGAAGTAAATCGTGAACATTTTCTAAGTACGTATGACAGTACTAAAATGAGTACCTGCCTGTGGGATTCGAACGCCGGTGTGGTTGCATCGCTCGGTACGGCTGCACCAAACCTCTTATCCTTTAGGCCACGACGATTTCAAATCTACAAATAAAACTAATTTAATGTTTTTTTTTACACGTAAATGTCAGGATATTTTTTTTACGGAAAAAGACGGTAGTTATAAATGTTGAAATATAGATTATCTGGCAAACACACACATTTGTCCGATTTCCAACCTGTAACCTCAGTAACGGGTAGCACTGAGCTACGACTGAGCTTCAGTTCTTCTCGATTCTGATAAATAATTTATTTTGCTTCTTAATAACTGTGATAACGACATTGAGTTCTCAGAGTACATTTGATTAACGCGCTTTATAACCGTCCTACAGACGTGATAATTAGGAACTCTGAGCTGGTCTGCGGGTCCATGGACAAGAGCACCCTTGGCTCTGGCACCAAGAGCAGCATCTTCTACATTCTGCTTAGGGACTGGGGCGAGGAGTATGCAGTCCGAGGAATGTGGAGGTAAGTCTAATATAACAATACCAACCAGAATTGCAGGTTGATGTTTATTGCACAATGTTTTGTTCCTTTGGATGGATATGGCCTATGGACACGTGCGAGCCAGAGGAACCTCAGTGTACGTAGCACGTGCAGTCCGTGTCAATCGAAGCCTCATCAGCACCTACACGTGCTGTTGGAAGTGAAACCGGTATATATAACGTTATTAGGCTTTAGGGCAGTAGATTCACGTATTTGCTTGGGGTCCAGGATACTTGAGCGCGGCAGAGCATCCTGGAAAAATGAACTTGCCTGGCGACCTAGAAGTCGACCTTGAAGTCGTCGTGGCCTAAAGGATAAGATGTCCGGTGCATTCGTGTTGAAGCGATGCACCGGTGTTCGAATCCCGCAGGCGGGTACCAATTTTTCTAATGAAATACGTACTCAACAAATGTTCACGATTGACTTCCACGGTGAAGGAATAACATCGTGTAATAAAAATCAAACCCGCAAAATTATAATTTGCGTAATTACTGGTGGTAGGACCTCTTGTGAGTCCGCGCGGGTGGGTACCACCGCCCTGCTTATTTCTGCCGTGAAGCAGTAATGCGTTTCGGTTTGAAGGGTGGGGTAGCCGTTGTAACTATACTGAGATTTTAGAACTTGTATCTCAAGGTGGGTGGCGCGTCTACGTTGTAGATGTCTATGGGCTCCAGTAACCACTTAAAATCAGGTGGGCTGTGAGCTCGTCCAACCATCTACGCAATAAAAAAAAAAAAAAATCCTAGGGTTTTTTATTGTCCATCTGATGGTAAATAGTTACCATCGCTCATGGAGGTCGGCAATACCAGGTGCAGAGCCGGGCCGCTGTCTACGCTTCTATGGATACAAAAGAACCCCAAGGCTTAGAATCTTATGTTCTGTGACCAGTGGCACTTGTGTAAAGTTCCACTTGGGAAATAACTTTCCAGGTTGGCTAGAATGGCGTCTTACTACATGATGAACCGTGGCTTCAGTTTCGGTATAATAGACGTGACGCCGGGCAAGAAACTCATAGAAGCTAAAAACAAACTTCTGGAGTCCGGGTGAGTGTTTCTGTGGCAATTTCACTGAATGATCTGGTTTGCAGCCGGCGCCCTGCCTCAGGGCTGCTTCAGTTGTCGCGAGATGGCGCCGCCAAGTGACGACAGTTTCCGTTACCATTCGTTTGGCCTAAAGTGTACGGTTCACTGTTTGCCGCTGAAGCTCTTAGAGAACACCCACTGAGCTTCTCGCCGGATCATCTAAGTGGGTCGCGATTCTGATCCGGTGGTAGATTCTGCGAAGCATATATACAGTATATATTTTACTGTACGGATTTAAATGTATTATTGACTCGCTGACCAAAATGTTAACAAGTCAGGTCTTCAACTTTCCATTGACGGTGGAGGCCCAGCATCCGATTCGTTCACGTCACAAAACTTTCGTGGCCTCCAGAGTGAACAACGCTGTAATGCTCTTGAGGCTTCCACTTCAGAGATCCAATAAAATACCAGGCAGACTTGTCAGTCCAGCTAATTCAATATGTTATCTGAAAGGTACTCTAAATGCGACGGCTACATCCTGGAGATGGAGAAGGGCACGCTGCAGTGCCAGCCGGGATGCACCATGGAGGAGACCCTGGAGGCCGTCATGCTCAGCGAGCTCAGCAGCATAAGGTCAGGACCCAACTTGAACACAATATCAGTGGTTGAATCTTGCGCGGTTTTCCCTCTTGTAAGGAGGAATAATATCCTACTTATTCTTTTTATTGCCTTTGTAATTAGACAAGCACACGGCCCAGCTGATGGTGAGGAGTGGTTACCGTCGCTTATGGACGTCAGCAATACCAGGGGCAAGGTCAAGTTTCCGCAGGCCTTGTTTGAAGAGTGTCATAGCGCTAAGGGAACACCGCGGGGGGAACTTCACTCCAGAGTAACCTGGAGGTACGGATTGACGAGAGGACCTTCCTCTAGCGGCCGTGGCCTAACGGGCAAGACGCCCGGTGTACACGTAGCGACTACCAGCTTTTAAAAAAAATAATATGTACTTCACAAATGTTCACGAATGTCTTCCACTCCGTAGGAATGACATCGTGTAATGACAATCAAATCCGCAAACATTGCATGCACGTTGTGATGTCTATGAGCTCCGATGATCACTTTACATTAAGTGGTCCGTGAGCCCGTTAATCCATTTGAGCAACAAAAAATGGTCAGCCGTGAACCCTTAGCCTTTTAGCCGGCTGATGATCCTACTGTTCCCTCAGAGAGCTGGCAGCGAAGGCTTGCTTCCGGGAGCTTCATCCTACCAACGCGCCCCTCATCATGGCGCAGAGTGGCTCCAAAGGTACGGCGAGTCTTTCTTTATAAAAGTACGAGTCGAAGAATGAATGAATGAATGAAGGAATGTAATTAATTAAAAGTGGATCCGTATTAAAATCATTTTAGTGTGAATTCGTTTGTAATTTTTACTTGGATTCGTACAAAACTAAGTCTGAAAGTTAACTATATATAATGTATTATTTTATTCACGTAAAAATAAAGATCAGCCCAGTAAAATTATAGCACAAACTGACTTGCTGTATAAAGAGAAACAACATTTAAAGCTATTGCTTCACCAGTTTTATTGTTATTTATAATTCACAATACAATTCAAAAAAAATTTAATATTTCTAATGTTTCTTCTTCTAATGTTTCAATATTCAAATTAACATTTATGTCACCTGTATACATATATATTAACCTCTTTTTAAGATTTATTTCATAAAGCATATAGAGGTTACATAAATATAAAGGTTACATATATATAAAGGTTACATATATATAAGTAATTAGATTGAAATTTTAATTAGTAAAAATACATATAAGTATGCGTTTTTGGATCCTTGATCAGACTATAATGAAACTTGGTACAGTTGTGATTGACGCTGCAGGGAAAGATCAACAACTAATACATGGTGCTTGAATACTTTCAAGAAATCCATGTTTTTTACATGAACAACCATAATCACAGCAAAACTTGAAAATGTTGTTTACTGTATACCTGAAAGAAAACTTTCTAGAATCCCACAGCAGTGTCACCTACCGCTAAGCCTAAACCATCTCACTCATGCATACACAGCAAATATCCTTAGACTTGGCTTCCATGGTGGGGTATACCGAATCTAAACCATCTCGTGCAAACACAGCAAATATTCTTAGACTTGGCTTCCATACCGAAGTGCATGTGTCCAGGTTCCAACATCAACATATCGCAGATGATCGCGTGCGTGGGCCAGCAGGCGCTTAACGGGAAACGCGTACCGAACGGATTCGAAGACCGGTCCCTGCCGCACTTCGAGAGACACTGTGAGTTACCCACGCTCTTCTGTTGTCTTCTGTCTCAATACAGGTTCTGCTCTGCTTGTAGGGGTCTGAGGCCATTTGTATCCCCCAACGCGGCACTGAAAGTAAGTTCCTCTGGAGCTTTTATTATACGTCCTCCGTCAGATGGTAGCTTGGGGCTCTGACATTGCTGATGTACTCGTCGATTATGTTACAATCAGGTTGGTCGTCAGCGCGTGTGCTTAACTTACCTAAGGGAAACTCAAATAGACTAAAAGTTTATAGAACAAGTTATTAAAATATTTTATTTCTCACAAAGCATGTACCGTAGATTGGGGGAAAAAAGACTAGGGGTAGAATAGGGACAAGTCTGGATTGTTACAATGCTTTTGTGAGATTTAAATTTGTTTTGTGTGTTTATGACTATTAAATAATTTAATTTAGTCATCAGAGTTTTGTAACTGATTAAAGATATAGAAAAGATAATTTGCTAAAGGTAAGCACCTACCTAACAACTAAACAGTGCCACATCATCGAAAAACTCTATTATTCCCATTCACCCCGAAAGCCAAGGTGGATCAGGTCAAGCTAGTTTTTTATATGAGTTTTTGTGTATATTTAGCAATGAACTATGTATAATAATGCGTCGTATTTGGAAATTTTAACCCCCGTAACCGTTTTAATCTCAATTTTATTGGTAAGGTACCCTAAGAAAAACCGCTGAAAAATTTGTATTTGAAATTTGAAAGCGTCCCGTTTCCCCTCAATCTACTGTAATCAAGCAAGGAGCATTTATGTTGGGCTCAATAAATTGATACCTGTTTACGGTAGAGTCGTAGATTTGCAGCTCGGCACACCCTGTCCCATAATGAAATGGAAGATGGTTGTGATACTCCGATGTATCAGCGCTGATCGCTGTCAAGGGAATGCCGAAACGCTTTGTGATCGTTAAGGCCCTAACTCGGAGTGATAGTATGGTCCTGTTATGACAGCAAAGATCCCGGCTGCTCGCGGCTTCGTGGAGAACAGTTTCTACACCGGCCTGACGCCGACCGAGTTCTTCTTCCACACCATGGGAGGGCGCGAGGGGCTCGTGGACACCGCCGTGAAGACCGCAGAGACCGGCTACCTGCAGAGGCGACTTGTTAAGGTACACGGCTCGCTGATATTCTCTCAAAGATGGAATAGAAGATGAATCTAATGATATTTTTTCTTGGTAGATTAAGGAGCATGTGGTCCTCATGGTGATTGTTCACCGTCGCGACGAGGACGCTATTTCTGTGATATGTGTGCCTAGTGAAAATCACTAGGTACTAAGGTCTTAGAATATGGTATCTGGTTGGGGATATCAAAGGCAGTGCTGCAAATTGCTGTCCCACTCGTCGATTTGTCACGACCCACCAAACGATAATTATTCATACGTATTTTTTGGACCTACATAACACGCCTTACATATCTAGTCACACGTCACGCAGTGTAACAATTAGCTCTCAAGTCAGGGAGTATCGATACGTATTACCTCCTTCTACCAGCGCGTCACCAAACCAGCAGAGGTAATACGTGCTACCTGGTCGCTGGCCACTGACCATGACCGAGTTTCTGGTATGGTCATGATCGACCTCACGTCTCACTTTACAACAATCATAACAAATCTAAATTTTAATTTGCTGTTTAATTAGACCCTTGAACTTTTCGTAAGTCGGCACATAATAAGGTTTCCTCCAAAAATTGCACAGTCAAGAAGCGTAGGGGGCGTCCATTAATTACGTGAGGTGTTGTAGGGGGGGAGGGGATCAAGCTAAATCATTCCAAATCTCACTTAGGGTTCTTGGCAAATATCACGTAATTATATTTCTCGCAGAAAACGGTGTAAGATTGCGTGAAAATTTTTTTCTAGAAAAAATATAGCCAAATCTGAGAAAATAGTATTTTTCGTAATCGTCCGAACTTCGCAGAGCAGCGAAGTAGCGCTCGATTGTTTAGCTCTATCGACACGTGCGAGTCGACAAACATCGCAACGTAAAGGGCCGAAGAACAGCGACGCGCGGACACGTTCTAGCCTGCTTTGTTTTGAAGTTTTGAAGAATCTCGCTTGAGATTAGAAGAGGGGGGAGGGAGTTGTGAAAAAGCTTACGTTATCTCACCAAGGGGGGAGAGGGGGTCAAAAATTCTCAAAAATGCCTCACGTAATTAATGGAGGCCCCCTTAATTTTGAAAGTGTGATAAGTAATCTGAGCGTTCGGTCCAGTCGCTGGAGGACCTGGTGCTGCAGTATGACATGACGGTCCGGAACGCGACCGGCGAGGTGGTGCAGTTCCGGTACGGCAGCGACGGCCTCGACCCCACCTACATGGAGGGCAAGGACCGCCCCGTGGACCTGGCCAGGGTGCTGGCGGACGTCAGAGCCAAGTGCCAGGATAAGTAAGTCAACAGACGGCCTGATCTATGTAGGAACTGGTTCCTTATAGCTTTCGAATGGTGGGACCATTGGCGGTGTGGTGGCCTATAATTAGCACCACCCACCTCTTCTTGTGCTCAGGTGTCTTTAAAAGCGATTGTGACACTCACAGGATTTTTTTATTGCCTTAGGTAGACGGTGACTGATGGTGAGTGGTTACCGTCGCCCATGGACTTCAGCAATGCCAGGGGCAAAGCCAAGCCGCTGCCTATCTGAAACTGGGCAGCAGCGGTCGTTAAGTATTATACTAACGTACTGCGATTGCCAATCGACATTGTATGTTCCGCCCGGACGGGTAGGTGTGGTCATCCTATTTCTACTACAAAGCAGTCACGAGTTCCAGTTTTAAAAGACCCCGCTTCTGAGCCGCTGTTCAATACAATGGAGACTTCGATCTGATATCTTTTTTTGTTTTTTGTTTTTATTTCTTATACGGGTGGACGAGCTCACAGCCCACCTGGTGTTAAGCGGTTACGGGAGCCCATGGACATCTACAACGTAAATGGGCCTTGAGATATAAGTTCTAAGGTCTCAGTATGGTTACAACGGCTGCCCCACCCTTCAAACCGAAACACATTACTGCTTCATGGCAGAAATAGGCAGGGCGGTGGTACCTACCCGTGCGGACTTGCAAGAGGTCCCACCACCAGTCTCATTCACGTTGTGATGTCTTCGAGTTCTGGTGAACGTTTACCATTAGGCTGGTCACGAATTCGAAGGTAACCTAAAAAAATCGTGTTCCAGAAATGCAGAACCATTAGACGGTGACGGAATCGTGCTGGCCGCCGAAGAAACCCTGGCACTGGACGACTTCAAAACCTCCACGGACGAGTTCAAGAACGAACTACTGTGAGTCGACTGTTGCACTAGTGGCGGCCTCGGGGTGAGGGCATAGCGACCCTGGAGTCTCCGGGAATACTGGACCCCTCGTCTGTGGCGACGCGTGGGGGCCGAGAATACGTCCATTCGTGCACAGGAATAATTAACCCATAGACAGCCCACTGAGTTTCTCGCCGGATCTTCTGAGTGGGTCGCGTTTTTGATCCGGTCATAGATTCTGCTCTCGCTAGGGCCAGTGTTTGCAACACTCCGGTTTGAGCTCTGAGAGCTCATCTACTAGCTCAGTGAATCTAGAATAACCCCTCGAGGTAACTAGAATAGGTAGGAAAAAAAAGGAATAAGAGTGTCGGGGTCAAACAGGGTGGGTATCTTTAAAATGAATGAGGAAATGCTTACTGGAACCAAAGCAACGAAACATCAGTCACACTCTACGAAAAATATTAAATTATTCCACCTCCTACCATTCGACATACAATAGAAGCATCATTGCTCTTTGTGATATCGCTTGCAGCCAATGACGTGGCATTGTTAACGTCCACGTGTCAGAGACGAGCTTTTTTTTTTATTGCTTAGATGGGCGGGCGAAGTCACAGCCCACCTGGTGTTAAGTGGTTACTGGAACTCATAGAGAACTACAACGTAAATGCGCCACCCGACCTTGAGATATAAGTTCTAAGGTCTCAAGTATAGTTACAACGGCTGCCCCACCCATCAAACCGAAACGCATTACTGCTTCACGGTTGAAATAGGTAGGGTGGTGGTACCTATCCGCGCGGACTCACAAGAGGTCCTACCACTAGTAAGCTTCAAGCGCTCAGTACTTAGGTGGCCCTATAACTGGTGGTGTTCCTCCAGCTCGTTCCTGAAGGCGAGGGCGGGGCGGGTCCGCGCGCTGCGGGCTCGGTACGCGGGCTGCGGGCGCGCGGCGCTGCAGCTGGAGCGCCTCACGCTGACGCAGCTGGTGCGCTTCCTGCGCGTGTGCCACCACAAGTACCAGCGCGGGGTCATCGAGCCCGGCACGGCGGTGGGCGCCCTCGCCGCGCAGGTCTGTACCCCTCGACCCCCGCGGATGCACATCGCACTGTGATGCAGATATTCACACGTACACAATACAACATGCATGCGCGCACCTTCACATATACACACACACGCTCACGCACGCGCGCACGCATAACCTTCTTAAATAATAACACCTAATGATCTTTCAACACTAGTCCACAGCATCTGATCACGATTTAACCTAACCTAATCTATCTTAAGAAGGAGGGAGCCTGGAGATCATTAATACAGGTCTTTGAACCTAGTACAGCCTTCAACTTTTTCAAAGGCTTACAAAATAAATTATAAAGTTAATTTCTATTATGTATTTGTACTATACCTTTAAGAGAGAAATAAATAAATAATAATTATTATTATTATTACTGTGGACTGGGTGTAGGTCCTTCAAAACTGTCACTCGGGACGCTTATCATCGGGCAAAGGAATTAGTAGGCATCACCCACCTCAAGACATGAGATCTAAGTTTGGATTGTACTCACAAACGTAAATTGTTGAAATATCCCATATGTACTGACCGCAGAGTATCGGCGAGCCCGGCACCCAGATGACCCTGAAGACGTTCCATTTCGCCGGCGTCGCGTCCATGAACATCACCCAGGGGGTTCCCCGCGTCAAGGAGATCATCAACGCTTCCCGGAATATCTCCACTCCGATCATCACCGCCGAGCTCATGCAGCCCTACGACCAAGAGTTCGCCAGGAGGGTCAAGGGGAGGCTGGAGAAGACCACCCTTGGCGAGGTCAGAACTTTTTATTTTGTTGCCCTTGTAGGCAGACGAGCATACGGCCCACCCGATGGTGAGTGATTACCGTCGCCCATGGACTTCAGCAATGTTAGGGGCAGAGCCAAGCCGCTGCCTACCGCTTAATGCTCTCCACAAGCCTCGTTTGAAGAAGGACATGTCGCAGCGCTCGGGAAACACCGTGGAGCCGAGTTTTGTCTGTTGTCTCGTCCAGCGCGACTGCTGCTGGGCAGGTGCTCACGCTTTGTTCTCGGTTCCAGATAACGACGTACATAGAGGAAGTGTACCTGCCCTACGAATGTTTCCTGCTCATCAAGCTGGACGCGGAGAGGATACGGCTGCTCTGTCTGGAGGTCGACGTCCATTCCATTGTGTACTCGTAAGTGTGCAGGCCTTAGTGCTAGAGTTTTTTTAATTTTTTTTTATTGCTTTGATGGGTGGGCGAGCTCATAGCCTACCTGGTGTTAAGTGGTTACTGGAACTCATGGATATCTACAACGTAAATGCGCCACCCACCATGAGATATAAGTTCTAAGGTCTCTCAGTATATTTACAACGGCTGCCCCACCCTTCAAACCGAAACGCATTACTGCTTCATGGCAGAAATAGGCGGGGTGGTTGGTACCTACCCGTGCGGACTCACAAGAGTCGCTGGGAGACGGTCCGCGTGACGGTCGCGTGCTGGTTCGCAGGATCTGCACGTCGAAGCTGAAGGTGAAGCCGGCGGAGGTGACGGCGGTGTCGGCCTGGGCCATCAAGGTGACGGGCGAGCCGTCCAAGAGCTGCGGCTGGCTGAACATGTCGCTGCAGCAGCTGGGCCGGCAGCTGCCCGCCGTGGTGGTCAAGGGCCTGCCGCAGGTGTCTCGCGCCGTCATCGCCTGCGACGACTCCTCGGAGAAGCCGGACCTGCCCGGCACCAAGTGAGCGCTCGCGTGAACCAACCGCTTTATACTATACTAGCCGTACCCGTCCGCTTCGCCGGGCTTTTAAAATTAACATTATAACTTCTCACCCCCACAAAGATTCTCATCATTAACGCCCCCGCAACTGGTGTAGGGAGTCCAACACTCATATAAATATTAGCCTATCTAGTAAGTACATGTATTTTCTACATGGATACCAAGTTTCAAGTCAATCAGGTGTATGGTTCAGTAGTTATAACGGAGCATCCGTAAAAACCACTGTAGGTTTATATATTAGTTTAGATATAGATGTATGCCCTAGTCGTTTGTGATCACGAAAACTGTAATGATCTTTAAATGTGCAGAATTATAACTTGTTATAAGTGGTTAAAGCATCCAGGATTGGTTAAGATGAGTGGGAAATCCATTAAACAGTCTTGAGATTTAGGCGTCACGTTGTCGTGATGTCCACGGACTCCGGTGATAGCTGCGGGTCGATGTGTCGTGGTCGCTAAGGTACTACTTCTTTGGTAGGTACAAGCTGTGCGTGGAGGGGGACGGCTTGAGGGACGTCATCGCCACCTTCGGAGTCAACGGCACGAAGACCACATCCAATAACATTCTAGAAGTGAGTCCGGAGCCAGTTTTGAAAGTCGTCGTGGCCTAAAGGATAAGAATGAGAAATACGTACTTGACAATTGTTCACGATTGACTTCCACATATCGTGTAATAAAAATCAAACCTGCAAAATTACAATTTACATAATTACTGGTGGTAGGACCTCTTGTAAATTAGTACGCGTAGGTACCAACACCCTGCATATTTCTGCCGTGAAGCGGTAATGCGTTCCGGCTTGAAGGGTGGGGCAGCCGTTGGACTGTTAACAGTGAATTAGAACTCTGGGTGGTGGCGTTTACGTTGTAGATGTCTATGGGCTCTGATAAGCACTTAACACCAAGTGGACCATCAGCTCGTCCGAAGCCATAAAAAAGATAAAAATCACTGCCACTAGCGCCATCTATCCGGCACTAACGTAACTATGTTCGTCGAAGTCTTCATATCGCCCTCTACGTTTGTGTGCAGTTTCATTTTGTTTTTTGTTTTATTTTTTATTGCTTTGATGACTGGACGAGCTCACAGCCCACCTGGTGTTAAGTGGTTACTGGAGCCCATAGACATCTACAACGTAAATGCGTCACCCACATTGAGATATAAGTTCTAAGGTGAATTCATATGAAATGGACTAACAGTTTTTGAGTTTTAAGTGTACATGCGTACATGCATACATCCTTTTATATATTATTATATATCCGGAGACAAGTCACAGCCGGTCACCTGGTTTCAAACGGTTAAAGGTACTGTGGGATTCAGGGACTCATATATCGTCGACTCGAGGATGCTATTGAACACCGATCTGTGTATAGGGATCCTAGTTTGGTATTTGTCCCCGCTTATTATTATTATTATTACAATCTGGTCGCAAAAAAATATCTTCATTTAAATTAATCTTACGAACTACCAACATTTCGTACTTAAAGAAAAGTCCATCTCCAGGTGTACCACACGTTGGGGATAGAAGCCGCGAAATCTACCATCATCAGTGAGATCCAGGCCGTGATGGAAGGTCACGGAATGAGCGTGGACAGGAGGCACGTGGAGCTGCTGGCGGGGCAGATGACGGCGCGGGGGGAGGTGCTGGGCATCACCAGATACGGACTCGCCAGGATGAAGGAATCCGTTTTGAATTTGGCCAGTGTAAGCGCGGTGGCAGTTCTTAATACTTTCAATGATTTTTTTTAAATATAAATAAATATCTAAATTTGTTCAGATATGTGAAAATTAGGAACCCTTAAAATGCCTCTTTGTGACTGGGACCCATCAATTTTAAACAATCTAAATTCCACATTTTGTGCCGACATAGTAATACACAGAAGTGACTTTGGAAAATATATTCTTGTCATCAGTTCGAGAAGACAGCTGATCATCTGTTCGACGCGGCGTTCTACGGGCAGTGCGACCGGATCGAGGGCGTGTCCGAGTCCATCATCGTGGGCACCCCCGCCGCGCTGGGCACCGGCGTGCTGCAGCTGCTGCACAAGCACCCCGACCCCGCGGACACCGCCACGCAGCAGGAGTTGCTGTTCGACAGACCGGAGTACCACCAGTCCATATGGGACTGACAATAAATATATTTTCGTAAACGTGTGTTCTTTTGTTGCGACTTGTTCGTGGAAAAACCTCCGCTCGGGTAGGTACCACCACCCTGTCTATTTCTGCCGTGAAGCAGTAATGCGTTTCGGTTTGAAGGGCGGGGCAGCCGTTGTAACTATACTTGAGAGACCTTAGAACTTATACAGACATCAACCCAGCGAAAAGTACTGCGATGCTATTTTAAAGAGGAAACTCCACACGGATTTCCTCCCGGATTAGGAGGAGGAATCTCACTCCCCCGATCATCCTCTTCGGCCAACTCATACCCTGGGCCAGGAAGGTCAAGTACCTGGTGTCACCCTGGATGCATCGATGACATTCTGACCGCACATTAAATTATTCCGCGACCGCGCCGCCTTTATTCTCGGCCGTCTTTATCCTATGATCTGTAAGCGGAGTAAAATGTCCCTTCGGAACAAGGTGACACTTTACAAAACTTGCATAAGGCCCGTCATGACTTACGCGAGTGTGGTGTTCGCTGACGCGGCCCAAACATACAGACAACCACCAATCTCTATAATCCCGCTTTTGCGGGTTAGCCGTCGGAGCTCCATGGTTTGTGAGGAACGTTGACCTACACGACGACCTGGGCCTTGAATCGATCCGGAAATACATGAAGTCAGCGTCGGAACGTTACTTCGATAAGGCTATGCGCCACGATAATCGCCTTATCGTTGCCGCCGCTGACTACTCCCCGAAACCTGATCACGCAGGAGCCAGTCACCGTCGACGCCCTAAACACCTCCTTACGGATCCATCAGATCCAATAACCTTTGCATTAGACGCCTTCAGCTCTAACACTAGGAGCAGGCTTAGGGACCACGGTAACCGTACTCGTCGAACTCGACAAAGAGTTCGACGTGCAACCTAACCCATGAATCAGCTCGCTAAGTTTCTGGTCGGATCCTCTCAGCGGGTCGCGATTCCAATCCGGTAGTAGATTCATTCGCGAAGTAGCTGCTCTTGAGTTGTTAGGTCTCTTTCGGAGGCGCTCGAGCAGCTGTTAGCAAATTCCACCCCTTCTGGCTAAACCTTTGCTCGCACATCTGTGCTGTCACCAGCTGAAAAGCCTCAGGGCCACCAATAATCCTTCAATCATAAAAAAAGAACATATCTCAAGGTGGGTGGCGCATTTACGTTGTAGATGTCTATGAGCTGCAGTAACCACTTAACACCAGGTGGACTGTGAGCTCGTCTACACAACTAAGCAATAAAAAAATAACCTGAAACGCCCTACTTCCAAACGTTTTCAGCGAAACTTTAAAATGAGCTTCGTGGAGTGTTCCCGGGACGCCACCACACTTCTTCCTTGAACTGGAGCTTAAGGATAATATGACTATGTCCTGGTTGCGACCCCGGCACGTTGGTGACAGTGCAATGTGTGCACAGTACTTCATAGACATGATTTGATGGTAAATTACTACCAAATTTTTAATCAAGGCTAGGTCACACAACAGTCTTGATATTCTCAATGCACCAAATAATGTCCTTCAGCGAACGGGCTTTAATAGTCCTCTAGGAGTGATGAGAGAAGACAAGATTGTGTTTAGAAGATCTTCGTGGCCTTCAAATAAAAGATATATAAATATTTAAATTATTTATTTTAATGACTACACCTATTTTAAATGCGTAAATGTAACAATTAATCAAATGAATCGCACATATTCACTTAGATCATTGAAATTAAAAGTAACAGTCGAATGACTTCGGTGTCTTGTTCAAAAAATGCCTTTTTACACAACTACCCTCAATCAATCAATATATTTAAATCTGTCTCCTAATTCCGTGTGTCTTTGGAGATGGCTTGTTTATGCTCGTCCAGCTTGGTCCACGCCTCGCTGACCCTCCACAGCCACTGCGCCAGCTCGAAGTCTTGAGCTTCTTGTGATGGTTCAGCTTTCTTCATATCACTAAATCATACGCTCTCAAAGTAATAAAAATAAATGAATGTTTGTTCCTATCGGATGGGTCCGCACACGGTTTTACTTATTGAATTGCAATTTTTATAAATCTTGTCACTTCAAGCAACATCGACCTCATGTCTCAAGGTGCTTCAACAACTTATGACGTCATTAGTTAGCGTTCAAAGCCGATGCTACAAAGATCTCAATAAACGGTTATTTTTAGTCGAAAACACTAGAGCCAATTAATTTAAAAATATTAAAACGTCTTGGGTTTTGAAGCATTAATAAAAAAAATGGTAAGAAAAATTTAATATGTATCTTCAAACGCTCAGATCGTGAAGAAAGAACAAAGGGCACAGTCATTGCAATAATATACGAGAAACAACTGAAGTACATTGTTTCTAAATTAACTAAAAGACCTTTTTTAAATGAATCACGGATTTACTTAGTTAACTCGATTTTGATTTGCGTACTCAAATTAGCTTGTCAACAATACGGAAGAGAATTTATACAAAAATGAAAAAATACTGCAACAAGTTTAATTTGATATTACCTATTACACACTACCTACTTTAAACTTTACTGGTGATAGGACTTATTGTGAGTCCGCGCGGGTAGGTACCACCGCCCTGCCTATTTCTGCCGTGAAGCAGTAATGCGTTTCGGTTTGAAGAGTGTGGTAGCCATTGTGACTATACTGAGACCTTAGAACTTATATCTTAGGGTGGATGGCGGCATTTACGTTGTAGATATCTATGGGCCCGGTATCTACTTAACACCAGGTGGGCTGTGAGCTCGTCCACTCATTTATGCAAATAATAAATAAAAAAGTTGTGATTGCTTACACGTAATAGTCTCCGGCGCAGTCTTTCAGCTTAGGGTCTAGGGCAGCGTGCACTATTGTCTGCCCTCCGATTTCGGGTTTCTTCATGAAGGGCCAGAACAGTGGGTATATGAAGAACCGAGTAACGCTTTTCATCATTGACATGTGGCGGGTGATGTCCGTGTCTACGAGGCCAGGGTCTACTGCGATTGTCGCCACTCCAGTTCCTTGTGGACAATAGAAAAAAAAGTTCACTTCCTAATACTAGGGCACGGTGCATTTGCGCCCGGGTAGGTACCACTTAGCACCTGTTTCCGGTCCGGTATGAAGGTGGGATAGCCGTTATATTATACATTTGAGACATAGACCTTAAAGTGATGGCATTTACGTTATGATATTGTGGAAATAATGACGAAGGGAAAGATCTTCCACCGAGCGTGTGTAATTGCTCGGTGGACCGACGGTCTGAATGTTGTTCGGAACTTGTATACCTATATGCAAGCTCATCTTGAAAATGTCGTAAGTGAGGTTTAGGCATCTGTCAAATATCTTGTGTTCTGTGATGGCTACCCGCCACAATATCTATGGGATTCAGTACCGACTTAACGGCGTGTCTTCGTTCACTCGTCTTTCCCATTTCCATGTCTGGTCAGGCCTAAACGTGTCTGATCAGGCCCGATCATTTTCACCGCTCACGTAATCGTTGGTAGCTTATGAGGCTTTTCCAAATCCGCGCGGAAGGATATGTGAGCTCAGGGGCTCGACATGAGAGAATATACTAGCATTGGCCCTAGCGAGGGCAGTGCTTCGCAGAATCTACTACCGGATCGGAAACGCGACCCACTGAGAAGATCCGGCCAGAAACTCAGTGGATTGTATCTTTGGTATATATGGTATAGTTCGTTCTTCGTCGTCCGCAAATACAATTTTTTTAGTTCAGTATGCTTAGTGCGAGTTTTTTAACGTTCTCGATAGCGTAAAAGTTAGCTCATATCTGTATCGAATGGGATCGTTTGCGTACGTTTGACGCTAGGGGCGCTGTTCCAACTGCATACAAAATTGGGTTAACTTTTACGCTATCGAGAACGTTAAGAAACTCGCACTAATCACACCGTATCACCAGCTGTAAAATTTGTGTTTTAAACACACCCTGTATGTGAGACTCACCGAGTAACCTCCTGCCGAGCTCCCGCGCGAACAGTAGGTTGGCGAGCTTGCTCTGGCTGTAGGCGGCGGACGCGTCATAGTTCTCGCTCATGTTGAGGTCGTGCTTGTGGATCCGCCCGCGTTGGTGCGCGCTGCTCGACACCACCACCACGCGGCTCGGGGCTGAGGCCTGCTCGACGCCGGTAACACAAATGAGCGGACTGCAGTTTCGATGAATTATTTAAAAAAAATAAGCGAGTATTCGAGACGCGTAGACTCGTCTTTTAAGTCGCGTTATAAATGTTTCTGTATTTACAATACGTGTTATAATATTTTAAAAAACGGACTGAGGAAATCTTTATTTTGGCTATTTTTTGTTTACTGAAATTAAAAGCAAAACTTTGTGGACTTCACGTACAAGATATCAACATATTCATCATCTATTACAAACATTCAATTAAAATAACGAAATTAGTTATATTTTGATTTTATATTCTTAGCGCCAATGAAATACCAAACTGAATACTTTTTAGTGAAGACAGTAGAAAGGTTTGGTTTTATCAGGGCCTTTGCAGAACAGTAAGATGGAAGTCGTTGAAGGTTGGTTCGGTTACATGAAACCGAACCCACGACCTTCACTTCAGGGTAGAATGGTCGTTATCTTAACGGATTCGTGAGTACGCTTTCTGAGTTCCAGTAGCCGCCTAGTCTTAGCTGACCCGTGCAGGTCAGGCATATTGACGATAATACTTAATGCTTACAATTTTAGAGCTTTCCAATAATTGTATCATCCGAGATGTAGGTGAGTTAGAGAATTGCAACAATAATTTCTTTTTCGATCTCATTATAAGATACAGTTCTGTGATTCCAGGTTCCTCGAGATATAGCTACAGCACCGTAATCGACTGTCATAACTAACTTCCTTCCCTCCTAAATTCTATATTACAAGTGGCTCCTCCATTTCCACATTACAGGTTTAAGTAGAGAGATATACCTTCGAACCATAATCCTTCCGTGAAACAATTGGCGTTGCATTTGAAACTTTAGTCGGGTAGTAAATCGAAGTCGTCGTGGCCTAAAGGATAAGATGTCCGGTGCATTCGTTTTGAGCGATGCAACGGTGTTCGAATCCCGCAGGGGGGTACCAATTTTTCTAATGAAATACGTACTCAACAAATGTTCACGATTGACTTCCACGGTGAAGGAATAACATTGTGTAATAAAAATCGAACCCGCAAAATTATAATTTGCGTAATTACTGGTGGTAGGACCTCTTGTGAGTCCGCACCGGTAGGTACCACTACCCTGCCTATTTCTGCCGTGAAGCAGTAATGCGTTTCGGTTTGAAGGGAGGAGCAGCCGTTGTAACTATATTTGGGACCTTAGAACTTACATCTCAAGGTGGGTGGCCCATCAAATGTAGACATTTACAACGTAGATGGGCTCCAGTAACCACTTGACACCAGGTGGGCTGTGAGCTCGTCCACCTATCTAAGCAATAAAAAAAAACATACCTTGAGCGTATCCAGGAGCAAGTTTGTCAGCAAGAAATGTCCGAGGTGATTGACCCCGAGTTGGGTCTCGAAGCCGTCCTTAGTGACTCCCTTGGGTGGTTCCATCACCCCGGCGTTATTGACCAGCACGTGAAGGTGTGGCTCCTCTCCTTTGAATCTGGTCCAAGATTAGAACGACACTATTTTTGAGCTAAATAATTTTATGACTTTTTTTATCGCCGTCGTAATAATGGTATATGATGGAGGAGTATAATGACTGGGAGAAGGGCAGGAGAATGATGATTATTGCCACCATAGACAAGACATGCACACGGCCAACCTGAAGGTGAGCGTTCACAGTCAGCAATAAGAATGAACGTTAGGGGCACAGTCAAGCTACTGTTGCAGAGGACTTCACAGATCTCATTTGAAGGGTATATCCTATCGCTCAGTAAGCCCCATAGGGTGAGATTCATTCTAAATTCGAATGAAACGGGACAACTCTGAAAATGCACTGTGGATGATCGTAGTGGTTCTAGGTAGTATGGATGAACTCTTCTTCGATGATGGGGGGCGCGAAGGTAAAAACGAAATGATCGGATCATCGCAAGGAATTCCTTAAAGTGCTCCCTATGGTACATACGGCAACAGAGTAAGTAAGAAACACAGCCCACTGAGTTTCTAGCCGGATCTCCTCAGTGGGTCGCGATGGCGATCCAGTGGTAGGCTCTTTGAACTACTGCTCTTGCTAAGGCTAGTGTTAGCAAATTCTCTCAATTTGAGTCCGTGAGTTCACTTAACCGTCCGGGCGTAGCTGCAATAGCCTCTTACGCTACCAACGAATACCAATATTCGAAGTCTTAGATCCTGTGGTTCCGTAAGTGAACTCTGAATGTCTTTTACATTTATTTGGATGATTGATTGTCAAGGCCCAGTTTGTCAACAGCTAGACGTACCTGGCAACGAACTCTCTGATGGAGGCCGTGCTGGCCAGGTCGCAGGGTCTGCAGTACACGTATTTGTTGTTCGTCTCAAGCACGATGTCGCGTCGTTGCTCCTCGCACTTCTTGACGTCACGGCACGCCATAAACACCTAAGACGGAACGAACTTCAACTTCTAAAGCAATACTGTTATTATCTGGCTTACTGGCACAGTTGCATCGGTCAATGCGAACTCACCGGACGTCTTATCTTGTTGGGTAAGACGACTTAAGAACGACAGGGTGATGGTACCCACCGATGCGGGTTCACAATGTGCTCTATCATCAAATCAAATCAAAATAATTAGTTTTCAAATACAGGGAGACTTAATTCCTAGAGTACCGCACGAGTAGACACGTGCCGTTGTACCAATTGTTGTCAGCGCACATGTTCAAGTACCGCTTTAATTTCAGCCCAATCGGGTCGGAGATCTGATCACGCCGAGAGAGAGCGAAGCCCGAGGCGTGTACCCTGAAGGCGCCCACTTCCATCCACAATTGCCGTCAATACTACTGCTACTACTGAGCTGGCACTATGACCCTGAAGTGGGTCTTGGCCTCCGATAATAAGCTCTGCCATTCATCCCGGCGCTGCGCAACACCTTGCCAGTCCGACACTTGGAGCTTACGTAAATTTCCTTCCACAGCGTCAGACCAGCGGTACTTGGGCCTCCCTACGGGGCCGCGTCCCTCCAGTACTCCCGCGTACACCCGTTTCACAGCCTGACCCTGCTCCATACGCACTACATGCCCGAGCCATCCGAGCCTCCGTGCCTTCATCTCCCCCAGAATATTTGGCTCGCCAAAAAGCCTCTCCACATCCTTGTTTTTGCTGTCAATAGTACTAATATTTACCTTAGCACCCCTTTTGGCGAAGTCTTTTGCTGCAGCTTTCCCGATACCGCTGTTAGCACCAGTAATTATAATTGTTCTGTTGTCGGCACGGACGGACCGGTCGTACGGAGGACCGCTGTAGTAATCTCTGTTAAATAGAAAAGAAACATACATAAATAGAGATAGCTTTTTGTTTTACTTATGCTGATAGCCTTGAGAGGCTATTTCAGCGTTACCCTAGCGTGTAGATGAGCTCTCGGGGCTCAAACCGGAAGTGTTTCTAAGACTGGCCTTAGCAGAAGCAGCGCTTCGCAGAATCTACCACCGGATCGGAAACGCGACCGACTAAGAAAATCCGGCGAGAAACTCAGTGGGCTGTACTATGGGTTAATTTACTCGCCGAGCTCTTCGTCGCAAGCGTCGGCGAGGGGAGATCTCTAAGGTTAATCTTTATGAACAGGTTACTGAGATTTAGAGTTCCTGTGTTACGCTCGATGGTGTCATTTATGTTGTTGATGTCTATGGGCTCCGGTAACCACTTAGGACCGGAGAAGCCCAAACATCTAAGAATTTAATTATTTTTTTTATATAACTCTTCGAGGCCGGGGACGCGTCTGCGTGTAAGTGTAGTATTATTTTCGGTTTGTATAAGTGTAGCAAGTTTTATTTTCGGTTTCCAGAATTGTGTAGACAGAATTAAAACTACTTTTACGATTTAATCTTACATTTTTTACGGTAAAGGACAATGCCCAAAAGTGGGCCAACTTTATGTCAAAACTATTTGTACTTGAAGAACTATGCCTTATTTTTTCACGTTGTTTAGTTTATGTATCAACATTTCTTTCAACCTGGCATTGTTTTACAAAAAAAAAAGCAAAATGTGTGCAATTCACATGTGGTAGAAGTGAAACCTTCCAAAATTAAAATACAATTATCCTAAACGTCTTAAGTATATGCAAAATTTTGTCATTAGTAAATAATTGTAAGGTGAATTGTCTGCCCTCTGTGAATTGATATTTTAATTTCACGTATAATCCTAAATTAAAATTCACTACAAGAGCTTTCATACACACGTTAGTACACACAACAAATTTAAAAAAAAATACTAATGTTTATCATTCAGACTGTTTAGTTTATTTTTGTTCAATTCAATATTTATATATTGTAATAATAATTATTACTGTTTTTTTTTATTGTTTAGATGGATGGATGAGCTCACAGCCCACCTGATGTTAAGTGGTTACTGGAGCCCATAGACATCTACAACGTAAAGGCGCCACCCACCTCGAGATATAAGTTCTACAGTCTCAGTATAGTTACAACGGCTGCCCCGCCCTTCGAACCGAAACGCATTACTGCTTCACGGCGGAAATAGGCGGGGTGGTGGTACCTACCCATGCGGACTCCCAAGAGGTCCTACCACCAGTAATTACGCAAATTATAACTTTGCGGGTTTGATTTTTATTACACGATGTTATTCCTTCACCGTGGAAGTCAATCGTGAACATTTGTTGAGTACGTATTTCATTAGAAAAATTGGTACCCGCCTACGGGATTCGAACACCAGTGCATCCCTACATACGAATGCACCGGACGTTTTATCCTTTAGACCATGACGACTTCGGAACTTAAAACCATGAATTATTTAATATTTTTAGATATTATTGATTACATTAGTAAAAATCTCAATGGCCTACTCTATTCTTATTATATATTTTATGATCAGAGAGTTTTGGCAGCAACCCGAGTGAAGCGTCACTTGAAGTTTTATTTTAATGTTTTTTTAATAGCTTATTGTGATGTATAATATATATATGTCGGAGGCGGCGCCAGGGATGGCTAAGCGGTAGTTTCCTCATCACTCGTATTCGATTGAACTCAGTTTAGTCAATAAAACTTTTCAATAACAATTATTAAACCCACACACAACTTTCACAATGACAGGATAAACCGACAGTTTCGTTGCACATACCGACAGACCGACTGACTGACTGACCGTCAGAGACTCACTGCTGAGACGGTCGGAATCACTGTCTGACACGAATGCCACGACTCTGTCCACGTACCGCCATTTTATAACTGTGGCGTTACGGAGTCTACCCTTCATTTTGTGATATTTATCAAAACAACATTTCATCATTTAAAATAATAATCAAAACCACCGTCTTAATATTACTAAAAGTCGTCAACCACGACACGGCCATTCTGTCACTTTGACGTTTGTGTATCGTTGATATTCCGAACTATTGACCCGGATGCGACACGGCCATCCTGTGTTACACACGTCCTCGTGTGTTAATCTGAAACAAAAGCCAATACCGCACAGTATCATTCACGCTCGGCCATATCTGACCACTCTACTAACATAAAAGTCTTGTGTCATCACAAATTCTATAACGACATTGAAATATTACACAAACGAAAATAAGTGATTTACTACTGCTGCAAGTTCTCCCCGTACAATTCATGTACACAGTAACTAAGTCATCCCTGTGACTACAAGTGTTCAATGATAGTCATCCCTGTAACTACAAGTGTTCAATGATAGTCATCCCTGTGACTACAAGTGTTCAATGATAGTCATCGCTGTGACTACAAGTGTTCAATGATAGTCATCCCTGTGACTACAAGTGTTCAATGATAGTCATCCCTGTGACTACAAGTGTTCAATGATAGTCATCCCTGTGACTCTACTCAACAGTCATCCCTGTGACTACAAGTGTTCAATGATAGTCATCCCTGTGACTACAAGTGTTCAATGATAGTCATCCCTGTGACTCTACTCAACAGTCATCCCTGTGACTCTACTCAACAGTCATCCCTGTGACTCTACTCAACAGTCATCCCTGTGACTCTACTCAACAGTCATCCCTGTGACTCTACTCAACAGTCATCCCTGTGACTCTACTCAACAGTCATCCCTGTGACTCTACTCAACAGTCATCCCTGTGACTCTACTCAACAGTCATCCCTGTGACTCTACTCAACAGTCATCCCTGTGACTCTACTCAACAGTCATCCCTGTGACTCTACTCAACAGTCATCCCTGTGACTCTACTCAACAGTCATCCCTGTGACTCTACTCAACAGTCACCCCTGTGACTCTAATCAACAGTCATCCCTGTGACTCTAATCAACAGTCATCCCTGTGACTCTAATCAACAGTCATCCCTGTGACTCTAATCAACAGTCATCCCTGTGACTCTAATCAACAGTCATCCCTGTGACTCTAATCAACAGTCATCCCTGTGACTCTACTCAACAGTCATCCCTGTGACTCTACTCAACAGTCATCCCTGTGACTCTACTCAACAGTCATCCCTGTGACTCTAATCAACAGTCATCCCTGTGACTCTAATCAACAGTCATACCTGTGACTCTAATCAACAGTCATCCCTGTGACTCTAATCAACAGTCATCCCTGTGACTCTAATCAACAGTCATCCCTGTGACTCTAATCAACAGTCATCCCTGTGACTCTAATCAACAGTCATCCCTGTGACTTTAATCAACAGTCATTTTATGAGAACCATCGCATATAGATTTCTCGACAAGAGAACATTCGGCACCAAAATCCAAATAAAAATAATACGACTCACCAGATTGTTCTCATTTACCAAAAATACTCGATATTACACAGCTACCGGCACGTCGCTCCGCTCGGCCGGTGAATAGTTGACCCATCGAGCGCCAACAGACGGCGTTTGCGTCCCATATCTCGTATTGGCTGCAGCAATCACGTGTCGATTGCGACACGGCCTTCCTGATTGTACACGTTCTCGTGTGATGGTTAACCTACAATCAAAAACATCCACGAGAACACTTGTTCCGCTCGATCACTCCTGACTACACTTTAAGACTTATCGGAAAATTTAAAGTCATCAAAGCTTTAAACTGTTTTAATACCATTTTAACCAAATAAAACAATAGGGTATACAAAGTTCACTATTCAGCAGCCAGAGCACGTACCACAGTCGTTCATCAAACTTCAAATTTACTCTGTACAAATCAGGCATAGCTTACAGGAACTCAGATCAAAGAAAACTTCCGAATAAAAATATCTAACGCCACGGCTCTCCAGCCGACCAGCAATCGCAATTGCCCTCATGACGCGCATCCACAGCGTGGATCGCCCGTGTGCATCACCCGCTGACCACACACGATGGTCTTTAAAGACCCCGACCTCCGCCAGAGCCAAACGCGCACCGCGCACCCACGGACTACTTGAGTTGCCTCAAGAGACACCGATTTCTACCGGGCTACGACTACGTAATAGCTACTGGTACGGTCGAACACAATACGGCCGATAGACTATCCTTACTCGAGTTTACACCACAATTTAAGCTTGCTCTTCATCATCATCATTTACATCAACCTCGACTGGTATGTGTCATGCTGGCATTTTTCTTAGCCTATCATGTGGGTATTTGTAAGTACGTTTTGAATTTAAAGCTTTCAATGTGTAACGGTCACCATCCAATACTTCAACTACTTTAAACGGCCCTTTAAACTTCGTATCTAATTTCGTTTGATTACGCTCTTCGTTTTAATGTGTGGACGAGCTCACAGCCCACCTTGTGTTAAGTGGTTATTGGAACCCATAGACATCCACAGCGTAAACGGACCACACACCTTGAGATAGAAGTTCTAAGGTCTCAGTATAGTTACAACCGCTGCCCCACCCTTCAAACCGAAATACACCACTGCTTCACGGCAGAAATAGGCAGGGTGATGGTACCCGTGCGGTCGATGGCACTATACGGAGCACCCGTCTGGTGCCACGTCCTTACCCACGAGAACGTCGCCACGCTGCGACGCCGGCAGCGCGCGATCGCAGTCAGAGTCATTCAAGGATACCTCACAGTCTCCTACGAGGCGGCGCGCCCTAGCGCAAGTGTAGCCGGAGCGCGGGGGCTCCAATCTCGGCAGTCCGTGCTGGAGGCGTGGTCTCGTCGTTTGGCGGATCCGTCGGCCGGCCTTTGTACCGTCGAGGCGATCTGCCCGGTTCTCGCGGACTGGGTAGGCCGCGACCGCGGAAGACTCACCTCCGGTTACCTGTGCAGACTCACAAGACATTTTACCACCACGCAAACTTTTTACCACAGCAAATCTTACCAGCCACCACGCAAACTACAATTTGGCGGGTTCCACCTCTCCTACACGATGTTACTCCCACACTGCGGAAGCCAACCGCAAACACTTGTCAAGCACGCACAAGCACGTACTTCACCAGAAAAAACTTGCATCCGCCAGCGGGACCCGAACACCGCCGCATCGCCAGACACGAACGCACCGGACGTCTTATCTTACAGGTCACGACGACTTCAGATGTGTCAATTTTTTTTCCCCACGGAAACTTGCTTGCTTTCTTGTTTGCTTGCTTGCTGGAGCCCGAAGTCATCGAACGTGTAGTGTTATTGGTATTGAATTTAGTAGATTCTAAAGTTTCAGCGACAATTCACAGTCTCATGTCGTGGTTTACTGCACTAGTGCCATGTAACTCTAGCAGTAGTCATTGGCTTAAAAACGATTCGTGTCGGAACTACCCACTCGTCATGACAGATCCATTATTGCGATCGAAGTTTCACTTGAGACTTGCACTTGCCTTAATTTCTTGTAATAGCTTGTTACGTGTCGTATTTCCGCTAGTAAATGCGATGTGATAAATCGAGAGTCAACTGGGCAACATGAGCCAGAACGTAAGATGTGACGATTTCTTCGTGGCTCAGATCTTCCTTCGAGGTAATTACGACGTTATTACACGACTTACGTATGCTGCATTCACGCTCTTGTGGCGTACCACTACTAGTATTCTGATCTGCATCATGCTTTTTTTTGCTGTACTTCGAACATGTTCAAACACGTCACGCCAGTGAGAGTAGAGTCCTGATCTCACTTCTGATGTCGGAGGCGGCGCCATGGATGGCTGAGCGGTAGTTTCCTCATCACTCGTATTCGATTGAACTCAGTTTAGTCAATAAAACTTTTCAATAACAATTATTAAACCCACACACAACTTTCACAATGACAGGATAAACCGACAGTTTCGTTGCACATACCGACAGACCGACTGACTGACTGACTGACCGTCAGAGACTCACTGCTGAGACGGTCGGAATCACTGTCTGACACGAATGCCACGACTCTGTCCACGTACCGCCATTTTATAACTGTGGCGTTACGGAGTCTACCCTTCATTTTGTGATATTTATCAAAACAACATTTCATCATTTAAAATAATAATCAAAACCACCGTCTTAATATTACTAAAAGTCGTCAACCACGACACGGCCATTCTGTCACTTTGACGTTTGTGTATCGTTGATATTCCGAACTATTGACCCGGATGCGACATATATATATATATATATATATATTGGGTGTTTTTTTGTGTATTGAACGTCAATAATCGTTGTTCACGATTATTGAGGCATTGGAATAAAACTGTGGCTAGCATAGCAGTGACTGTTTTTTCTTTCAAGATAAAAGGTCTGCGGAAATTCACGCTCACTCAATGTACTATTCATCGAGTTGATGTCAAAACTCCCAAAAAGCAACAAAAAGAGATACACCAGCTTTTTATTGAAAAAAAATATATATAACTACGACAGACTAGGCTGTATAAGCTACGCTCTTTGCCTGCTTATTGGCGAATTTAAAAACAACAACAACAATATCGTTGCCGGCTTCCGGATTTTCATTTCATTTTATTATTATTATGAGGATATAATAATAATAAAATGTACGTAAGGGCTTATTTCTAGCAACATTAACCACAATTAACTTATTTAATACTGTAAATAATGAGAGAGCGATTGTTGATTTCGAAGAAAACAATTAACAACTTAATTTTAGCTGCAGAAAAAAACAGGTTTCTCTTAAACCTGGGTGAGAATATAAAAATCGTTTTCTGAATATGAAACGATATTTCTTTTTCTATCAAATTAAGTTAAAACCATCATGACCCGACAACTTTTGTTGTCTAGATTGTTGTTCTAGATTTTTCAAATTGGACAGCTTTACTTACTTATCCGAGCGAGAACTGTGCAAGTTGCTTTGTGCTACCTTCAAATTGTTTTTCTGTATGTAAATATGCGAGCCAGAAACTAAAGAAAGGTAGAGCGCTTTAGTTGTTCGACAAATAAATAAAAACGGTAGGCCATTTACTGCGTTAACTCAATTAAAAACTATAAAATGTCTTCTTTCTCCACGTTGTTTGATGTTGACAGTCAATTCTGAGCTAAGTTAGAAAGGACAAACCCGAAATCCATACAAACTTGGGCCTGGCGTTACAGTGCTAGAATTTGGGCATAAGTTACAATACCTAAGAAGGTTTCATGAGCCCAATTTTCAGGTCTCCCAGCAATGGCCAAATTGGTAAAATCAGACAATGTTTACATTTTAGGTTATGTTTATTGTTCGAGATATTTTAATAAAAACGATATTTTTGAGGCTATTTCCTACTAAAGATAAGTAATTTTTTACGAAACCTGTTGCAGCAACAGGTTGCTTTAAAATAAAAATGGAACCTGTTACGAGAAATCGCGCGTTAGGTTGTTTACGAAAACGAACGAAAGCCAAAAATTAAAAACAACGTAATGCGAAACGCGCTGCGCACGAAATGATTTTTTTAAGGGATTTTATAACCTGGTAACTAAGACCTTTAGGTCAGTCTTATTTTAATTTTAATGAAAACTTTTTTATATGAAAAACTATATTTATATGATAACTTTTTTATATAAAATATAAATCATTACGTGCTCCCATATTATCTCATCACATTTCATTTCATTTTATTTCATGCCTTTTTTATTTTAATTTTTTATTGCTTAGATACCCTTCGACGAGCTCACAGCCCACCTGATGTTAAGTGGTTACTGGAGCTCATAGACATCTACGACGTAAATGCGCCACCCACCTTGAGATATAAGTTCTAAGGTCTCAGTATAGTTACAACGGCTGCCCCGCCCTTCAAACTGAAACGCATTACTGCTTTACGGCAAAAATAGGCGGGTGGGAGGCGCGGACTCACAAGAGATCCTACCACCAGTAAAATTATTAATATAACTACACCATAGAAAAACTCAAAGTACCAAATCGACCTTTTCATGTTATATTTAAGATTGCCAGTTGAAAATATTTTGAATTGCCGCAGTTGCCGACATGATTTCGTGTCATAACTAAATGGCACAGTTATTTATTTCTTTTAATTATTTTTGTTAGTAGATTTTGGTGCTTTACGTTACGTTATTCAATGAGATTAAGTTTATAGTCTGGCCAGCGAATCATGGCACAACTAAATAGCGGCAATCCAAAATATCTTCAGTTGGCAACATTAAAGATAACATAACACGATTTGATACATTTGTGTTTTTCTATGGCATAGTCACATTAATATAAAAATGCAAAACTACCCTTTCATGCTATATTTGATGTTGTCAGTTGTAGATATTTTGAATTGCCGCCATTGTAAGTAGTTGTGTCACGATTCGATGGCCATACTCTATTTACATTGATTAAAATACCTATAAAAACAGTCATTTATCCTAAAGCAAAAGAGTATTAATTATTTTTTACACCCGATTTCCACTAAATCGATCATATTTTATGGATGCTCTAATTCTAATCCGCGCGTTTGTGGAGCTAGTTACGTATATTGAAATAAGTATTGTAGATGTTTACAAAGATTGTTTAAAACAAAAAATTGAATATAACTTATTTTCTACACTTGGCCATTGTCAATGAAGCTAAGATTTCAATAGGTTAATCAAGCAAAATAGACGAATTTTTTGGTACATATCCCATTCGTGTAACGCTTAGGCCCAAAATGGGGTTTCTCCTTTTCAAGTTCCCATCTTAACGGTCGGTTTAAAATCAATTACCAACTTTCACCCGAACAAGAACACGAGCGAGTTAATTGAGACCGGCGTAAAATAGTTTGAATTAAAAGTGATTTAGCGAGCGGATCTTCTGAATGGTACCTAATTACGCTTTAACTATGATTGATGGAAAACTTTAGTTTAACTTGTATCTATGCTTTACAATTACGGTGGGTAAGAATGTCGTGAGTCCTATTTTCCTGTTGAATTTTTAATAAATTTTTGAGGGTTCGAGGATCTGAATAGTCAGCCAGTCTTGTATATTATAAGATATAGGTTTGCGACTCTTCCTTTGCTCGACGAAAGATTTGGAACCCTCACCTCTGTACGTATTCCTGATCTCAAGGATTTAAATTATATATACTTCATCTTCAACCCTTTGATGCTCACTGCTAAGCATAGCACTCCCGCTTTTTATGCCGTAATGTTCTCATCATCTTCATTCTCATCCATTTCAGTCCCGCCGACCTATGTCATCGGTCTAACGAGCTATAGATCTTCCAGCACCTCTACGACTTAATGTCAGCCATTGTCCTACACCATTTGTCCTTGTCATTGTTTGCCTTGTCATTTCGCCTTGCTAATCTTGTCATGGCTTGCTAATTGTTCAGCACAACTCCATTTCAGATCTGCTACTCTCTTACCATATATATTTTAACTAATTTAAATCGTTAAACTAAAGAAGTTACAAGGTCAATAAGGTCATTGTATATTGGTCATAAGTTGAGTTCCACTTCAATTGTATGCGTAAACTACGTAGACACTAATAACTATTAACTAAAACTTTTGACAAAAAAATATACAACAAATATACAAAATCTACAATTTGCAAAAGACATAATAAAAATAACATCTAAGATTTAATCTTGCTTTTATTATTAGCGTCATTTCAAGTACTGCACAGTTTTTGTAGCAACGGACCACTAAGGGATTATTTGTCGAATAAAGTCAGAATTATTGTAATAAAAATAATAAACGCGAGATTAAACTCTCAAAATAGTTTTAAAATATATATTTTTAGATTCGGTTACGATATTAGATTTATAATTTTTAAATAAATCTCAATAGTAATTATTGTTTTTTTTTTTGGAATTCAATATAAGACGAAACACTAAATTAAAATCACGAACAAGAATCAGAAAGCGTGTATTAAGGCATGTCGCAAGCCCGCACTTTTTAATACGCTTTTATTAGCTTCATACGTATATTAGTACGTAACGGAATCTTTGAACATGATTTTGACCCCCTTCAAAACGTCGGATTGACTCGAAATTTAGCATACTTATCATCGACCGATGGCAATTCAACATTTGAAAGAGTTTGATCCGTTATCCTTACTAGGATGATCAGCATTCGCGATTTTTTGTTTTCCTGAGACCCGGAGTGTCTGCGTCAAGACCAAGGGAAACTACCAGGCGCGCCGATCACCTATTTCTCGGATAAGTTACAGAATGATTCAAATGAAATTACTGAAAAATTAAAAAAACATATTGAAAAAATTGAGATTCAACTAAAAAATGAAAAATAAATAATACATGGTATCAATAGTTATAAATATTTTGATTATATCCTGAAAAGCACCCCACGCTTTTTTTTACAATAAAATATTTTTTTCTTACACTATTTTTAATTCAAATTTATTAAAATTTATTTTCTATTTTTTAGTTGGATTTTCTATAAAAGCGTATTTTTTACCCACCTGATGATGAGAGGCTACCGTCGCTAATAGATGTCAGCAATGCCAAGCCCTTGCTTACGAGCAGTACATAAATAAAAACTGATCGTTTTGAGCGATACTCAAAACTAGATCAATTCTTACACGTCATCTGCCTTAAGAGCCGGTAATTTTGACCGGAGTTTACTTCTTACTGACTCGGAGAAACTTCTGCTTGAACTTACTTGAATATGCACACCCCACCAGCCACGGCCGCTACTGCAGTCACCAAAGTTACCGGCGTGCTGGGAACCCACATTTTCTGTTCTGAAAATAATTCATAGCCTTTGACTCAGACCGCAGACCAAAATCGCAACGGCGATACATTTGTACATTAATACGTGAAGCAAAAAGTTTGTTCCCTTTTATACGAAAATTGCGCGGACGGAGGAGTATAAAATTTCCCACACTTATAGAGAATATAGAGAAGGAGGGCAGAATGTTAATTTAATTGGTCGAATTTCCACTATTGGGTGACCACTAGTTATTTTAAATATGCTAATTAACTTAAATTTGGCTCTGGTATCACCGTGGGAGGCTTTAGAGAAGTGGTAGACCTAAGAAATAATAGGGGGATTGCGTGGAAGATAATACATGTAAGGAGTGAGCGAAGTATATGATAGAGGAGTATAGAAGGAGAAAACATGTGCCGACCCCAGGTGACTGGGAGAAGGGCAAGAGAATGATGATGATGATCACCCGATTATCTCTCCATCCGTACATTGGCACTGTGAGATGACATCGCAGCATCATAGTCTTCGCATCTGTGTACCGCTAAGAGAGATCTTTGTGAAGGAATAATGCGACTGTGCCGTGGTTCATGGACGCAGGTGCCGGTAACACTCATTTGCGAACAACACAATGACGTCGTGCAATTAAAAGTACAAACGAATTTTGAATGGTTCTATGCTTTTTTTTTTATTGCTTAGATGGGTGGTCGAGCTCCACAAATACAGTAAATGCGCCACCCACCTTGAGATATAATTTCTAAGGTCTCACGTATAGTTACAACGGCTGCCCCATCCTTCAAACCGAAACGCATTACTGCTTTATGGCAGAAATAGGCTGGGTGGTGGTACCCACCCGCGCGGACTCACAAGAGGTCCTACCACCAGTAATTACGCAAATTATAATTTTGCGGGTTTCATTTTACAATTTACAATGTATGTGCCCACTAATAGGTTCACACGGCATTGCCTGCACGTTTATTTGCAGTATACGTATTAACGATTGAATATTGGCACATTGTATACATTGTACATAGAGCCTTTCACAATTCGTTTGTACGGAAAAAAATCGTACACCGCTTATGTGTTTAAACGAATACTCAACGGACTTGTCAAGCAAATATAATGAACTTTAACGTTGCACTGGTACATAGTATAGCTTTGTCTCGTTCATACGTTCGTTTTTACACGAATGAAAATCTACCGTGTGAGCACCCGGGTGACTGTACGTTAAAAAAACGAATACAAAGAAAACGTGCAGGACAATTCCGTGTGAAAGCAACCTAGCCCTGAGTTCACGCGGCAATGAGCTTTAACGTGTTCGGCTTGTAGTGGCGCTTAATATAGCTCTGTCTCGTTCGCACGGCATGATGTTCATACGTTTTTAATCGAATAGCAACCGAACAAGAGAAGCGCTTAGTACCTGAGCGTCTTTTGGAGAGGTCGCATGTGTTTGTTATTTCAAAATGGTTGATGAATCTTGTATAGATAACGAATTATTAATTTCTCTAGTGGAACAAAAGCCCATTTTGTGGGACAAAACAATGGAACATTATAAAAATCGCGTCGCAACTCGAGCGGCTTGGAAGGAAATCATCATAGTAATTGATCCAGATTTCGAAAAAAAGGAAGTCAAAACAAGACAAGCTTTCGGTATGTACATTTTATTCTTAATAATAATTTTTTTACAGTTATTGTTTGTTGTACAACTTAGGTTAGGTTCACACGGCATTGTCCTCAGAATACAGAACAAACCAGGAATCGCAAGCGCGCTTAAAAGTGACAACAAAAACTACTCCGAGTCAACATTACGCGAGCGGGAAGTATATCGTTCTGTCTCGCTCTATCTCGCAATAGAGACGTACATTTTTTTTTTGGGCACATTGCATATTAAATGCGGCTTCTGGTTTGTTCTGTATTCCGAGACTTAAATCTATTTATTTTTTATTTTTTACTTAGTTCTAATAAATAATATATTCGTTTTGCCATAGGACAGATCCGTCGTTTGATAAAACCTAGTGACTAAAAGTATATCTTACACTATTTGCTTGAACTTTTCGAATTGACGTACTTTGAAGATTTACAAATAATAGAGGATTTCCCACATCTTCAAAATTGTGTCCCTCATGTTCACGCACGTAATTGGTACGATGCATGCTTTTACGATTTCTATCATTAGCCTTGGTGAAACATCAATAATAGCCTTATGTAGGACCCTCCATTTTCCTGTTAAGATACCAAAAGCGCACTCCACGTATCTCCTTACCCTGCTCAGGCGGTAATTATAGATTTTTTTACGAAAATCTAAATATGGTCCTCCAAAAGGACGTAGTAAATTATTATGTAGAGCAAATCCCTCATCACCAATAAATACATTAGGCTAATTGTCTCCACCTTCTAATAATGGTCTTTGTTTGGGTAATTTTTTTTTATTGCTTAGATGGGTGGACGAGCTCTAAGCCCACCTGGTATTAAGTAGTTACTGGTGCCCATAGATATCTACAACGTAAACCCAACTTGAGATATAAGTTCTAAGGTCTCAGTATAGTTACAACGGCTGCCCCACCCTTCAAACCGAAACGCATTACTGCTTCACGGCAGAAATAGTCGGGGTGGTGGTACTTACCCGTACGGACTCACAAGAGGTCCTACCACCAGTATATATGGCGAACCGTCATTTTTGACGTCAACAAACGTCTTGACTCTTCGTGCTCGTCCTGCAGTATTAAGAGTATTCGGTATAATTTACTATGCTTTCTTTTACAGCGAAACTGATTATTCAGAGGTGGACTCATATAAGAGATAATTACAATCGATCATATAAAAAGATACAAGATCAGAAGAGGTCGGGAAGTGGCGCCAAAACAGCAAAACCTTATGTTTATAGTAAACAGTTATCCTTTCTGCAGAAAATAGTACAACCTAAAGAGACAATAAGCAATGACACTACCGAAAATCACAACACAGAAACCGAAAAACAGAAAAATAATTCTGAAGGAAACGAAACATTGGAAGCAAACTTTGTACAGACATCAGATAATATGGTAAAAATGAGCCCAATACCTAAAAGTATTCATAAAAGACCTATGAAGAATGCAGTTAATCCTCTAGATGCGAAGATGATGAAATTTATGGATTCTTATTCATATAATGAATCTAAAACAATGAATCGGCATCTTTTATTTTTTAATGGGATAATACCAACATTGGATAAGTTTGATGATGATGAAGTCCTCGAATTCCAAATGGGAGTGCTACAATTATTGAAAAATATTAAAAGCAGTCGCCGTCGGGAGTCGCCGTCGGAAATCGTCGTCGTCTATAGGCCTCCCATGAATTCATAGAGGACATTTTACTCAGGAATACCAAAATGATACCACAAACTACAAATTCCATCCCTATCAAGATTCTCTTGTAAGTCCGGCCTCTGTCGAATCCTCCGATTCTAACTACACAGAAATTTATTTTAATGACTTTGAATTACTTTTAACTTAAATAGAAATTCATTTTAATAACCAGCTACATTAATATAACTTTAATAATTTCAACCTGTACCTGTGTTTTATTTGTGTACTAACCTTAAACAGATTGCTATTTTCATTTTAGTAAGTGATGCACTTCCGCATATTCGTACCTATTAGTTTTTTGATGGGCTTGAATTTTCCAGTCGATTAATAATAATATTAATAAGAATAAATTTTCATCAACAGATATCCGAAAGCAATTAAAAACTTCTTTTCATCGTTTCTAAGTCTATCTTATAACTTCTCAAATAGTTTAATACACCCAGATTATTCATTTATAGGCTGTACCCAAAACCTTCTGCTCTGTAGGCGGCGAATCTGTTGGCGCCTTCGATTATACCATTAAAAAAATACAACCAAGCGTGGATGGATCTACTCACTGTGACAAATATGTGAAGAAGTGAAGACCGCGACTCTCAAATATTAAGTGTATAATCTGACTGGGGCAATTCGTTTTTACACGAATGAAAACCTACCGTATGAACATCAGGACGATTGTACGTTAAAATAACAAATACAAAGAAAACGTGCAGGACAATGCCGTGTGAACCCAAACGCGAATAAGTATTAAGCACGGAATAGATAAATAAGGTTGGAATGGTAATGTAGGCGGGGCAAGCGTGCCACAGTTATGATTGTACAAACATAACTCGACCGATTCTTTCATTCACCGCGTTTAGTGCGCTTCGGACTACTTTGGCGAACAGATCTCCGCTTTATAGTGCCGTGTTGTGCAATTATAACTTGTAAAACAAAAAATCAGACCTCAAGTATAGAGCGAGGAGGTATATCTTTCGATCGGTAAGTCGAAATTACCATTTAATTACAATATTATTTGTCTAAAACATAAAAATATACTGAGCATTATGAAATTCCAAACATTAACAATATTATTGCAGCAAGTTATAAATAGCATACATTGCGCGATGTGTACTCGCCCAATGAACGCAATGACCAAGTCAGCTTCCAATGTACTACATGCATTGCGTTCTCTACACTTCAATCTTTGAAATTTCGGCCTTTGCCCTGATTGGCCGTGGTGCAGTTTGTTGATAGTGAGGTGACCATGTGGTGAAATAAAATCATCGACAGAATTCTCGACTATATTTACATTTGACATGGATAATTTTTGCATTATTTTATATTTAATTAATGATACCTAGTATATTCTTAGTGAGACGTATTTTGAGTAAAATGAATATGTATTATTATTATTGAATTATTATCATTGAATTAAAGTGAAGGTATAATATAAAGGGACATGTAGACCTCTCATTTACGGGTATTTACTATATTGTCTAAGACGTATTAAAATCTAAGTAAAATGCTATTTGACTTATGCAGTAAATTAAAAATTTTAGGTTTCCTAAAGAACCTAACGCCAGGGAACAATGGATTGACGTGACAGGTAGAGAAAACTGGAGACAAAGACGAGTACTATTTGCTCTAAACATTTTACTGAAAATGATTTTACCATAAAAAAAATCAGAATACACTTAGTTTTGAAAACTTTTTTTTCTTTTCAATGTTTATTTGATGTTATGTATGTAATGTTTTTTTTTTCAATATTTATTTCATGTTTCATTTTCTCCATTCATTCATCAGATAATTTATCGATAAAGAATATCGATTTTATCAAGCACTAGCGTGTATGAACATTTTTATTGCCTTTTTGCGTGTGTGAGTGTGTATGCCTACGGGTGTTTTGTGCTAGTTTGCGAACGAATATCTGTCCTGAGATTTATGTGTGGGTGTTTTTGTGTGCGAAATACTTGTAATCACAGTGTGTGTATGTGTAGAAATAAAATAGTGGGGATGAAGCGGCGACACTGGTTCTAATAAAAAATTAGAGCAAAGGCCTTTCCAACCTTATTTATCTATTCCGTGGTATTAAGAGTCTGTAAGAGACACTTAATAAAAAACTCGTTAGTGACATTCACACAGAGATCTATAGATTTCGCACTATTTCATTGAGTCCTCCAACAATACAAGATGATGCGTTTTGCCTTTACCCTCCGTCATATATGATATGATACTTAATGGCTAAATCTATTTTCAGTTTTTAAAAACAGATATTTATAGCTCTTACTGCATTTGAATGAAACAATCATAAAATTCCTTATTTTTTATTACAGTTCAAGTAAAGTGTAAGGCTAATTAGTGGTGTCAGTTATATTATGTTACAGTGCGTAAAACTTAACAACAATTTAATTTAGTACAGTTTTTTTTTAAACGGTTTTTTATCATCGGAAATGTGTGAAGTATTTTTAAGAATTTCCAACTTAGATTTTGTTTTGTTTCATCAGAGTATAGGGTTATTATTGCCCAATTATAATGTACGTGATCGCGACTATGAATCAAAGAAACTTGTAATTTCAAATAGATTACTGATAACAAGTCCTGAAGCTTGATTTTTTTTAATAGAGCTAAATAAGATTGAATTTTCGTTAAAAACATTTTTTTTAATAAGTTTAGATATTAAATATTTTGTTATTTAGTGACAAAGTATTATTCTGAATTTCATATTTCTTAAAATTACTCATTGTATTTTTACTTTTCTAATTTCAAGATGTTGTCAACTATTGCATTGTCGATTGGACCTATAATTGAGGTGACATCTGTCATGTTTGTTGGTGCAACTAAATCAATAAATAAATAAATAAAAAATACAACATATAAAGAAAATCTTGCAGCACACATTTCCGATTGATTATTAATTTAGTTACATTTCAGTCTATGGAGAAAGGAAGATTTTATGAATACTTGAAATATTCTCAACAAGATACTTTTTGCTCGATTTTGCGCCATTAATATGTTCTGTATATTAATGGTATGAAAAACGCAAGTGTTGAATAAAGCGAGAATGTCATTTATAATAAATGTACATACACGGGGACGAACAAAACCGACTTAAATATATTCAACTTTTGCTGAAAGTTTTATCTTTCGGGAATACCTAAACGAGTTAAAATTTTGACGTTTTCGTTTTCCCGCCCCCTTGTTGAGAACCTTTCATGCAAAATGGCGGATTGGATTAAATGACCAACGAAACATATTTTGTTTCCGAATTGAAAAAAAGGCGCCCGATATTTGAACATTCGTTTGTGTATATTTTTCATCTTTTTTTCTAATGTAAAAGATACTAAAAGATCGCTTAGTTTATGTAAAAAATAAGCCAATATTTTTACAATAACTTTAATTCTAAAAGGCCATAAGGTACATTAGGGTGCATCGACGACCTTGTGTCGATGGAGATAAGGTCGTGATTCGTGAACTACTAAGTTTTTTGGTCATCAAGAATGTTCTACGTATCTATATTAATTTATATTTTATGTACATTTATTTTTATAACGCCACAGCCAGTTTTGATAAATGAATTTTGATATTTTAGACTAAAGATGGTATTTCTCTCGATTTACACTTACGCATTGGAGAATAAATCATCGGACTCTAAATAGCATCTATAGACTCATCGACACATTTCTGCTTTCATCATAGACCTAGTTTAGTTTTACTAATACTAGATAATTTATAATAAAATTGTACAATACAAATTGACAGATCATTCGATGAATTAAAAAAAAATACAAATCGAGATTCAACAATGCCTATTTGAATTATGGAAAATTATCACAATACAGAATGTTCATTGGATATTTCTGGTACAATCCGCGGAAAGTTTACAGGAGGTTATTCAACATAATTAAACCTTTTGGAAGTTGCTAAAAAGCTCTTTTTAAGCTTTCGTGATCGATGTGGAAAGACCGTTTTATGTCAATGAAATTATTTTTACAATAAGTACGTATATAAAAAACACAAGATATATTACAAAATTATAGCACCAGTTTATATGAAACACAACACAGACGATTCACTTCCAGGTAAACGAATGCAAACTCAATTCATATTACGATCAAATCCCAAATTGTTTTTTCTTTTTTGTATAATTTGTTCCCTTCGGTTTTCTCTATAACTTAATGGGGAAGCAACGTTTTAGATATAACAAAACTAAAAATGCTGTTTTTCTTAGTATTTATTTGTTTGTCCAGTTGTCGTGCGATAACGGGGCAGCATTTTCGCGAAGCTTCCTCCAACTTAAAACTGTTAAAGCTTTCTCTGTCGTCAAAACATTATACGGAGAGAGCTTCTTGCTGGGCGCGCGCACGCACGGCAAAAAAACTAATCCCGTGAGGCTGAACAAGTTACCTAGGTAAATTTGAGTTTATCTGGTAGGTATATAATGAACACGGAACGGCAATGAAGCAAAGAATAAAGTGCCAACAGTGAAACTTCGTTTCTTGTCCAACACTGATTTAAAAAAAAAAAATAGAATTGTCATTCGAATTCTAACTATACTGAGACCTTAGAATTCAAGGTGGAAGCGGCATTTACGTTGTAGATGTCTATGGACTCCGATAACCACTTAACACCAGGTGGTGATCTTGTCCACCCATCTCTAAATAAATAAAAAGAGAAATTTGACGTAATTTCAACGATAGCTAGTCGCTGCAGCGCCTTTCCACTGGAATAAATAACTCAGCAAATTCATGTCAAGCGTCGTAATTATTACATTTGGTTAGGGCCGTAATTATTACATTCGTGGTCGTAATTATTACATTTGGTTAGGTCCCATTAGAGTTTATTAAATTTTGCAATTTGAAACAACCCTTGGCCAATGTTTTTTGCGACCTTCCAATTTCCTGCCCAGTCCGGATTGAAGGTTCTTCGAGCACGGCTTATGATGGACATCTATACAAGAGCAACGTGCTTCGTTCGAACTCATTAAATAGATAGACGATTTTGATTTTTCCAAGTACCATTATTGACATGCAACATAAAATTCTTCATTCGACGTTATCGTTACGATCAACAACGGAGATAGACTTTAGACGTTTTCATAACGGTTTTGTCGTCCTTGGAGTGAAATCTGCCTACTGCCTAAATACTGCCTAAATCTGCCTACAAGCCAAATGGTTCCTCATAGATATCTTGAAGAAGGATAGTAACTGAAATGTCTACCAAAAACCGTTCTCTTTAACAGGGACGCCTCTACCTTGCTATGGCTTCTCGGATGCTCGAGCGCAGATCGATCAATAAGCTGAATGATGAAAAGGGTTTTAGTTGATTGAATCATGCCTCGCCTATTGTCCTCAATCCCTACGCGGAAGACCGGCGAATTCCTCCTGACTAAAGAATCAGAGATCACCAACTGTGCGATTTAAAATTTTATTGTACCTATTACATGAGTCTTGTTGTTACTGTCGGCACTTTATACTTCTTATTATTACTTACTGCAACAATATACAATTTCTCTCTGTTCCATCAAGTCTTACAATTAATCATTTTGATTTATACATAAAACAAGACCAAAAAAAAATGTAAATTGAAAAATTTGTACAAAAATTATTTTTATTTTCTTATTCTTTTAAACTGTGCAGTAAAAAGTGATGTGTTGTTTGTTCCTTATATATAAATATATTTAACTAGTAAAGCGTAGTTTTTATTGTTTATAAAATACTTTGAGCTCATTCCGCACTGTGAGTGTACTATACTAAAACTAATGTGCCTTAATTTTTCTTAAAAATTTAGCTAAAACATTTCCATTATTCGTTCTTTTCACTCAAATAATTTGTTAACTTACTCTGGATCCAATCTAATTTGTTTTACGAGAGGCAAGCTATTGATACATAGTAAAAATTTTATGTGTTTGTTCTATGTACATTCTTAGGGCATTCATTTGATTGTGATGAAACTTAGTGTAGTTGATAGTCGAAGGAAGGTTTCTACTATAGTTCCCTCTACATACAGTACAAGGTGCAAGAGTAGTTTCAGGAAATGTGATCACATTCACAACAATAGTCACTACAGAATGTGAATGTTCATATTTAATTAGTTATATATTACTTAACGTTTTGATTATGAAATTGAGAACATTGATCCTTAGAACAGACAATATCTCCCAAAATTTTTAAAGCTACACTTGCCAACCCTCTACTGGATAAAATACCTGTAATACAAACCTGCATGAATCCGGTCAATAATCTTTTTTTACTTTGTTAAAATGACTTTTAACTTCTAACAGAAACAAATGAAAAGAAAACATAATTCATAATAGAAGAATACATGGTACCTGCTACATGCATGTTTGTTGTATTTCTGCAAGTTATATAATTATTAGAATGTGAAGGAACAATAACTTCTAAGTAATGTTTTAGCTAAATTAAATTATTTTTAATATAGTTTTCTCAGTTCAAAGAATTTTTTTCTTGCTGTTCCGAATATTATGGACTGTTTATCTTAATTGTACAGATATGACTCAATATTTGACTAGCATAGTTTTTATATTGTTACTCTCAGATTCAGCTTGCTTTGTTAACATTAATTGTACCCTTGGACTTTGAGGAGTCTTGAGGTGGCAAGGGTCTCGCAATTCCTACTTTGACTGTCCCCCTCGGAGCACCTTTGAGGGCCTGAACAGCTTGGTCTAATGTCGCATTTTTTATGCTGACACCATTCACCGACATTACCCTGTCTCCTGGTGATATTTCACCATTCTTCTCTGCAACTCCACCGGGTACTAAACTCCTAACAACAATGACTGTTCCGTTTGGATCTACTGGATCTTGGTAATCTAATATTGAAAAGCCGAGTCCCTGATCAGCTTTGACAAGCATCACAATATCCTCTTTGCTCTGCCACATGGCTAAACCAGACACACACTCAAGAGATCGGGATTTCTTAGACTGCTCTGAGTGATTAGTAAGAGTTGCTGTACTTGATGTGTTTATAGACGTATCTGACTGTGCTTTTACTAATGTTGTGAGGTTGTTTAGGCTTCCGGATATAATTTTCCTCGCTTCAAACCCTTCTCGATCTGATGCTAAGTTTACAACAGGGCGTGGTCCACTGTCGATGCTGTTACGGGCACATACCAATCTTACTCTGTCTGGTAGTTGTTTTAGAATGTTTACAACTTCCGAATGTGTTAAGCCATGTAATCTATATTCATTGACTTCGAGCAGTTCATCACCAGCATTTAGTACACCCTGCAGTCCAACAGGCCCATCTGGAAGCACAGACCTAATGTAGTGATGAGGTCTCAACTCTTGCCCTCCTTCCACATCCACAGTTCCTTCAAGGCTGATCCCCAGACCTTCTAATTTCTTTATTTCAGCCACTAATATTTCTTTGTCAGATCCAATTTCTTCTTTCCACTTCTTTACAATGACCTCTTTGTCAACAGCAAGTATTTCATCAAATCTTTGGTCTAGCTCTTCTTGTGTGGGCTCCTGAAGATCTCCCACTTCTAAGACGCTGGAATCAATTGTAGTATTTGATTCTGGTTCGGGTTCTATTTCTGTTGTACTATTTTCGAGTTGAGAAGGCACTGGGAACCAAGAAAGTGTTGTGGTGGAGGGTGATGGTGAAGTTGGCCGCTCCTCATTAAATATAGCTAGTTGTAGATGTTCAAATTTTGGACCTCGAAGATATCTCTCTAAAACTAGGTGAACAGAAATACCTGTGTTCCTCAATATCTCCACAGACTGGGGATTACTCTTATCGGCTAATGATATACCATCCACTTCAATAATTCTATCATTAATTTTAATTTTACCACTTTGTTCAGCACTGCTGCCCTCGATTATACTTTTAACAAATATTCCAGAGAGCTCCTCTTTTTCACATACATATCCCGCTACCGTGATACCTAGTCCATATACATTCTTATTTAAATCCACATGAATAATCTCAATTTCAGGTAACTCTACTGGAACAGTGATAGTGATGGTTGGTGACACAGAATCACATACAATGGGATGATCAGGTATTTTCTGTGGATTGTCACCAATAACACTAACCGCTGCTGCCACTATACTAGTTTCCGTTTCGCCATTCTGCCCATTGATATTATAGTCACTGTAACATTGAGATAAGTCATACACTGCACCGTAACCAGTTTCGATGAGATGACGGTCGAGAAGCTCCGGATCAGCAAGGATTTTGGTCGGCACGAGCGCTGTGCCGGGTTGCGGGGCACGGAGAGCGGTCGCAGGATCCGCTGGGCGCGCGACTAACAAACGGACTACTGGTCCCGCCTGCCTCAATACAGCAGCCACCTGCTCTGATGTGAAGCCGCGCAGGTTCACGGAGCCCACCTGCAGCACGTGATCACCGCTTTGCAGTCGCCTGTCCTTGTCAGCCACACCTCCTGGCAGTACGTATTTTATCACGACGCCGGTACTCCTGCCGCCGACTAGGTTGAAACCCAAGCCGTTGCCATCATTAGTGAGCTCGACAACTTCAACTTGTGCCCATTCGGTACTTAGAACCATCGCGGTTCGCCTCACCATCACACTACACGCCCGCGATGTTACGTGATACACACAGCTCTCCCGCTGAGGTTATAAAACTCCGGGGAACGCATACCGTTTGGGTTCTAAATCTAATTTACTTAAATCTCGAAGCCGAACGTGAGAAAAATTAGCTCACGTTGTTTGTAACGAAAAATAACAATTTAAATTTATAAATAAAATGACATTTACATACTTGCTGAATCGGAGACAGCGAGTGTGGCCAGCTGCTGGAGAACTTTTCATAGAATAAATTAAGTGAAATACTTTTCTGTCACAAAATGTCAAAATATTTTATTTATATTCTGATTTATGTAAATAAAAATCAGGGTTTTTTTCAATCTTTAAGTTGTTTTTTCATTTCTATTAGATTTTTCAGATATACGAAGGGAGCCTCGAAATAAAGTCAAATAAAGTCACAGTGTATTATCTATCTGATTTTGAACTAATTGGAACTAGTATGTTAACCGATTTTTTTTACGTACGGGCTAAGAAAATTGTATTATATTTAAAATATATTAGAACTACACAGATACAGGTACAATGATACAGGTGATATGTTTTGTTAAAATTAAAATTATTTTGTTATTTGCCTAAATTGCCACAGTCTTTCCTGCACATTTGGCAGCCTCTGAACTTTGCTAATGTTTTGATGTAAAAAGTTCGTTTCCCTAAGCCAAAAGCATTTTTTTTTTAATTAACCAAAATTAGATGATTCTCTAACATTAAAATAAGCTAAAAAGATGTTTAATTTTTATGTATGTGAGAAAATGACTTTCCATAATTTATTCATTTCCACAAAATCTACAGGAATCTCATCTCATGATCGTATCGTAAAGTGCGTAGGGTAGAATGGCCTGTTACTTAGTTATAGATTTGTGTATGGTAATTATTATGCATTTGACTGAAAAAATTGAGTAATATTAGGAATTTGACCGAAGAAATAAAAAATATACTATTAGTGAAACTATTCTGCAAAACGTAAACCCTAAGCTAAATAAAAAAAATATATAATACACAGGAGTTATGAGTAAAGTAATATGCATTGATAATACCTACACTGTTTTAAGGCGAGAGTCTTAAATATTATGTGTATTATCCGTGCGAGAGAGGATGAATAAGACTGACTTGGACTTTTTGGCGGGAAGGCGAGGAATGAAGTTGTGTGATTTTATTTTGTCTATTTAGGATTTCTTCGGGCTTAAATGTATAACTACATCGCTGGTTTATCAACTATTTAGTATCAGTGAAAGTGCATATATGTGGGAAAATAAAACAAATCCGCTGGACGTAACTTCTCGGGATCTTACAAAAAGTCCACTGAAAAAGTCTCAGTAAGTTACCACCATTTTATTGAGATTATATTTCATCTCATATCACCTCATCTCATTTAATTTAATTTCACTCCATAGTATCATTATTCATAAAAATAAGAATATAAATTAAAATAAGACTTGACCTAAAAGTCTTTGTTACCAGATCATAAAATCCCTTAAAAAAATTAGACTACCTTAACGTAGAAATACCAATTGTTTAAAAGAGCGCCACCTTTCGAAAAATTTTAATGCCTTTCAATGTGCAAGGAGAAAATCAAGCGACGGTGCTATTTATCAATAGATGACAGCACATAAGCCCGCACTGATTCGAAATATCCTGGGTGTTAATATAAGTCAATATTTGTAAGTTTACGTAATGTAATATTTAGTGACAGGAGCCATAGATTATACACTTAAACAGGAGCTATCAAATATATTAAGTGTATAATCTATGGGAGCTATTGTCAGTTTGAGCTCGTATGGGTAGATACCAACTTTGATAACAGTCACAGCAATCGGGCACAAGTCACACACGGTCAACTGGTCGCAAACTAGGATTCTCTGTACTATAGGAATCAGAGACTAATATACACACATAATATATGCATTTAAATAAATAAATATACTGGGTGTTAGGAGACCGCTTCCGAAAACGAAGACAGACGATAGTGCTAATGACACCTTTGGTGATGGGACGGAAAAAAAAAAATTGATCCTGACATAAAAAAAGTCATGTAATTTAAAACGTTTTAATAGCATTATTTACGCTCGATTATGTTAGTACAGATAAATGAAACCATAGTTTCATAGATCATACATTAATTTACTAAAACAAAACCAGCAATGAAACACAAAATCAAAAACAGCTGATGCTCGGATCAACGAACGCATGAGCGTGGCGCGGCGCAGACTCGCGCGATCGCACAAATACTTATCTGCAACATTTGTCTAAATAACTCCATCATCAAAGGTGTCATTCATTAGTACTATCGTCTATCTTTGTTTTCAGAAACGGTCTCCTAAAACCCAGTATAGATGTTAAACAACCTTAAAGAGAGCAAACGAGCATGCTTAGGTATCACTTTAGTCTTTTTATTTTTTTCCAACTAATCTGATAGCCTTGAGAGGCTATTTCAGCGTAACCTTAACTAGTAGGTGAGTTCACGGGACTCAAGCTGGAGTGATGCTAACACTGCTTTAGCTAGAGCAGTGCTTCGCAGAATCTACCGCCAGATCGGAAACGCGACCCACTGAGAAGATCCCGCGAGAAACTCAGTGGGCCACTTTAGTCAGGGCGCTAGCAACTGCACCACCAAATCATTCGATGAATGTAAATATACCTAATTAAATTATAATAATAAAAATCTAGAAAAAAAGTTGGTTGTTTTAGTTTGTCCTTATTTTTATGAATCCGTTAAATAATGTGTCCACTTCAGTTGTGTTATTACATCATCATCATCATCAGCCCTTATCTGCTCACTGCTGGACATAGGCCTTCCCCAATGCCTTCCACATAATGCGGTGCTCCGCCTTCCGCATCCAACGACTTCCCGTCGTGCGCACTAAGTCGTCGGTCCACCTGGTTGGAGGACGCCCCACGCTCCTGGTACCCATCGATAATTATTTTATCAATGCTATCTCATTCCCGATCCTGCGGAAAGAATGGAAATAAGTCGACGTCGCCCAAAACACGTCATCTCGGATCCTCCCGATCCACTGACGGTGCTTCTAGGTACTTCAAGCACAGGTCACCGTTCTCGTCGAACCCGTCGCTTGCGACGAAGGGCTCGACGAGTAAATTAACTCTCAGACACAGCCCACTGAGTTTCTCGCCGGATCTTCTCAGTGGGTCGCGTTTCCGATCCGGTGGTAGATTCTGCGAAGCACGACTCTTGCTAGGGTTCGTGTTAGCATCGTCGTCAGGTTGTGAGCCCCGTGAGCTCACCTACTAGTTAAGGTTCCGCTGGAATAGCCTCTCTAGGCTACCAGCTTAGGTAGGAAAAAAAAATGCTATCGTCTAAGAATCTCTATCGTCTGTACATATTGCAACCAGCCTTCATTACCTTCCTTCGATTCCCGTACATTCTCGATCCATTAAGTTTCACATTCCTGAAATTATCCATTAGGACAATTTCTACTACGATTACCTAGTACCAACTGTCTAAAATAAAACCATGTAATACTTTAAATGCTTTATTAATTTAGTAATAAAACATTCTAAAAATATAAATGAAACTACAAAATGCGATCAAAGTAATATTAATTATAATTTATTTTGAACATTATTGGATGGATGTAGCAGATTATTTTATATGTGTAGTCGTTTATTTATGAATAATGTATTTATACTTCTCGGCTTGCACATATTTAATTTTCCAAATAAGTACCCTAAGTTGATGTTTTGTGACGAAACTAATTTACGTTCTTCGCTCGCGAACCTGCTATTCATCTACATTGGGTATAAATTTTGCTTTAATTAAGAAAGCTCGACTATAGTTTCGGCTTTAACTAAAGTCAAACCAATATCAAGCCCGTCCTGTCCCGCCCGAGTCGGAAACTCTTTTCATTTAGCTCATTTTAACTTTATAGTCTTGATTTTAATGAGTATAGAGATACGAAACTGGTATACTGACATATTTATGCAGATGATTTATACTCTATTTGTGACTTCAAACAAAAATGTGGGTGTGCTGGACCTTTAGAGCTAATAGTAGGTATTGTTGAATCAACAACAGGTTGGATCAAAAGGAAAAAGACAAAGAGGCCGACTCTATGAAAGTTGGGCTGGAGACATCGTTAGATATCCAGGTAGATGATTAAATGATAAAGACGGCTGGGCTGATAAATTAAATGAGAAATTTGCGACACCAGAGGGCGCCACCAGTTCAGGGTTTTTTTTCTTAGATGGTTGGACGAACTCACGGCGCCTTGGTGTTAAGTGGTTACTGGAGCCCATAGCCCATAGCCCATTTACGACGTTCACTGTGTAATTCACTGTGGAACGATTATGATTACCTAAGTATATACCTACAATTAGACGTGCCTTTGGGTTACATTTGCTTAAGGATTTGAGGAAGAATGTAATTGCATTTTCCGTCGAAGAACTGCCAGTCGATTTGAAGATGCAGAAGAGGCTTCCACTTAAATTGGAACCAGCGAACGCAATGTCGTACTCATTAAAGCTAGAAGAAAAAGTTATAGAAGGCTCCTCGCGACTCATGTTATACCTTAACAAAAAGTATCCTGTTATAGTATGCGTTATTCCACGTTAAGCTAGATGCTTAAATTTTCATCTCTGTGTGCCTGTAATGAAGAATATTAAATTCTATTGTTTGTTCGTTGGACTCATTTTACCGGTAGCAATAGCCAAACAGCTTGAAGAGTGGGCCGGCAACACAATTGAATCTTCGACTTTATGCCTCAATGTGGGTGGTGGAATTGGTGTTTCCATTTATATACATATATTTTTATTGCATAGGCGGGTGAACGAGCTCACAGCCCACCTGATGTTAAGTGGTTACCGGAGCCCATAGAAATCTACAACTTAAATGCTGCCACCCACCTTGAGATACCTATGAGTTCTAAGGTCTCAGTATAGTTACAACGGCTCCTCCCTTCAGACCGAAACGCAATACTGCTTCACGGCAGAAATAGGCAGGGTGGTGGTACCTACCCGTACGGACTCACAAGAGGTCCTACCACCAGTATATGAGGTCCGGTGACCACTCAATGCCAAGTGTGAGCTCGTTCACCAGTCTATTCAAAAACAAAAACAAAATCTGAATTGTGGTAACGATATTTTAAAGAAAACTTTGCCATTGCCAAGATATCTTTCGCAACTTCTAATCAACTCGCAGCGTCGGTCTGCCGAGCACAATCCCCGCTCGCTGGCAGAACTTCACTTTGTCTCTTCTCTACATCCATACAATGAAGATGTAGTGGCTCCTGGACGTAGGTATCTCCGCCTTTTCGTATAAGTAACACGTGAACAAGCTATTTATCGTTTTTAATTATTTTTGTGTTTTTTTTTTAATTCATCATCATCAGCCTGTATCTCTCCACTGCTGGCCTACTTTCTCCCATATTCCGCCACAATGAACGATCCTCCGCCTTCCGCATCCAATCTTTCCCAGCATATCGTCGCGAGTCATCGGTCCAACGGGCAGGGAGACGCCCAACGCTGCGCTTACCTGTACGTGGTCTCCAGTCCAGAACACGTCTGCTCCATCGGCCATCGGTTCTGCGACACGTATGTCCATATTTTTTTAATTGCGACAGACGAAAGAGCATGCGAGAAATGAGTATCAGCACCAGTTCGTCACCATACGACACGCTGTTGAAGACTCACTTGTGTTTTATAACCTTGAAGCCGCAACATTTGACTGCGTAGCGTGGTGGTACCAACCGCGCGGGTTCGGGTGTTCCCAACAATGAGACATGTGATACGAGAAATAAACTATGAAAATATAACTCCAAATTAATACATAACAACACCAGCGGACCTAGCTAAACAGCTAGGTCCGCTGGTGTTGTTATGTATTAATTTTACATATTGACATATAAACATATGTAAATATGTACAAGCTTAAGGAATATATTTATCGATATACCTATATACTTTTGTTTTTTTATGAATGTACCTATGTTATATCTACCGAATATATCTATAATGGTTTCCTCTGCATCATTCTTGATTGATGATAGAAATTGCCTGAGGCATTTAGTAGGTCGATTAACAAAATTAAATTTAAAAAAAAACAATGAATAGTTGCAATGCGAGGAATGCCTTTTGGTAGATACAGGGTGCGTTCAAAAGATCATACCAGAACTGTATTTTATATTTTACAAGTTGCAATTTAATAGCTAGGTATTTTTAATTATAGATTTAATGAGACATACTTCCTATTGTATTTTGATGTTGCTAAAACTGCGTGTCAGCCCTAGTTAATAAATACATATTAAAGAAAAAAAAAGCTTATGAAAAATGATAATAGGTAACAATAAATAGGAAAAAACAACAGTATGCTAGTTAAAACACAATCCAAAATTGTTTGTAGTCAAATTTTTATGCGAAATATCTTCAAAACTCTAAGCTCTGAGAACGACGATGAAAAATTTTTTCTTAATCACGTCAAAGTTACTAGGGTCCTAATATTAGCTGCGTAGTATCGCATTACATTCAAGATGCACAATCTGGCAAAGTCGGTGTAGATTCTTATTGAATACAAGCCTTTTATATTTAGGTAAGTTTAAAACATTCGAGTTTAGAGACACATAAATATCTTCAAAATTTGATGATGATAATAAATAGTATTACAAAAAAGTTGTATGTTTTTTATTACGAAAAATACCTATATGATAGGGCTTGATTTATTATTTGATATTTATTATTTGATTTGATATTAGTATTTAAAATCGATTCTACTTGAATATCGAAACAGAGCGTAATTATGTATGAGTACCTGAGAATACAAGGTCCGTTTGTACCTACACAATAGATATAGGCCTTCATAACACTTATATTTTATATATGTAAATATGTTATGCGTCGCATGTGTGACGTGGCTAGCGTGCAATATTTACCGATCAACAATTAACTCGAGTCCACTGTATTATTATTGAAACGACCTTACGGCTGTCTCCGGAGGCGATGCGGCGATGTTGACGAGTAGTCCACATGTTCACAGTTTCGCAATACAAATTCCGAAGCGACTGTCGAGGTGGGCCCCGGCCGCAGCGCGCTCCCGGCGCCCCTCCACGCGTGGAGGCGCACCCGCCGCCCTCCGGCTCCGACGTCGACCAATGGCAGACAGGACTCCGCCCCGGGGGGTAGGGCGGGGCCTGGGGCGTCGAGTGGCTGCGACCCGGCCGCCGTCGCCACTCTCGCCCCGAGAGCCACTAGAGGCTGAGCCGTCGAGTGGCATCGAGTGTCGGTCGGTCGGATGTCCGCGGAGGGCGGCGGCTACTCGCCGTGTCCGGCGGAGGCGCTGCCGGAACTGAGCGCTGCGGAGCTGGCGATGAGCCTGTCGCCGAAGTCGGCCTTGCTGCAGCAGAACCTCTCCCAGCTGCAGCTCCAGCACTCGACTCCGTTCTCCGTGACCGATATCCTGTCGCCGATAGAGGAGTACCGCAAGCTGGAGCTGGCGAACAACCCGCCGTCGCCGTACAGGTGCGTCGATCGATAGGGGGGGGCGGCCCTCCACCCGCTGATTTTTCGAGTGCCGAAGGTCCCGACGAGAGTGCTTGAGTCCGGCTCCTAGTCGAAGGATATAGTTCGGTGACGTTTGTTTGTGCAGGTATGTTGTGATTGCCGGTCAAGTGATGATGCCATGTGGATATGCGGTCGCTCATGTGCGGTACTCGACACCGGAGTTTCGAGATCGGTTTTTAAATTAATTTCGACTTGTCAAATTACGTTGTCGAATATGTCTATATTAAATTCACACAACTAAAAGCTACTACTAGTAAGTTTATAAAAGTAATGATTTTAAAATACCTAAATCGGGCAAGTGTTTACCAAATTAAAACATCGTATCACAGAACGGCTTAAGAAATAACTAAAATAGAAAATTATTTACGTATAACGAAACAAAACGATATTCGTAATTTAAATAACTATTCCGGTTTAATCCCGCCTTTTTTTTTTCATTTTTGATTAAGCCATGTTTGACATTTAGAATACTTTACAGTTTTCGTAGTCACGGACGACTAAGGCCGATTATGTCTACGTTTCTCGAAAATCGATAATGCTTATTCCGTAAATCGATAACGTATAAATAATATTCAACCGATTAAAATTTAAAAACAATAATATCGAAGACAACTATATTTTTATTAACCTTGAAGAAATCCTGAGTGGCTTTCCTCGTAGTTACGTAAGCGTAGGTACTTAACTACCTACACCAGTGCAAACATACTTAAAAAGTACAAATAACTTTAATTCGTTCATGGTCAATATATTTTTAAAGTGAACAAACATTTCACGAAATCGAACAAGTTTATATTCATAATATCGATGATTAATAAACGCTTTTTGATAATCAAATAAATTTAGCTACCGTATTGGTTTCAAATCAAAAACGTACGACTTTTAAAAAAAAAAATCATTAAATTTTTTAAGATATTTTAATTTAGTACAGTATTCATATTGAATGATTTTTTGTTTGGAATATAACCATTTTAAACTAATTTTAAAGTCAGATGGTAATATGGTCTTCATAGCGAGTGATCATCGATGCTCACCCAGATATAATCAAGTCAGGAGGTATTAATTTTTTTTACTGTCCTGTATACATAGGGCTCTATCGAACTATCAAAATGCGTTGCATTTTCAATAAGCATTTTCGTAAAATAATTTGTTGGAAGTTTTCATTAAAATTACGTGGCAACATTGTTTCAAGACGCAAAGTGCGAAACTCAGCCAAGGCGACAAACAATTAGGAACGCTAATTCAGATGATTAATTAAGAAACCGCTGTCCATAATAATAATAAAAAAAAAACTATTACATATACCGTGAGATAGTATTTTGTTAGTGACGTCCTATTGTTACTCAATGAATGTTTTATTTAAAAATCACTTTCAACCTAAAATAGGTAATGGTATAGTCTCATTTTAATTACGACAGTTAGGAAACGCTCGAAAATTTAAAGGAGTATTTACCCAGTTCCGAAATTAATGTCTACTTTGACAGCAGTGGCTAAACGTCAATCGAACAATTTAGTACCGTATCCAGACTTTGTTTTTTTTTTTAAATTTATGATAACGGGAAAATAAATCAATCGATGGTAAATAAAAACGTTGCAAACAGATTGTAAATTGTGTACGTCGTTTTACTTGATTCAAAATAATAATTCGATGTTTATATAATAATTGTAAATAGACATGCTTTAACAAAAACCGATTTCAAATAGAAAAAAAAAGATATTCCAAAACAAATTAATATACACTAAAAACAATAATCATCGAAATCGGTTGGCGTGGTATTGAGTTATTCATCTATTTGTCGCGCACGTACTTAATGCAAATTTAAGACTTATATGGTTTTCTCATGGATACCAACTAGACCAAATTGAAATGGGACCACACGGGAAGCGTTAGCTTTCTAATAAAAAAAGAATCATCAAAATCGATTCACCCAGTCAAAAGTTATGAGGTAACAAACATTAAAAAAAACATACAGTAGAATTGAGAACCTCCACCTTTTTTGAAGTTGGTTAAAAATGATAATAATAATTTTCATTCTATATTATTGGTTCAGTATACATATTTTATTTATACATAGATATTTATAAAATTGTTTTCCGTTTTGAACGATTCCTTGGTAGAGTATAAAGGACAAGGTCCAATCTCTGTTGTATTGCACCTTCAGAATTGAAGTGCTGAAGCTTATCTAATTTTTTTAAGAATACGTGTTTTATACTTTGTACGACTGATAAACATGTAGGTATAAAATCTATTCTATCAGTTTATCAAATGAAACAGCCTCTTTTAGACTAGAAAAGCACAAAGTACTCATTCCGTTTCTTTAAAATCAACCGCATACCTTAAAGTATTAAAATCGATTCTTCAATAACATTTTTGGTGCTTACTAAATAACAAGAATTTTTGAATTAAGCCAATTTAATTTTAAACATCCGATATGAGGTGTCTGCGTGGCCTTACTGAGTTCTCAAAACGAAAATACATTTTTCTATCACTCGTACAGGACAAATCATACGATTATATCTCGGAGTTTTCTTATTTATCAATTACTAGCTGACCCGGCAGACTTCGAAGTGCCTCAATCGATAAACAAAAGACTTAAACTTTTGTATAAAATAAACTTAAAACATACAAAAGGAATCCGTCCGACGGGAACACATCAAAGGAAAAACAAAATTATTATTTTTATTTCATTCCGAGCATTTTCATATTTATCTACCTTTTAAACCTTCTCTGGACTTCCACAAATAATTCAAGACCAAAATTAGCCAAATCGATCCAGCCGTTCTCGAGTTTTAGCGAGACTAACGAACAGCAGTTCATTTTTATATTTATACCAATAATAATGTATTGAAGTGATTTTTACGATCGTCATGATAATCGCCTTATCGTTGCCGTCGTTACGCAGGAGCCAGTCACCGTCGTCGCCCTAGACACGTACGTCCTTACGGATCCATTAGCTCTAACACTAGGAGCAGGCTTAGGGACCCCGGTAACCGTACTCGTTGAACTCGGCAAAGAGTTCGACGTGCAACCTAACCTAAACATCAGCCCGCTGAGTTTCTCGCCGGATCTTCTCAGCGGGTCGCGATTCCGATCCGGTAGTAGATTCATTCGCAAAGCAGCTACTCCTGTGTTATTAAGTCTCCTTTGGTGGCGCTTCGGTGGCTGTTAACAAATCCCACCCCTCCTGGCTGAGCCCTTGCTCGCCCACCTGTCCTGGTGAAACTGGAAAAGCCTTCGGGCCACAAGTAATCCTTCAATCATAAAAAAAAGCTTACGATTTAATGCCGAGTTTTTTTTAATTGTCATTATATCAGTTGGGACGTTTTGAATACAGTATTACTGTTTACAGTTTTCGTGGTCGTCCGTGACCGAGACCGAGAAATGTGAGATTACGCCGTCAAAGCAGTTTTGATTGTGTGTACGATTCGCGTAAAAAAGAAATAATTATAAATTTTTATTTAAGTAAAAACCATACATTTTGTTAGTATTACTTAGTTAGTAACTTAAAACATTACACATTAAAACTGACTCTACAAACGCTTACCGCAAAGACTATTTACTAGCAGTCCTTTGATTTTGAAATAACGTTCAGAAGATACATGGTAATGGTAAATATTCAGATGTCATAATATAAACAAGATTTTTCGATTATTATTTTTTCTTACGTATTCGCTGGTAACCTAAGAGACTATTCCAACTACGCCCAGACGGGTAGGTGAGCTCACGGGCTTAACCTGATAGAATTTGCTAACACTAGCCATAGCAAGAGCAGTGCCTCGCAGAATCTACCGCCGAATCGAATTCGCGACCCACTGAGAAGATCCGTCGAGAAACTCAGTGGATTGCGTCTATGGGATTTTTGGAAATTTACCAGACAGACGTTTTGTCCGAATTTAAGCACATTTTTTCTAGATCGTTCCTTTCACTATGCTTCTAGTGTACATTTCAATTATCTTTTCCTGAGAAACCCGGCGGTACTTACTACATAGTATAAAACAAAGTCGCTTTCTCTGTCCCTATACACCTATGTATGCTTAAATTTTTAAAACTACGCAACGGCTTTTGATGCGCTTTTTTTAATAGATAGAGTGAAGAGGAATGTTTATATGTATAATAACATCCATTAGGTAAATAGTGGAGAAATCAATAATAAATTACAGTTTCCGAAGCGAAGCGAGGGCGGGTCACTAGTAAAAAATAAAAGGAACAAATAGGTCAGTATGCTTTTTTTGTTCTACGTGTTTTTCTTAATCACACGGGCTTAACGAAAATAACTTGTCATTCACGGATGTAAGTTTATTGATCGGCTCGCCTAACTAAATAACTGTATTGAAATGCAAACAGACGTCATAGGTGTATTTTTGCGTCTAGATATTAATATTAAATTAGATCTTAATAAAAAATATTGCTGTCCAGTAAAAAAGTTTGACATAGACGCTTTGTTTTTTTTTAAATGTTCATATTTGTCCGACTAAAGTTTTAAGGAAAGAAACATCCTAAAACTACGTTGCTTGAAATTTTGAATAAGTAAAAAAACACATTATTAGGTACTTCGTATTATAACATAGGGAGTATTACTAATAATCATTCAATTAAAGTAGATTTTTAGGGTTCTAGCTTTCATAGTATTTTTTTAATAATTTTCATTAAAATAAAATTGATATTTTGTATACTAGTAATCCCGTTGAAAGCAGCCTTGTGAGGTGCTTGTTTCGTCCAGGCTGATCGAAAAATCTCAATGATCTCAATGATTAATTATGTAAATCAACTTACCTTAACAATTACACAAATCTGGCTTATATTGATGAGATTAGGTTTTTGTTAATTTTCGAACGCAAATTGTTTTAGAATTTCGTGAGACTATCGGTTTTGGTGGAGTCAGTCACTATTATCAAAATTATTATTTTTCTTCAAACGAGGCTCGCAGAGGGAGTACTAAGCGGTAGTAACTAATTTGTTAATCTGTGGCAACTTGATTGTGCGGCCGGCATTGGTGACGTCTGCCTACTACGAAAAAAAATATATATAAAAATGTAATAAAAAGGCGCCAGGAATAACAGGCAAATGTGGATTGAGATCCGATATGTGTGATTCTTGGCAAAGTTAAAAGTTTTCGTATAATAAAACTTTTTAAACACGAAAAATTACGTTTAAAACATAGAGGTCAGTGTTCACTCTCGAACCTGCTACCCTTTCAGATTCAGATGGAAATCAACGGCAACGCCAACTAAGATGACGTAGTTTTGTAATAAGTGATTTGTTCTTTTTTTTTTTCTCCTAAAAACACAAGCTAAGTGTTTGAGTAACCTCAAGTGGCTGTACAAGAGACACCTTCAACTTAAATTTACCAGTTTCGCTTGATAAATATAAAAAAAATTAGCATACGTGTAAATAAACTACACTACTTGCCTTCACTATTAAAAATACGTGAATACGTTACGAGTAAGGCCGGCCATTTTATACACATTTTAAGTAGTAGTAGTAGTTTTATTTTTCCAAATGTAAAGGCAATGAAATGAAATGAAGAATTTGAGATATTAATCAACTGGAATGAAATTAAATGAAATGAGATGAGATGATATGGGATGAAATATAATCAGTAAAATGGTGGTCGTTTACTGAGATTTTTTCAGTGGAATTTTTAGAGGATCTCAACGGCTTTGTTTCATTTTCCCACATTTGTGCACTTTCACAGATACTAAATAGTTAATAAAGCACCGTTATTACACATTTAAACCTGAAGAAACACTAAATAGACAAAATAAAACAAATCGCACAACTTGACACCTCGCGTTCCCGCCAAAAAGTCTCTACACATTTTAAATTGGAATTATATAATCTATGGGACTCGAGATTTTAATTATTTTTAAAGCAAAGGGATAATTTTTCAACTATTTGGTTTGTTCGCTCTGTCGACCGACGTTCCGTAAATTTAATTCTTATCGTTCTTGGATATTTACTTGTAGGTATTTATAAAAGTTTTCTAATAGATATCATTAATATATCGAGGGGTGAAAGACTATTTAATTTAAGCGCGACATTTTGCATAATGCGCGATATTTATCTTTATAACTAGCTGACCCGTCAAACTTCGTAGTGCTTCAATAGATAAATACACGACAAACAAAAGGAATCCGTCCAACGGGGGACACATCAAAGGGAAAACAAAATTGTTATTTTTATTTCATTCCGAGCATTTTCATATTTATCTACCTTTTAAACCTTCTCTGGACTTCCACAAATAATTCAAGACCAAAATTAGCCAAATCGGTCCAGCCGTTCTCGAGTTTTAGCGAGACTAACGAACAGCAATTCATTTTTATATATAGAGATTAAAGTTCCGTTTTATTTGCTATTAGCATCAACAATCCGATTTTTTTTGGTTTTTTTATTTTATTGCTTAGATGGGTGGACCAGCTCACAGCCCACCTTGTGTTAACGCATTACTGCTTCACGGCAGAAATAGGCAGGGCCGTGGTACCTACTCGCGCGGACTCATTAGAGGTCCTACCACCAGTAAGTACGTAAGAACTAGGTAAACGAATAGCAATAAAATTGTGAAATGAATTCAATACTCTAAAAATAGCCGACATAATTCTTAAATTATCGCACGAGCCGAGAGAGACTGAGTAGGTATTGAGCAATTTCCAATTAATTCACGTCTGTGTTAGGTTGTTGATGGTTGTATCTTCTTGCTATTTGCGGTAAACGTTTTTTTTTTTTTTATATAAGTCTGAGTAAACATCGTCACATAAGGACTCAATTTTCTCTAACTTAATAAGTAGGTGAGCTTACGGGGCTCAAACCTGACGACGTTGCTAACACTAACCCTACCAAGGGCAGTGCTTCGCAGAATCTACCACCCGATCGGAAACGCGTCGCACTGAGAAGATCCGGCGAGAACCTCAGTGGGCTGTGTCTGTGGGTTAATTCACTTGCCGAGCCCTTCGTCGAAAGTGATGGGCTCTACGAAAATGATGAACGGTACTTGAGGTACCTAAAAGCATCGTTAGTGGATCAGGAGGATCCGAAATGACGTGATATTCTTACGAGGAATCTGGCAAGTGGATGATACAAACATTATTCATGATGCCTTTCTCCAGTATTTATGCCATAGGCTAGATCGCTAGCTTTTGATAGTTGATAGGGATGGATACACAGATCATAGGTTTTTATGATCTGTGGATGGATAAGTCCGATCTATACAAATTGATTCTTCCGATTCTTCTTCTTTTTCTTCATCTTATCCCAGTAGGTGAGGTCGGCACAGCTAATTTTTCTCTTCCATTCTCTTCTAACAGCCGTCGTCTCAACGCTCACTCCTCTCTCTCTCGTATCTTCATTCGCACACTCCATCCATGTCTTCTTCAGCCAACATCTTCCCCCTCTACCTTGCACTACAATTTCCATACATCTCCTAGTCACATGCATCTTCTCTCTACGCATCACATGTCCATACTACGCTAACCGTGTCCGCTCTTTAATTTGTAGATTACCGGGGCGCTATTTTCACACTTCCTCTGATATACTCATTCTGAATCAAACTCATTCTTCTGATTGTAAAAACATTTCGATTCTTGATTAGTTTCTATAATAGTTGACTTGATTTGAGTTAGAATCAGTCACGAACCATTATTAATCTCATCGAGTTTTTCGCGCATTTAACGCAGACGTGCATTTAATTCGACTCGGTTTTATTTTGGTTTTTTTTTAATGATCTGGTCTTTTGAGCCAAATTCTCATCAATGTTTCATATAAATGAACAGAGGAATGAAATGAAATGATCCTCCTGGCTGAGCCTGTGTTCACCCACCTGCCTTGGTGAAACTAGAAAGGCCTCCAGGCCACCAGTAATCCTTCTATTTTTTTTTTATTTCAATAAAATGGCATTATAAATAACCTTTTGGTGAAGGTTGGGAATTTGTTAAGAGTTCAAAGGAATTTTGGGAATAGCCCAAAAAGCCACATTCAGCGATTGTGTTTTTATTCGCCCACTAATACTTAATAAATGTTTAAAAATCTATTGCACGTATGAGAAAAACACTAAAAATTTTATTTTATATTTCTAAAACGAACACCATAGTAATTTTGTATCGATTGGAATGCTATTGATTTCTCAAAATATCAAGGGATGGGTCTACGAGCTTTCAACGGTCCTATAGCTCATCGCTACTAATCATAGTACTCACCTAACCTATTACTATACAAACGAAATTTTAGTAGGTAATTTTTACTGGTAGGACGTCTTGTGAGTCCGCACGGGTAGGTTCCACCACCCTGCCTATTTCTGCCGTGAAGCAGTAACGCGTTGCGGTCTGAAAGGTGGGGCAGCCGTTGTAACTGTTTTAAACTGAGATCTTTGAACTCATATCTCAAGGTGGGTGGCGGCATTTTAGGCTCAGGTAACCACTTAATATCAGGTGGGCCGTAAGCTCGTCCAGACATCTAAGCAATAAATAAAAAATATTTGCCTAGATAATTAACTAATATCTCAAATAGGATATTCTAATAAATTTATAAAGCTCTCAGTCTCTTCTTACATTATGTATCTACTATACAAAGTATTACTGTTGATGCAGCGTAAATTTTCAGGCCCAAAATGAACAGCTATTTTAGGTAAAAGCTAGCTAGGTATTTGTGTTTTAAATCTAATTTCACGACGTACCTTCCAAATGAAACTCCAAAATGATATGATTAAAGCAAAAAACTAATCGAATCTTCAGAAAGTTTTATCTGATAAAGTTATACGAAAAACAAGATGGTTATCGTCAGTAAAGTTGTGTAACAATAATAAAAAAAAACAATGTTTTGGCGCGAATTTGTTAGATACATACACAAAAAGAATTTTAGAATTTTTAAAAACTGAATGTTTCGTTCGCAGGGCACATCGGACAGCCTATGACGTGAAGGCGACCGATGATTTCATAGATTATGCCCAGCTATCAGTAGACAGGTAGGCAAATATAAAATTAACAACAAAAACAATTCAATTTTAACGTAAAGCTAACAAGCTATGATCAAATTAAAATTCCCTCGTAATAATTTAATTACGAAGCTCGGGTAGAATGTTTATTGTGGAGCCCTGACTGAGCTCTTTTTGTAATGAAAAAAAAAAAGAATTCTCTGTCTGTGAATAAAACGTATTGCTCTTCTATAGATATTTATTTTCTTATTAGGGCAGACAACTTTGTTCTTTAAATTTATCGATTGATATCGAGAAATTAATATCGATTAGTTGTACTTTAAAATCTGTGCATTTTATAAAAAACATGTTATAAATATTTAGCTTAATTAAAATTGTGTAGCAATTTTAATGTTAGTTAGTTGGTAGTTAATTGGTTAATTGAATTTAAAGAATAATAATTACTGAACTAAAAGCCAAAGCGTTTTCGCGCTAAATTCTCCCGCTCTGTCAAAACTCAATTTGTCAAACCAAACACAGTAATGTCGGCGTTAGGGATGTACATACTTTCGTTAAAATTACAAATTTAAGCTTTAAACCACAGTTTATAAGGTTGAATTTTGTATTTACGAAGCTTTTGATGAAGGGCAGGAGATTAAATTGTGTAAATAGGGATTAGGTAGCTAAGCCAAGTATTGTTTGAATGGTTTGGCGCCTGCCGAATGACATTGCAGTACTGCGTGTGGTAGATTTGGGTCAAAAACAGTTTTGTGAGAAAATTATCTGTGGTATTGTATTTATAATCTGATTACCTACTAGTAGTTCGAAGATAAGCCGGGTACACTATTGCTGTGATTATTTTAATTCTTGATGCAAATATTTTTATACACCGGATTCACTCTTCCTAAATAATTTTTTCGGTGGCGAGGCAATGGAATGGTCTTGTCTATTGTTTGTATCGGTACCATTAACTTATCTACCGGTGTCCTTAACTGAAAAAAGTTATTAATTACCTTTTGAATTTTTGATTTTTCGATGTGATATCGGATATTCAATCAGCTTAAATCATTATTCTTCTATTTTTTGTAACTGATTATGTTTATTATTTTATTTTAAACTAGCTGACCCGGCAGACTTCGTAGTGCCTCAATCGATAAATAAAAGACCTAAACTTTTGTATAAAATAAACATAAAACAAACAGAGGAATCGGTCCGACGGGAGACACATCAATGGAAAAACAAAATTGTTATTTTTATTTAATTCTAGCATTTTCATATTTATCTACCTCTTAAACCTTCTTTGGACTTCCACAAATAATTCAAGACCAAAATTAGCTAAATCGGCTCAACCGTCCTCGAGTTTTAGCGAGACTAACGAACAGCAATTCATTTTTATATATAGAGATTAAATTGCAATTGCTTTGCTTTCTTCTTCTCTTGTCCTTATCTCACGTTACGTGGAGTTGGCGCAGCATGTTCTCTTATAATGCTGCATAGGGATTTGGCATGAGTTTGACGACCTCATATCAACCCTCGGGAATACTATCGTAGGCATAAGGCGGTAGGCAGAGGAAAGCCCTTAGTCACCTTTATATAGAGTATTCAATAGGTATTATTCTATAGATTAGTCTATAGATTATTAGTTATTTCCATGTATAATATTTTGAATATATTTACTTGCCTGAAGTAGACCAAGCATAAAGAAAATTGTAAGCTTAGTTATGTTCTGTGGTTAACATTATCTTGTATCTAATAGAGTGTTTTGTTTCCAGGTCGAATTCTTCAGGCAGCAGTATTAATTCTCCCCTCGGTCCCGCCGCATCCTGCGGGATGACGGCGAACCCTTACGCGGTGCCCCTGTATGGGGGCGCCCCGGTCCAGGGCTACGGGTGTGCGCCCACGGACCTGCCCCACTACGGAGACATGCGAGGGGCTGGCTGGTATCCAGCTTCCAACGACCCCAGGTTTGCCAGTGAGTCGGCGAATTCGTATTTTTCTAATATGCTTTTCAGTGTATTTTCTTTGAGTCACAAAGCACTTGTGAACTGTAAGGATGAAATGCACAAATACACTATCTCATAAACTTTGCAAACAAGCCCAAGATCTATCTAGTATTGAGAGGCTACTGGAGTCAATGTGTACCGTAGCGCCTATGTTGCTGTCCATCTTGAGAAACAAGATCTAAACATCAATTACATTATATTGCTATGTATTTATCAGAGTCCATAGACAAGAACGGAATGAATGCCAGCTTCGGGCATAAATATCGCTTTAGGACAATTTTTTTTTATTGCTTACATGGGTGGACGAGCTCACAGCCCACCTGGTGTAAGTAAAGGGGTTACTGGAGCCCATAGACATCTACAATGTAAATGCGCCACCCACCTTGAGATATAAGTTCTAAGGTCTCAATATAGTTACAACGGCTGCCCCACCCTTCAAACCGAAACGCATTACTGCTTCACGGCAGAAATAGGCATGGTGGTGGTACCTACCCGTGCGGACTGACAAGAGGTCCTACCTAAGTAAAAATGCGGCTGTTGCATGTTTTGCGTTTTCGATAATAAAGTGTAATGTTATAAAACGTATCAGCTTTGGAATGAGTAGGTACAAGATTTAAACCCAATACAACATTATAGCAATATAGATAGCATAACAATATACATAGCATTAAAATTATACAGCATAACAATATAGATAGCATTAAAATTGTTAGATTCCAGCATAATATTTTTATTAGTCAACAAACAAAATCATAATTTTCTTCATTATTCACGAGCTGAAAACGTAATCAAAACTATTTTTACGATTTAAATGTGGTTACAGATGTTTACATTAAATTATTAGTACAAAAGTACAAACAGGAATAATAAACGGGAAAAAATCACGCACGGTCATCCAACCCTCAATTAAGATTCCCTATATTATACGAAGCAGAGATGACATACATACTTAAATACGTTTAAATATATACATACATATATAGATAATACAAAACCAGATAAAGAGCAAACAAACTTGTTCATCTTACACGATTGTTTGCCTGATGTGGGAATCGAACCCACGACCCTCAGCGTAACAGTCAGAGTCGCTAACTACTGCACCACCGAGTCAGTAAACTTTAAAATCCAACTACAAAACGTCACGGTATCCATTTCGTTTTTTTTTTGCGTCAACAAGATGGCGGATCTGGAAGCGTTGGCGCGAAACCTGATATTTGGCAATATCAGCTCACAAGTGCGCGGTCCGGTTACTGAGCTAATATACTGTTACCCGATATTTTAGAGGGGAGAATTGTTACACCTAATTACCGTATTTGTTTATTAAAGTAGCACGAAAGTGGGTACTGCTCCAAAACATGACTGCATTAATTGTTACTTTTTAATTTTTATACTTTAACTACATTGCGGAAGTATATTTGCGTTGTTTTACTTTTTGTTTTATAGCGTGTAGGTATATTTAATATACGAACTACTATTTTTGAATGTAAATCTAAAATACCTTTGTGAAATTGAATAGGTATCTAGTAAATTTTATACAAGGAAAGAAACAATGACCATAAAAAAATTCTGTCGACGTTTCTTCATTTAATAACACAGTATTTATATTTTTATGCAACCTTAAAAATAGGCAACTTTTTTTGGATTTCAAAAAAATTATAAACCGTCAATATTTTTTTTATTATTCATTGTTACTATTGGAATAATGAAGCCGTACTGAACACTGCCATTTATACGTAACAACATCAATTTAGTTCCGATTCTCGATAGGACAATGATAGGTATTATCGCATTGCGGTAGGCAGCGGCTTGACTGCGATAGGCAGCGGCTTGGTTGCGGTAGGCAGCGGCTTGACTGCGGTAGGCAGCGGCTTGGTTGCGGTAGGCAGCGGCTTGACTGCGGTAGGCAGCGGCTTGGCTCTGCCCCTGGCATTGCTGAAGTCCATGGGCGACGGTAACCACTCACCATCAGATGGGCCGTATGCTCGTCTGTCTACAAGGGCAATAAAAAAAAAGGTATAACTACCAAAATTTATTACTCATTAACGCAAATAACCTAATTGATATGATTTTCATAGCAAAAAAAATAGCTTTTTTTATTTCATAAGATTGGCTTATTGCTAAAAAATTAGATGTATCCGAAATCGTGAATACTTACAGAAGACTAAGGATATTGAAATAAAAATCCATAGTCTCTCGAAACCTTAAATCACATTTAAGACGCGATTCGCAGGGTTCTAGTCATAAAATACCAAGCTAATATTAATACTATTATAGTTACGTATTTACATACTTCATCTACTTTAAACAAAGATAGTTGACATCCTTAGTAAGCCGTGTGACGTGGGAGGTCTTTGTAAATATCATGCATCTACAAGTCTTTTGTGCATTTTGCGTGATCTCTACAACTTATATTCTCTACAAGGTTAAGAAAAATAGATTAATTTCATATTTAGATCTCCTTATTTTTTATAAGTTGTTTTTATCAAATTGTCATTTTAATTCAGTTTCTATCGTATAGAAATCTCTGCTGGTTTGGGAACTTCGCAGCATATTAGCTTAAGGTAGCTCTATTTATAAATTAAATTATTATTTAAAGATTACTTAATTTAATGAAAATAAAAATTAGGTGTATTTGTGGCGTTATACTCTATGGCCATGGCAGATTCTAAGGATATCCCTTTGCTGGAAATGTCTAAAAGAGTTTATGGACGTGTCCAAAGTAGGTATTGCCAATTATTCCCATTTCGTGGGCCGGATCTAAGCTTAGTAGCCTAAGTACCTATATTGTATTATGCATTTATGTGTATGCTCACATATGGGCTAACTGCTGCCACCCGTGAGCACTCATAGCACACTCTGTGTAGTTACGCATGATATTCTGTAAACTTACTTAATATTAGATTTCGGAATTTTTGCCTATGTTTGCCGCCCGGGTCGCTGTTCCAACTGCATACAAATTTCTCATAACTTTTCTACTTAATTAACGAGAACGTTAAAAAACTCGCACTAAGTACTCTGACGTTTAAATAAAAGTAATTTTCACTATTTCTGCTCCTTCAATTAAGAAGAATATTATATCGTATATGTGAACTCCCATATCAGTGTCGCGTCGTATTCTCCTTCGAAATTGTGCTGCTTGGGACTTGGGACAATCTTTTACAATTAATTACTATTCTAATTTATGTCTCGACGGTGAAGATGCTTATCGGTCTTTATAAAATGTAAAGGATTACGAATCGAGTCCGATCGTCGTGAATGCTAGCGGGCGGCAAGACAAAGTGACGCTAAGTCTGTTTGCGCGCGCCTCACAATAAAACTGTCTCGAATTGCAACCAGCTTCAAAGTAAACACCATTAGCCGTCGTATGAAAAAAACATCGAACACGCTGCCAGCGAGACTCCTCCGCCCTCCGTTTCAAAGAACGAATTATTAAAAAGACGTGACGTTTCCTTTTGTCTGATACTAGCGAAATTGTAAATTGTGTGCGTAAAATCAAAACCGTTAAATTTATTAATACCCGTAATTACTGATCATTGAACTTTCTGTGGTATAGAAAGCCTACGAGGGTAGGTACCGGTGTTTCTGTCACGAAACAGTCATATGTTCCAGTTTGAAGGACGAGGCAGCAGCTATTCAAAACAATTGAGACTGCGTTATTATATCTCAAGATGTATGGGCTTCTGTAACTATTTCATAGCTCACACCAGATAACCAGGAATTCGTTGACCCGTCAATGGAATACAAAATAGAATTAAGCATCGCAGTAATTTTCGACTGCAAGAATATCCTCAAGAGTGCCTTTAAATCCTTCTTCCGGACCGAAATAAGTTGCTTATTGATGTATGCTTACGCTTACAAATCGCCAAGTAAAAGTTTTTTTACTAAAACACTACCAAATTCAAATTACGTATAGTATAATTCGAATAGGGTAATAAAGAAGTGTATTTTTTTTTGTTGGGCAGGCGGCTTACTGCTTATTTGATGCGGGTCACCGGAGCCCATAGGTATGAGCGTGTAATATGCCCACCTTGAGACTATAGGTAGGCGGTAAGCAGCGACTTGGTTCTGCCTCTGGCATTGCTGAAGTCCATGGGCGACGGTAACCACTCACCATCAGGTGGGCCGTATACTCGTTTGCCTACAAGGGTTTTTTTTTTAAATAGAGTATCAGGTGAAAGTTGCAGTGGCATCGGATGCAATTGGACTGTAATGTGTAATTGCGCGTCTACCTTCTTTGTTCTATGACAGTAACATGATCTTAAAAGTGATTTAATTGTAAATGCAGGTGGAGCTCTATATGACACACACTTAGTGCATCAAATTGTTTTATTACATTGTTATTTCGATCTGGGTTACTTATACCATCGACTACACGATTTCTAGTTAGGTTATAAAGATAACTCGTCGATTCATAATAGCGTATTTAAAAAAACACATAAACTAAAATAAAACATTTATATTACTCAAATAAAGTAAAAGTTTATATTATATAATTATCTAGATTTGTTTTATTTTTGTATCGTTACCTTCAGAAATCATTTGCACAAGCAAACCAATTATTTTATGTTTGATTGCGTGATTAGTTGAGAGAAGGTAGCGTTTGAAAGCGAAAGTCCAAATACTAGTACAGAGGTTAATTAAATAGAAAGATGGCCGCCAATTGAGCGGTAAATTGCGCGTGACGTAATCGTTTGCCCGTGTAGAGAGCCGCTGAAACAATAATAATAACAAACAGTTACGTATTTTTAATAAACATTAAAATATTTATAGGTTTTATTACGTTAACAGACAACATTGAAAAACGGTAAATATCCGGAATCGTGATAGGATAAGGTAGGAACATTTCGTTTGTAAAAAATGCAACAAAGGCATAGTTGTTGGATAGTGGTAGATTTTCAAAATAAGCTGTAGTATTGCTATAAAAAGTTCAGGTGACCAAGGATCACCTTGTCTCACTCCTAAGTTGAATGTTCGCTCCCCGTTATTTTGACTTTGACTCCTCCCAGTTTGACTCTGCTGAAATTTCCAAATGAGCGTAGTTACCCGTCGCTTGCGATGAAGGGCTCGACGAGTAAATTAACCCATAGACACAGCCCACTGAGTTTCCTGCCGGATCTCCTCAGTGGGTCACGATTCCGATCCGATGAGATTCTGCGAAGCACTGCTCCTGCTAGGGCCAGTGTTAGCAACACTCCGGTTTGAGTTCCATGAGCTCACCTACACGTCAAGGAGAAGCTGAAATAGCTTCTCAAGGCTATCAATGCTAGGTAGGAAAATAAAATGAGGAAAATGAGCGTAAGGGCAGGGTTAAATTCAAAGTACCTACAGTTTATTACAAATCGAAAATTGTATTTTGTTAATATTTTATTTATTGTACGCAAAGTAAAGCAATTCTGCAGTTAAGTGCAGGTAATGCCTTACTGATCGCAAGCATTTTTCGTCTCAAATCTTAGTGAAACAGTCACTGCATTATTTAACCTAAATATTTGGTATCGCCTGCCTTATTAGTAAACCACATTCTTTGCATACACCCTACAGTATTGTGAACAACTTGACATTGCCAATTTCTTACATAATTACGTAAACACAATTGTCATTAAAGCAAACCAAATGCTTAACAGAATAATAGTTGGCAAAGAAATTAACCAACAAATGATAGAGCCATCGGAAGGCACGCTTCCGCGAAGTTAAGCATCACTAAATACGGGATTAAAACGGTAAACTCAAGCCGAGTGCTGTCGGAGTATAAACAACACGTATCTGGTACCGTCCACCGAATTTGTACAAACAAACAAAAAAATATTATAAGTAAAGTACGCAGCCCTGAGGCACGCCGGCCCGGTACCTGTAGGAGTCGTGTTCGCAGAGACAAAATAAGCAATTCCATTCGATGGGTCCCTTGTTTGTCCACCACTAGAGACTTGGCTGGGTAAACATTAGGCCTCACGTCAGCAAATACCGCCCGATCGGTGAAGTCCATACCTCCACAGATTATACACTCATATTTTTACGGCCATCTAAAATTGTCTATGGTAATTCGGAACGCGTTAATGTGGATAAATTTGAAGTATTTACTACGCGTCTTGTTACTTTGGTAATTATTCGTTCGAGTGCTTTGTAAATATATCGCTGCTTGTTTTTTTATTGTTGAGAAAAACATTATTCGTGGTTTTTGTGTTATCCTTGCTGGAGGTTGATTGTTCGTTAAGAAAGCGATAGATCCTCATTATTAAAACTGTATAAGTACTAAACAGTTTCTTAGCAGTCTAAGCTAGTATACGCCATTTGGGTCGTTTAATATCTCCTGTTTTCAATAAATCGACATCACGAGTTCCGCTGATGTGTTATAATAACCAATTTTGTCTTATGAGATAAAACGCGCTTAACATTGATATTGTCTACGTCAGTCAGGATAACATTTAGTAAAGACTTATTTAGTGTTAATTGGATCTCGTTGACACAACGTGATTGTCATACCGATCCATTTTGAAACTTCAGAAGTCAGTTGCATAGAGTAAATCTTTTGACTGAAGCACGGGATTGCTCCGCGGTCATAATAGGGAGGACGTCATCTACTAATAGAGGTGGGGCTCTGTCGTTTTGGGTCGACACTACAGCTAGAGTTGTGTCGTGTCGGTATCGAAAAAGAGTAATATCCTATCCCATCCACTTCTCCCTAGGGTGTTGTAAGAGGCGACTGAGAAATTATCCAAAGAATGGGCAGTAGCGTTCTTCCAGTATCCTAACAGCACACTGAGATCGTTAACCCGCATGCCAAGCTTTTTTTTTCTACCTATGCTGATAGCTTTGAGAGGCTACATCAGCTTCTCATTGACATGTAGGTGAGCTCACGGGTTTCAAACCCGGTGTGCTGCTAACGCTGGCCCTAGCAAGAGCAGTGCTTCGGATAATCTGCCACTGGAACGGAAACGCGACCCACTGTGAAGATCCGGCGAGAAACTCAGTGGGCTGTGTCTATGGGTTAATTCACTCGTCATGCATCGCGATTATGGTAATACGGGGTTATTCAATACATACAATAATAACATAGCTTCCGGGAGACCTAGGTCCAGCAGTGGATTTCTGTAGGCTGAAAGATAGAAGAAGAGAGAAGACAACACAATAAATATGTTTTTCTTTTAAATCGGAAGTACAGTACAGATGATGTAACTAAAGATGTGCTTGTGAAAGGTTTTAAAGTATGCTAAAATAACATGTAAATAAAATATTAGATAGCTTACATTTTACAAACGAAGTATAGAGCTTGTATACATTTATAGTATTGCTATATTGAATGCAACCGCAATGTTTAGAGAATGGAACAAACGTGAAACTTGTTTATTTAGAATGCTGGTTTTTGATTGCAAAGCAAGATTTGAAGTTGTTACGTCATTAAAGAGATGATTTGTCGAATTTCGTATCGTATATATATCGTATAGTAAAGCTATCATTTTATTATAATGATACAATCAATTCTTAAATGGAACTGAAGTTAATTACAACGAATCCAAGAAGGTTCGGCTCAATTTCAATTTAAAGATAAGTGCCGCCATAGATTTTCAATTTAAGGCTAAAGCAGTGTTGCTATACATCAAAAGGAATTTGCCACACGGTCAGCATGGCAGAATTAAAATTGCCACCGGGAAAAAATAAGTGTGCGACACTTGGCGGGGGCGCGGGCTAATGCGCCGAGTGGACACGTCAGCCGCAGACGCGCTCGCAGTTTATCTTCCTTTGGTGTGACGGCACACGACGAAACTAGTGTTTGCTGTTTCATTTGGACCGAGCGTCGAGTCGCATAGTCAGGGCGGGAATCACGTTTGGTTATCTAGTTTGTTTTCGCGCGCTTTGTACGATTTTGTGCGACTCTAGAAGCACATATCTCATGTCTATCTTAATACGTTAAACTATTGCGTTAATACGATAAAAAACTAACCGGAATCAATAGAATGATATGCCACTCTCAGTAAAGAAATTCATAACTTCCCTAAGGATATATCAGATCCTATTGGATCCTTCATTAGTCGCCTTTAGCTCCAAACTAGGAGCAGGCTTAGGGACTCTAGTAATCGTACTCGTCGCACTCGACAAAGAGTTTGACATACAACGTAATGTACGGATCAGCCCGCTGAGTTTCTGGCCGGATCTTCTCAGTGGGACGCGATACCCATCCGATAGTAGATTCATTCGCGAAACGATTGCTCATGAGTTGTTAGGGCTCCTGCGGAGGCGCTCGGGTAGCTGTCCTGGTGAAACTGGAAAGGCCTCTGTGCCACCAGTAAATAAATAATAAATAAATAAATAAATAAATATTTACTAACAATCACGCCACGTTAACTGGTCCCGTGATAAGTTCGTAAAGAACTTGTGTTACAGGTACCAGATAACGGATATAAATGTAAGATTTCTATTATACACATACATATATTTAATATACATCCATAACCCTGGAAAAGACATTTATATTTATCATACAAATATCTTCCCTTGGCGGGATTCGAACCCGCGACCCCCTTGTGTAGTGACCATGTCACTTACCACTACACCAGGCGGCCGTTCAATAAGCCTTCCTTCTCCAAAAAAATATGTATGCCACAATTTTTAGTATTTTTTTTTAAATAATTGGCATAAAATTCTAATCTAAAGGTCGTCACTCCAAGACAAAACGTGAAACCATGAATACATGTTAATATTTTTACAAAACCTGAATGTAACTTTGCTTTAAATCGTATTTAGGTTGTTTTATTTAACAAAAACAGCTCCAGCTGTCCCGTCTAACTGCAATCGAAGCACGTCGTTTTCCGATCAACTGCGCCAGATACATTCGGTACAATGTTTTCACAGGCCATCCAAGGGGAGACGCACAATACCTCTATTATGCCCCTGTGTTTATTCACGCACAATTTGCGCGCCAGTTTATTTTGTATTGGCAACACTCGCAGTTGGGGCGATGGGTATTGATAACGATTTTAATGTGATTATCATACGTTATAATTCCGGGAAATTAAAATGCAATGAAATTTAATCTTTTGTTGTAGGTTTAATGCAAAACTTTTTTTAGGGTTAAGTGGTTGTTAGTTGTTATTTAGTTGGGCTAGCGGTACGCCCGTCGAGCGGCGGAGCCCATACACCTCAATATGGTTGCCGTTGTCCACTGTCAACTGCTATACGTTTTGTATTTTTTACTGCCGGCTCTATCAATCTACATATATTGTGTTGATGTTACAAAGTACGATCTAAAATATACTTAGAATGTTCAAGTTTCGATATAACGTCTATTTTTTAGTTGTGACAACATTTTTTATAGGTTATCTGTACTAACTTGAATTTAATATGGTTAGAAAAAGTGGAAATCAAGATTCAAACAAAGATTCAAGCAGGAACTTTGGCAATTTCCGAAAAAAATGACCGTAGTTTTATTATCGAAAATTCATGATGTAGATAACTTTTGTAAGTAATATAAAAAATTTACATGGTGGAAATTTTTATGATTTTCTTCAGAATACATAAATGAAATTAAATATTAATAAAGTAACAAAATAAGCTCTGTGACCACACTAGCTATATAAAAAAATTATATATATATGAGTTTGATAAGATCTGAATCGGTTTCTGATATTAATAACTTACTAAATTGAAGTTACGCTAACTCCATAAATAACATTGTGATCAGCGACACATAAATGTATTTTTGTGTATGTTTGTTGTATTTCAAAGTACCTACTATTATTTACTCTGCACTACCTTTGGTTCATTAATAGGATGCCTTAGGCAGTAAGTCCGCCAATGTAAATAAATTTCAATGTAAATATGAAGTGCAAATAAATAAATAAATGAATAATCAATCAACACGCGCAGACTATCGCCATCGTTTATTTGTGGCTCGGTATTGTATTAAATTATTTTATTTCCAAATGCCGTTTTAAAATATCGTCGCTGTCGTTGTCAAACCAAAATCTGCTATGTGCAAAAACTCTATTTTGAATTAACGAGTAAAAATATTTTCGAATAAAATTTTATATGAAAGTGAATTTTTAAGAACTCTAACAAATGAAAGCTATAGATAAATATTAAAGCTATAGACACATAACAGTATTTTTTTATATGGTAGATAGGCCTGTGAACTATACGAAAAGGCGAAAAGTAAAAATCTCAAAAAAAAAAGTGCACGTAGCAAATTTTGGTTTGACAACGACGATATATTATTACCTATCGACGATATATTATCTACTCCTAAAAATTATATGATAATAACAATGTGCGTAAATGATATCTGACAAACTTTATTTTACATTTTTAATCTGCAATTCACAGTAAATCGTAGTCGTAGTCCGCACAGTAGTCTGTGAATATTAACCAGAGCTGTAGGATAATCTGTGGAAACAAGAACTTGTTAGAGTTCAATTATTCTAAAATTTCAATTATACAAGTTTTGGTCAGCGAGGCTGTCAACTGCACGGCGTGGTCTGGTCCCTCTGACCCAGCCCCCGCTGTCCCCTCGCTGGCCCCCTTTTTGGGTAATTTCACGCCAATCGCGTGGTCATCAAACGCACTCCTAGCGGAGGGTCGAGTGAACTTATTGGGCAATTATTTTTTGGGGTTTGTTTTAGTTAACCGACTTAGTTATTGTTTAGTAATTTATCGTGATGAATAGAGGCTTAATAGCGTTTTTAATAGAATCGTTTCGTAAATTTTCAATTTTCGTTTAGCTCACACAAAAATTACTTATCGTTTTTGTATTTATAAGGTTGTTTAAACATTTTTGAGCATTTGGAGTTGGCATTATCAATCGGTGATCGATATTTTATTACAACAAACTAGTATCGAATTTAAATGAAGTAAAAATAAGAATTCACATTTAAACCGACATTCTTGTAATAAATGGAAAACTATTTTTACGGTTTAAGCACGCATTTTTCTATTTTTCACGCTAGGGGTCGTTTCGCGACCTTACTTAAACTTAAAAAAATATTATTTCTAATAAACATATTCTCTAGTATTCGCTTACTTATTTTAAACAAACAAAAAACGGACTACCAAAAAAATCTGTAGGCGTATTATTTAATTTTCGTGACGTAACATAAAGTTTCTGTTTAATGTTCACAATAAATTTATAAATGCTAATAATAATGTAGTTATAGGAGTGGGGGTCGACTGAGAGCTGCGGATGTCGCATATATAATGTGACGTAGGGGTGACAGGGTCATTTAGACGTATTCAAGATACCGTAAAGTTCAGTCAACAAGAGGAAAATATAGTTACGTAAGCGATTTACGATTTCCGCGTAGACGGCGCCAAGCGGTAATCAAAAAGTCATTAATATTGTTTTTATTGCACGTTTAGGCAGACGCGCATACAGCGTACCTGATGGTGAGTGGTTACCGTCGCTCATGGACGTCAGCAATGCCAGGGGCAGAGCCAAGACGATGCCTACCGTAACCTGATAGTAATGTTTTCCGTTAACTTCTCGCTCTAACAATGATTTTTTTTTGCTTTGTTCAAAGCATCTAGGAGTTGTTAGTATGTTGATAGGATCCTTCCCGATCCACTAACGGTGCTTTTAGGTACCTCAAGCACCGGTCATCGTTCTCGTCGCACCCGTCGCTTGCGACGAAGGGCTCGACGAGTAAATTAACCCACAGACACAGCCCACTGAGTTTCTCGCCGGATCTTCTCAGTGGGTCGCATTTCCGATCCGGTGGTAGATTCTGCGAAGCACGGCTCTTGCTAGAGTTCGTGTTAGTAACGTCGTCAGGTTTGAGCCCCGTGAGCTCACCTACTACTTAAAGTTACGCTGAAATAGCCTCTCAAGGCTATTAGCTTAGATAGCAAAAAAGGTAGGACTGTTATCGTGCCACCAGTTAGATTTTAGATGTTAGTTGAGTACTAAGAAAACAAATAATAATATCGAAAAAAAATCTCTTTAAGCCCGGCATAAGTCATGACGATCGAACACAATCTTAATAAAGAAATTAGTCTACAATTACACACGGGTCATGTTAGTGCAAAATAGACACATAATTCATCGAATTATCTGTTCGATTACTTGATACGAATGCGTAGTCATTTTGGTCCATGCTTGAAATGTTAAGGACAGTAGTCATATTGTAACTATTCTTAGACTAAACAATCGTTATAAAAGATTAACTAGCACAGATTTGAATAGAGTTTTTCTAATGAGACCGCTGGTGATAATCCGTATCGGAAACAATACAGTGTTAATGGCACCCTTGAGACATGAGGTCTAATCTGATTAGCTCGGTGATGTAGTAATAAACGCCGCATCAGGCAAACTTTCGCGTGATGAATAGTTTTGTTTGCTCTTTGTCTGGATGTCTATTATCTATTTATGTAGGTATATATTTAAACGTATATAAGTATGTAAGTCAGTCTTTAGTACCCATATCACAGGGAATCTTAAATTGAGGTCGGATGACCGTGCGTGATTTGTTTCCAGCTATCATTATTATTATTAATAGTAATTCTAATTGTGCAATAATCGCTGTATCAAACACAAACCTAGGTCCGATCAGAGACATATAATCCTTTTATATCGTATGTAACTCAATACGAATACTCTTAGATATTCAAAACTGCCTTGGGTAACGTTTTTTTTTATTATTATTGCTTATATGAGTGGACGAGCTCATAGGTTACTGGAGCCCATAGACATCCACAACGTAAATGCGCCACCCACTTTGAGATATAAGTTCTAAGGTCTCAAGTATAGTTACAACGGTTGCCCCGCCCTTCAAACTGAAACGCATTACTGCTTCACGGCAGAAATACGCAGGGTGGTGATACCCATCCGCGGGGACTCTCAAAAGGTCCTACCACCAGTAATTACGCAAATTATAATTTTGCGGGTTTGATTTTTATTACACGATGTTATTCCTTCATCGTGTGAACCTTTGTTGAGTACGTATCTCATTAGAAAAATTGGTACCCGCCTGCGGGATTCGAACACCGGCGCATCGCTCAACTTGAATGCACGAACGGACGTCTTATCTGTTAGGCCACAACGACTTCATTTCATTTAATTAGCAAATTCTCTCAGGTTAAGTCCATGAGCTCACCTAATCGTTAGGGCGTAGCTAGAATACCCTCTTAGGCTACCAGCGAATAGGTATGAAAGAAAAGGTTTACATGTGTGCGCTTCACGAATTCAACTTTTTAGTTGTGTGGGTGCTCCGAATCGATCTAGTAGCTGAGCCAACTTCACTAATAAAGTTCTACATTTAGACCAATGTCTGGCATTGGTTTTTTGAGTAATGTACGTGGGACACACTTGGGATAAATGTCCCTTAATAGAACGCCATATACTTTTGGGATACAGCTAACAGCTAAATACTTGTTATAATATGTCAAATCATATCGATGCGCACATAAAATGGATATAACAAACAAAAAGAACAAAATTAAACCTTGCTTTCAACAATGCTTTCAACGACAATTACTGCAAAATTTCTAAACAGCATAGATTTATAAATAATAATGTGTTACCAGTATACGAAATTCTTCCCGATATACGGGCAATATTCCACACATCACTCGTTCCGAATTCAACTCTCTATTTACAAAACACTCGAACTCGGAAAGGGTCTTTCAATAAAATATTACTCCCCATTCTGTCTTCCTCGAGCTCCTATTGTGCATTGAGGCTGTTTATCGTAAACTTAGAGACGTTTAAACTGAAGAAAGAAACCACTTGGTATTTTAACAGTGATTTAATATTGTCGGTGGAAACATTTAGTATATTTAGGATAGTTAATCAAACATTTCCTATTGCCTTATGAAACATGACCGAAAATATAGGCGAACAAAGATGACAGACAGAGATAGAGATACCATGGTGAATAATTATTTCAAAATTCACGTGTAGAAATTTTATATCCAAAATCGGGTGGGAAAGCACCCCATCCCTCTCTCACTAAGTGCCCCCCGAGTTTGTTCCCTGACCGCTACGTTATGTCCTTGTTCAAACGAGGTAGGTATGGAAATAGTTTTTAGCGGTACGAAGAGGTTTGGTTGTTCTCTGAACATTTTTGCCAATTGAAGCTACTTAAAACTCAATGCTAATAAATGAAATCATTTACTAACTTCCTTGTCGTGCATTAAACGGTGAACCCGTTAACTTTTAAAGTAATCCAATTCGTAAATATATCATTTCGAGAATTATGAATAAGGTTTTTTTACGACAACATTTTTATGGGATTTTGTTTAAATATCAGCGAAGGCCAATAATCTAATAGTAAGCTGCCAACGAGGAATGGAGCGAAGTCTGCTGAATATAAGAAAGATTCATAAAATCAGAAACACAAATATTAGAGAAAAAACAAAATCTATAGATGCTCTCGAATATGCCAGAAACTTGAAGTGGAAATGGGCTGATCATGTAGCCAGACTTAAGGACCAGAGATGGACTGCAAGAATAACTGCATGGGAAGGGCCACAAGGCAAAAGAAAAAAGGGTCGCCCGATATCAAAATGGGAGAACGATATAAAAGCTATTGCTGGCCCTCGATGGATACAGGTAGCTCAAAATAGAACCAAATAGAAGGACTTGGAGGAGGCCTTCACCATGTTTAATAGGTTTCATTAACATTAATGGGCCAAACATAAGTGAAGAAAAATAAAATTTATTAAATAGCTATTTACTTTGTATTTTAGCAGGAAATAAAAGGCTTTTTATTTTTATCTTATTTATTTATTTATCAGCGAAAATTCCGATATCATTTCTTGAAACGCCAACCCATAGACACAGCCCGCTGCGTTTCACGCCGGATCTTTTCAATGGGTCGCGATTCAAAACCGGTGATACATTCCCCGAAAATTGCTCTTGCTAGGGCTAGTGTTAGCAAATTCTCTTAAGTTAAAACAGTGAGTTCGCCTACCAGTCACAGCGTAGTTGGAATAACCCCTTAGATTAACAGCGAATAGGTACGAGAAAAAAGAACCTCAAAACGTGCGTTTTTACAAATATAGCGACAGTTTTAGTGAATCATGGCTGGAATTCATTAGTTAAAACAGTAAAAGGAAATACCAGACACAGCTTCGTTTAAATTCAGCTACGGAACCGCGTATCGCCAGCATCGAACCCACTCGCAAGCTTACATTCGACAATTGATTCAGACTTAACGTACGTAATGCCTCACAAAGAATACGAGCTCCATTTACTTTGTTCGGTCGGGATAAAAGCCGCCATGTTATCGGAAATTCGGATCATTTAGGTTCGCTTTTAATTGATATCGTATTTGCTCATGGCCTTGTGATATCGCTTTGTTCGCAAGCTCGAGATTTCACTGTCATGCATCAAGATGGGTGGAATACATTAAGTTTATAGACCACGGCAAAGATACACCATCAGATCATTGGTGCCGTATTAAAAACTATCCATACTGTTTCTTTTTTTATTGCCTAGACAAGTGAAAGATCCGACATTAAGCCCCGTGTTAAGTGGTTACCGGAGCCAATAGGGATGAACAGCGTAACTGCCGCCTCCTAAGTTTTAAGTCTGTGTTTTATCAGGCGGCATCGCGGCAGATATCCCTACCACCCTACCATTAGTGCAATGAACTTGTTACGTATGAATACAATTTATCCATCATGTCTCAACGAGCAATAACTCGTACTACGATTTTACTACAACGATTACCTATTTAAAGATATCCTTGAGTGGTCACTGAACTAGGGGCCATAGTTAGGTAGGAAATATTGCCGGGACAGGCGGAGAGACAGTACAGACTGTATACCGTCCGGCTTTGCATTAAAACAGTTCGATAACTCGAATAATAATATATAGATTTCGATTCATAACGTCGATTATCAAAATTAAGACAAATAATAAGACAATAAAGCTTAATAATTTACTGACACGCTGAATGCTACGTAGTGGCTGTTTAAATTTAATTGCTTTGCCGCAACTGACGTAGTGAAACAAAAAAATAATCGCGAGTGTCGCTACTCGGGGGATGAAATGTGGCTAGAGCAAGTAATTTTGTTAATGTTGCTAGGAATTCAATTAAAATAATTTTAAATCATGATTTGTGACATAATCCAAGTTGAGTTAATGGTGAACCATAACTATAAGGCAATCATTTGTTATGAAATTTCAGTACACTTATGCCCGGTTCCAAAAAATAACGAATCGTCATTGTATTATAACAACTAATCGTAATCATGCTACCAATACGTAGGCGTATATTAGCGTTCCACAACTATTTAACTTGCCGCGTTACCTACGAGCATCCGTCGGCGCGCTGCTTACTAACGAATCCCTCTGCGTTTCGTTAATGCAAATGATTGTGTCACAAAGATCCTTTAGAAATAAAACTCTTTTCAAAATACATAAGTTTTTATTAGTATTTTTACATAAATATTTTAAAATAATATAAATTAATTATAATTCATCACATATGTAATTTTATTTGAACATTCACAATTTAAAAACAGTTACTTTAGTTTTAACTGTAAAGTGAACAAAACGCCATGAAGAGACAAAGGAAACGCCAGATGTCGGCCGGACCGCGCCAAAATACCAAAAAATTTGTGTTAGCGTCGTACTTTGTTGTTCGTTTATTTCATTACAAACTGATAAATTGTAATGTAAGGGAGATATTCCATGATTCCTAGAATTAAAATAAACTAGTAAATACTATTTTCATGTGTTAAATAGTTAACTACTTCATAAAATACCAATTAACAGCTGGCATTAAAAATACGAACCTGGTTCCTTTTACCTTTAAAAAAGGATAAATTTCACCTAACAGTAATTGCACAGACTGCTTGTCGAGCCGAAATCTTAGTTGAAACTCCTGATTATCGAGCTCTGAATAATAATTGATTCTTGTTTTATACACTCTATTACTTCGCGTATCATCACTTGAATCGTCGCTTGAATTCAGTAACATTAAAACTTCGTTATCACTTTCTGAACTCGACATTTTAAAAGAAAAAACACAAACACAAAAATTCCAAAGCACAACCGAACAAAATCGGTAGGTTAAAAAATGCTCTACGCGTGGTAGTTCTGACAGCTCACTGACATTTCTAAAATAATATAGGAACACTACAGACAACAGTCTCCATACAAAACGCAGTACGAACCGTTATGTTAGCCCTCCCATCCGTTAGTAGCAAGTCATCAGTAATTTTAAAAACGAGTCGTTTTTATAGGAACTATTTTGTCCTACGATTCGTAGATATTGTAACGGATCGTAATATAAAACGATTCGTTTTTTGGATATTGGAACCGGGCGTTAGTAGTCTACCTTTGTAGGCACTTAATAAACATCATACCGCATTTGACAATAACCCCTAATTTAAGGACAAGAAGATATAAAATTGATTGAAATTAAAATAAAAAGTGCAATACCCATACGTAGTACTCCTTTCTAAAAGTTCAAAGTAATTTAAATTAAGTTTTTTTCTTTGTTATGACTTTTTGAGGTTACAATGTTTGATCGAGCGAGCATACGGCTTACCTTCGAAATATAATCGAAGTACCAATGTCATTTTACAACGACTGTGCTACAACTAAGAGAATTAAATTACCGTTTTTAGATCGAAAATATGTCAAACTTAATACCAGGTACCAGCCTTAATAATAGGTACTACTACACTGCCTATTTCTGCCGTGAAGCAGTAATGCATTTCGGCTTGAAGGATGGGGCAGCCGTTGTAACTATACTTGAGACCTTAGAACTTATATCTCAAGGTGGGTAGTGTATTTACGTTGTAGATGTCTACGGGCTTTAGTAAACATTTGACACCAGGTGGGCTGCGAGCTCGTTCACCCATCTATAAAAAAAAAAAAAAACTTGAGTTATATAAAAAACTAATGCAGTACTTCAGTTTCCAGGCTGATGACTTCAACGTCAGGGGGAATGGGTCATGTCAATAACATGGGCGGGCTGGCGGCGTGTGCGGGTCCTGACGCCAAGCCCATGCAATTCCCGTTGGCGCAGCGGCGGAAGAGGAGAGTGCTCTTTACACAAGCCCAGGTCAGTTCACTTTGAAGCATTCTATAGTCCAACTTTTGAACACGTTGTATACCGGACTGTAAGCTCCCGACGCAATAAGCCCGAAATGCTTTTCATTTGAGCAACTTCGACATTAAAATAAAGTAAGTTTAATGTAAGCGCCGAGTCCTGTTCATCAGATCCATTTATACCAGGGTTGGCAAAAGATCTTACTGTCTACTGACGAAAGACTGTGCGATCTACCAATGAATGACCTTTCTTGAAATTTAATGAAACAATGCAGTTCAGTATACAAGTAGCATATTTTCTTTTATTATAAACAAGCTTTTGCCCGCGACTCCGACCGCGTGGAATAGTTACTTTGGCATAACGCTAAATTTTACCCCCCCCCCCCCACTTCATTTACGTATAAAGTGAAAATATCTTTGAATTATAGAATGTTAAGGAAGCTATTTAAATCCCTATTTTGAAACATTCTTTATTGGTGCCCCACTTGTATTGGTCTTACCGTCATGTTATATAGCCTATAAGCCTTCCTCAATAAATGGACTATCTAACACTGAAAGAATTTTTCAAATCGGACCAATAGTTCCTGAGATTAGTGAGTTCAAACAACACACACTCTTCCGTTTTATAATATTATAAGTATAAGTATAAGTATAAGTATATAGATATATTTAAATAAACCTAAAATTATAACTAAATAGATCAATAATGTGAGGTAATGGTCATTAACAAATGATAAAAGATGAAGATGATGCGCGCAGCAATTCGTGATTACGTTGCGCAGTCTGTTCTATGTATTTATATTTTTTCTCATAACACGATCGACTGAAATAATAGCCACGATTGACCGGTCGATCGCGATCTACCGGTGGCCAACCACCCCTGATTTACACTATTTAAGCCCACAGAGTTTCTTGCCGGACCTTCTCAGTGAGTCGCGTTTCCGATCCGGTGGTAGATTCTGCAAAGCACTGCTCTTGCTAGGGTTAGTGTTAGCAAAGTCGTTCGGTTTTAGCCCCGTGAACTAACCTAGTTTTTAGGCTACGTTGACATAGTCTCTCAAGGCTATCAGCTTAGGTAAGGAAAACAAAACTGTTTTAAATTGCATCTCTACACTTATTCTACAGAGGAACCATTACGATAGACGTAAAGATTACGATAGATATAGAGTGGAGATTTCTTATCATGGTAAATATCTTGTTGGTATCTTGTTTTAGAGGGCGAAGCTAAATACATTATATACTTAGGAGTATCCACAGCATTTATAATACTTTTTGCGCTATAAGCTAGAAATGCTTACGTGATTTTATGTATGAAACTTGAGATGTGAGGTTATAGTCTCAATTTGAATTCTTTTTTTTATTGCCTTAAAGGCAGACGATATAACGATGGTCGGACCAAATAGAGGAACTGAAAATATCTGTCAGCGACGCACTCCACCAAGCTACAGAACGGGATCGATGGAGACCAGCTAGTTGACGGAATCGGACGGAATCACGATCCTCAGCAGTGAGGGACCGATGGAAGAGAGAGAGATAGGTAGACGAGCATACAGCCCACCTGATGGTGAGTGGTTACCGTCGTCCATGGACTTCAGCAATGCCAGGGGCACAGCCAAGCCACTGCCTGCCGTTTGATACTTTCTACAAGCCTCGTTTGAAGAAGGACATGTCATAGCGCTTGGGGAACACTTACATAGCGACTATCTTACTCAATAAGCCGAAACGCATGAACGTTTCCCGGGAGAAATAATTTCACGGTTGTTACACACGCTGTAGGTATTTTTTACTAGGTCAGTGATCTCTTTATCAGAAGTACTACATACACTAAAGGTTGTCTTTTGATACGATTTGTTTACAAACAAGATAGTATTTTTAACCTTTACGCAAATAGTTTTCATTTTTAGTTGCTACAACTTATGATTGGTTACAAAGATTAGAAAATGCAACGTCATTAGAAATTCGTAGTAAAATATTATCGCACGAAATTATAGATCTATGTAAAATGATCATTTATTAGTAAGCGATTGGTGGTATTTATGTCATATTTAATTATTTAACACGTTTGTAAACATTTATTTACGTTTGAAATGGACGAGGAAAGCATGCATACGTTGCATAAAAACAAATCACCTACGAATAAAATAAAATACAATTTTAGTTACAACATTTATTGTTTATTTAGACGACCTGATTATTTTCGCAAGCGAAATAAATGATTTCATTGTTTTATAAGAATCAAGCCAGCTTATTTGGCGACCTGCAATGTACCTGATTATTCTGTTTCTATGATTGTACCGCGCTCACACTAACCACACAGGATTTTGTTCCATATTTTCAAAAGTAAAATACCTGAGCCTTCTTAAAGACCTTTTAACATTAATTTTTACCGGCGTTAGGACCTCTTGTGAGTCCGCACGGGTAGGTACCACCACCCTGCCTATTTCTGCCGTGAAGCAGTGATGCGTTTCGGTTTGAAGGGTGGAGCAGCCGTTGTAACTATACTGAGACCTCAGAACTTATATCTCAAGGTGGGTGGCACATTAACATTGTATATGGGCTCCAGTAACAACTTAACATCAGGTGGGCTGTAAGCTCGTCCACCCAGCTAAGCAATAAAAAAAAATCATTTTACTATAGCGCCAACATTGGTACAGAGTAGCGCGTTGTCGCATAGAGTAGTGCGCAAATAACATTTATTTGAACTTCCATTAGGCTTTTTTTACCTTTAATTCTGGTATGAGAATGAATTCTGTTCTAATTTGTTTTCTAAGCGGCCTAGTTTTAACGAAAAATTCCAATTCATCTAAAGATGGTATTGGGTTAATTATGACTTGGAGCGACAGTAACATATGCCTTTTTCTTTTTTTATTGCCCGAGCAGGCAGACAAGCATACGGCCCACCTGATGGTAAGTGGTTACCGTCGCCCATGGACTTCAGCAATGCCAGGTGCAGAGCCAAGCCGCTGCCTACGCCTGGATGAGCTGTATCATGTGCCGCGCTAATAAATCTCATTTTCTTCTAAAACATACACATTACTATTCGTATGGATGGTGCTATACATTTGTTATCTACATGCGCGATCCAGCTCGATTCACCCCTACGATCGTATTCGCAACCCTCGCCCCAGGGGTGCGTTATTTGTCGATCATTTTACAAATAAATACTACCTCGGGGATGTTACCTGTTTTAATTCAAATAATCCTGGCAGTTCATTACACGATTATTTTTAATGACTCTCCTTGTATCGACCTAAAAATACTTTGTATGTAGGTATCTTCTTTAATTGTGGATTTTTTTTTATTGCTTAGATAGGTGGACGATCTCACAGCCCACCTGGTGTTAAGTGGTTCCTGGAGCCCATAGACATCTACAACGTAAATGCGCCACCCACCTTGAGATATAAGTTCTAAGGTCTCAGTATAGTTACAACGGCTGCCCCACCCTTCAAACCGAAACGCATTACTGCTTCACGGCAGAAATAGGCAGGGTGGTGGTACCTACCCGTTCGGACTTACAAGAGGTCCTACCACCAGTATAATTAAAAACAACTAGTGAATAAGTCTTAAAAACTACACAGGAGGTTTCGCTCCAAGAGTCTAAATTGTATACTGTGAACCAAACACCTATTATTAAATCAATTATTAATATCTCTGCAAGTAATTCAGATTATTTAAACGCCCCGAAATAGATGAGAAACCGTAATGCGACAATTAAACTATATATTCAATATAATACTGAAATAATGGCAATTAGTCGCAGTTTTGCGAGTCGTGCGTTGATAGACCGCTTTACGAGGGAGTTCGGGGTACAGTAGGGGCGCTACCATGGCTACTGAGATATTAAACTTCATAGATCATATTTTATTGTCAAAATTGTTACAAAACAAAAAATTTGGGTTTTGAGAGATCGCAGAACTTCAAATATGTTGTATGAATTTAAAAAAGAAGGCTAGCTTAAAAGCAGATGCCTAATATATAATATCTTTCGGACAATCGTTTTATGGAGGTGAATCTGTGTAGGTAAATTAAAATAGTATGTTGGTCGTTGGGTTACGAAACTCATTCATAAAGGTTTTCTCGAAAATTCTCGAAAATCGATCTCGAAAATTACCTATTCTACAAGATTTTCCACCACTTGCTTGCGTAGGGTTTTCAAGTTTTTTGGTCACGTTGCGATGAAGAAGGGCGTTAATAGTTCGTTAGTTAGTAATGCGCTTCCGTTTGAAGGGCGGGACAGCCGTTGTAACTATACTGAGACCTTAGAACTCATATCTCAAGGCGGGTGGCGCCATTTACGTTGTAGATGTCTATGGGCTCCAGTAACCACTTAACACCAGGTGGGCTTTGGGCTCGTCCACCCATTGAAGGAATAAAAAAAAGATGTGTGGTGTCGTGGGACACCGGATAGGAACGAAGTTCCATATAAAAGAAAAAAAGAAGAATTACGAGAAAAAAATCGCGCGGTGAAATATCACTGTGCGGAAAACAAGGCCTTATTCCACGGACTTTTTCTTACGGTTTTTACTATCACATTTTTTTCAGTTCGGTCGCGCAGCAAAATCCCTATCTTCTCCAAGCCTGCCGTAAGGAACTTCGTTCCAATAAATAAAACATGTAACATTCTGAGGATCTGATCGCTTCGGACAGGTCACTTAGCAGGTCTCGGATGCTTCCTATGGAATGACTTAATACGCAATTTACATTGAATTCGTACCCTACAATCTAGTAGGAGCCTTACTCTAAAGGTATACGCATAAAACTGTAAATTACGTTAAAAGTAGGGTATTTAATTGGCGAGGCGCCGGGCCGTGGCGCTCCGCCCTCGACCCCGCCCCGGGGGCGCAGCACCACGCCTCTGTTACATCGAGCGTGTAATTAATTCTATTCCTCGGAAATTCCCCGATGCCTGTTTTATGAAGTGTACGTGTGAGTCAAAACGAGCTTTCGCTGTGCTTTCGTGGCTTTTTTTGTTGTTGATGTTAAAGCTCGCGGTCGGTAAAGTTTTTCGCTTTTCGTTCGGGGCTGTCGGTGGCGTTAAAAGATATATTGTTCGGGACCTGTGACCGCGAATGTAGAGCGAGCTTGGCTCTAAGCTACACGGGTTCAATTATACTTGGGTTCAGTCGCTGTGCGCCTGTACAACAAAATCCCACAAGATGTTCAGAACCTACATATACACAGGTTTAAGAAAACTATTAAAGAACATCTGTGCAATAAAGCTTAGGTACTATAAAGTCAATGATTATCTAGAAGATTGCACAAAGTGGGAATGAGTTGCTCGCTCCGGGCATTTCAATATTGCAATAATTGTTACGTTATAATACCTCTTGTAAAAATGAATAAAAAAAAAAAACTAATATTAAAAAAAAAAGACATGCCCGCTGAGTTTCTTGCCAGTTCTTCTCAGGACGGAGGCTAGTTTTTGTGAATTGGCGGTAGTTCTTTTTGACGTTCAACAAGTATGTTATTTATGTTGAATAAAAAAAAAAATTTTGCTTTTTGATTTTGATCGAAACTCAACCATAATCACTGACACCTCAATATATAGATTACTTTAATCTTTTTTTCTTTTGTTTTGTTACGTAGACCTGCTTTTTCTCGCAGAGATGGACAAAAAGTAAATACCTAGCTCGTATTTGTTTTTCATATTTATGTACATACTACGTTTCAATAAATAGGGCAATGGGGCATAGGGCATGACAACAGTGTGTTCTAATTTGCAAAACTGTAGGTATGTTTGCGTTTCCTTTTTTTGTTAGGAACTAGCTGACCCGGCAGACTTCGTAGTGCCTCAATCGATAAATAAAAGACCTAAACTTTTGTATAAAATAAACTTAAAACAAACAAAGGAAAAACAAAATTGTTATTTTTATTTAATTCCAAGGATTTTCATATTTATCTACCTTTTAAACCTTCTCTGGACTTCCACAGATAATTCAAGACCAAAATTAGTCAAATCAGTCCAGCCGTTCTCGAGTTTTAGCGAGACTAACGAACAGTAATTCATTTTTACATAATAATATATAGAATAATATTAATTAATTAATAATAAATAAACATTCCACATTTTCTGCTCTCAAGTAATGAATCCTTACTTCGTTTACAAATGAGGAAAGAAATCATATATCGAAATCCGAATCATGAAATAATTATAAATAAATTGACTTACATGGAGTATACACGTCCAGTAGGTACTCAACATCACTAGACCATACAAAGATGATATTTCTATTTAGCGCTTTTGTTAGGCTTATAAGCAACAGCGCACTTTCTTTTTGAGGTCTACAAAATACCCTGATATTAAACAAGCTGATTCAACAATAAAATTCAAGTAAATAAGAAAATTGCAATTTTTTATGAGCAAATTGTATGCATGTTTTATATGTTAAATCAAGTGCCCCACATTTATAATGCATTTAAAATACAAATAGTATATAATAAATATGCATAATAGGATTAATGAATCCAGGTGGAAATGAGAGTTAATATATCTTCATACAAAATTTCTATTCTCAAGATGAAAATTCAAAGCGATACTTAAAAAAGCGATTCTCAATCCGTCATTAATGAATCGATATAAAATTGGCGTATGTTTGTATTACGATTGAAGTTGATAAAAAAAAACACGTAAATAATATAAAAATTCCGTTTGTTTAATTTGTAATTACCGATGTCTTGTCTACGCACGAAATCCAGAATTCTAAAGCAGACTGATTAATTTTTTCATCTACCCGCTATTTTTATAATGCGACTCGATTTTTATTTATTTATTGCTTCGATGGGTGGACGAGCTCACGGCCCACCTGGTGTTAAGTGGTTACCGGAGCCCATGGACATCTACAACGTAAATGCCGCCACCCACCCGAAGACATGAGTTATAAGTCTCCGTTTTTATCTATACATAACGATACCTATACATAACACGAGGTACGGATTAACCAAAATAAATTATCTACGACCATGTATCTACGTACTTCGCATCAAGTCCACGCATCGCGACTCCTGTGTGCTTAGTGCGATTTTTTTAAATTCTCGGCAAAGACAGAGACGCTGTTCTAACTGCATACAAATTTGAGTTAACTTTTACGCTATCGAGAACGTTAAAAAACTCGTTTCACTGGTGGTAAGACCTCTTGTGAGTCCGCACAGGTACCACCACCCCGCCTATTTCTGCCGTGAAGCAGTAATGCGTTTCGGTTTGAAGAGTGGGGTAGCCGTTGTAACTATACTCAGACCTTAGAACTTATATCTAAAGGTGGGTGGTGCATTTGCGTTGTCGATGTATATGGGCTCCAGTAACCATTTAACACCACGTGGGCTGTGAGCTCGTCTACCTATCTAAACAATAAAAAATAAATAAATAAAAGACTGAATGACCAAGGGAACGTGTTGGGTATAATGAAATGTTTGGGTTCACAGGTTTACGAGCTGGAGCGGAGATTTAAGCAGCAAAAGTATCTGTCGGCGCCGGAGAGGGAGCACCTCGCCTCGCTCATTCACCTAACGCCGACCCAAGTAAGTTTCGATTAGGTGTACGATCTCTGAGTGAAATCGGTAAACAGTCGACGTCGCCCAAAACACGTCATATCGGATCCTCCCGATCTACTAACGGTGCTTTTAGGTACTCCAAGCACCGGTCATCGTTCTCGTCTAACCCGTCATCTGCGACGAGGGGCTCGGCGAGTAAATTAACCCACAGACACGGCCCACTGAGTTTCTTGCCGTTAACTGGTCCCGTGATAAGTTCGTAAAGAACTTGTATTACAGGTACCAGATTGTACCAGATAAGGGAAATAAATGTAAGATTTTTATTATACGCATGCATATATTTAATATACATCCATAATCCTGGAAAATATGTACATTTTTAATTTATCATACAAATATCTTCCCTTGGCGGTATTCGAACCCGCGACCACCTTGTGTAGTGACCATGTCACTTACCACTACACCAGCCGGCCGTTTAATTGTTAGGGTTCACCGTTCACCTACTTGTTAGGGTTACGCTGAAATGGCCTCTCAAGGCCATCAGCTTAGGTAGGAACAAAAGAGTGAAATCGTAGAAATATTTAAATACATTGATCGATAATATTTGGATAACGTCAAAATTCAATGTTTTGTACTCCTGAAAATAAAAGGTTTTTATTACAACAGACTTTTTACTGTAGCCTTGTGAGACTGTAACCTTAGTTACCACCTTCTCGTCTCTATCTGCCGCGGAGCAGTTGTTTAGTTTTGGAGGGTAGGATAGCCATAATAAATATACCTTGTGTCGTCTACGGGCTTCGGTACCCGCTTGACAGAAATAAGATCGTGAGCTTACTCATTTGACTAGTGTCAATAGTAAATGAAATAAAAACGAATTATGTAAGACCAATTTTAGCTACAATTGAAATCACACGAAACCGTGAGAAAACAATGCTGTACCAACATAACAAGAATAAAACTCGCAAACGTATCTCCGGGCGTTATTGTTTATTGTCATCGAATAACAAGTGTAACAACATTAGGGCGTTTCCTGGCTGCTACCGACACCCGGACATAAATCACTGCATCGCCCGGGGCACGCCGCCCCATTACCACGATACGCCCCGGGCGACCGCTTGTTATATCTCTGGCAACACAAGACGGTTGGCTCGTTAAAGTTGGCATCTTGTTTCACGCGCTGATGGCAACACCAGTGGATCGAGCCCTCGCCTTTGATTGTCGAGTGTGGCTTCCTTGTTTGAAGTTTTTTTTTCTCGAGTGAATCTTCAAATTAGGTGAGTGTAGACGTTTCGGTGTAGGCACAAGTGCTTTTTGTGGTGTTTCGATAATTTTAAAGAAAGCAATAACAGAAAAAAAATTGAGTTTCTGAAATATATAAAAAATAAGTATAATACCAAAATGGGACTGGTTATAAAAGCTGTGTACGTACAATATAGTGCACATGTATGATGTACGCGGGTACACGAGTGGGCGCTATTAATATTTCTGTCAGCGGCACGCGACCCGTTTTCCCACATTCGCGTTTGATTCAAATCCAGTTTCACAACGGGCCCGTCGATAATCTCCGCCGTGTCAATATAAATTTCATAAACTCACCGTGTAACCCCGACAAAGGGCCGCAAACATCCATGAATAATCTCCATTTTGAGGGTGTCAACACCATTTACGGCGACGGCGTTTGAATTCGCGCCAAAACAAACGTCAATCTGAGTTGGCGGGAACAATGGAGGCGGCTGTCAGCGAGGCGCGAGCTAATTCGATGATTATAATGCGGTGCATTGTCGCTATATTAATTGGTTCATGTTGTGTTGGTCAGGCATTGTTCGTTGGTGGGTTGATAGGCTAATTGGTTTGCTTAATGTCATTTAAGACATATGAAACATAAACACAACACAACAAAACACGTTGAATCTTTTAGAATATTCGTATAAAATGCAATTTTTTGTCTGAAACACTTCAACGTTGACTGCTCTATGAACTGCTTAAATTTTAATTTTAAGTAATTAGTCGAAACTGTTCATTAGAATCATCCACCATCCGCCTTCGGAATAAAGTTCGATCTTACTAAAAGGAACGAATGCAGTAGTAGACCGCGGTGAATTGTCAGAATTTTTTCACAAAACATCAAACTTTAGAATTAACTTCAAATGAGGTATTAGAAAAGAGTGCCTTGCGTTTAGCAGGGCATTGCTATTACCTATATTGGCATTTAACCATTTAGGATCAGATGTCTTCCAAGCTCGTCAACTTGGAATGTCAGTAAGCCACCACGTCAATGTCAAGTCACTAGTGTTACTAACACAAAAAAAAACGTTGAAGGTAATATAATTAATAACGGCAGTAGAATGATGCAAGTTGACAAATTCAAAGTAGCCCAAATACAAAGATCATGAATAAATACAGTACTCGATATAAGTACCTAGATATATATTTGTAGAGTCGTTTCGCGTTTAAAGCAAATCGTGGTACGGGAAGCTCTGTGCATATTCATAACGTTCCCTGGCGAGCGCTGGGTAAGGCTTGGCATGTACTATAATAATTTTAACGTATTTAAATCGCAAACATTATTTATTACACGGTATTTCTCAAACTAATGACTGTAATATCTATTTTTATTTTTTATTTTGATCTTTTTTTTGTGGCTTAGATGGGTGGACGAGCTCACAGCCCACTTGGTGTTAAGTGGTTACTGGAGCCCATAGACATCCACAACGTAAATGCGCCACCCACCGTGAGATATAAGTTCTGAGGTCTCAAGTATAGTTACAACAGCTGCCCCACCCTTCAAAACGAAACGCATCACTGCTTCACGGCAGAAATAGGCAGGGTGGTGGTACCCACCCGCGCGGACTCACAAGAGGTCCTACTACCAGTAAATCTTTAAATCATTGACTTAGATTGATCAAAGATGGTTCTCTAATCCTTCTTTAAGTAGCATTAGATCCTCTGATCCAATGCTACGTAAGCTTTATAGAGCAACTTCAGAAATAGACAATTCAAGACGAAGTTTTAATTGAATTTGAATAACTATGGGTAACCTAATCAATTCGTTAACAGTCGACCACAGCAATTATAAAGTACTAGCGACCCGCCCTCGCTTCGCTTCGGAAACATTAAAACACACATGAAACCAAAAAAATAAAATATTTTTTTTTTTTAAAAAGTAGCCTATGTTCATCAGGGAAAATGTCGGCTTCTAATGGAAAAAGAATTTTTCAAATCGGTCCAGTAGTTTCGGAGCCTATTCGAAACAAACAAACAAACAAATCTTTCCTCTTTATAATATTAGTATAGAAGTATAGATATAGATATTATATTATAGTATAGATTAGAAACGTCGGAAATAGTATAATGATAATAGAAAACGCTAGATTATACTGTATTAATAATTTTGATTGTGCCTACGGGTCGTGAAATCCGAAGATAAACTTATCCGATGGTTATCGGATCCTCAAAATCGATATCCACGCACGAAACCATAAACAAATTTATTAGAAAAGAAAACTGAAAATTGTGCTTAGCTCTAGTGATCATGAGGATATTTGTTGCCGTCTTTGTTGAACGGTCGAGCTCATAGTCCACTTAGCATTAAAGGTTTATTTTTATTGGTGTAGTTTGACGGTTGTCCCGCTCTACAAACGGGAACACGTGACTGATAGGACACGTGATGAGAGTCACCGATGATATGCGCCCAATGCTTTGTCGGTATAGCTCTTGACCGAATGGTCATCAATCGCTTCAGGTGTTGGTGGCATACTTCACAACACACGGCCACTCTTCTCTGAAGATAAAAAAAAGTTGAATTTAAATTTAGCTACAGACTTTCGATTTTTTGCGGACTTAGTGTAATTTATCAGACGCTAAAGACGTATTAATTCTGATTCGCCAGTTAACCTTACAAAAATTAAGGAATACCGTTGTACTTTCAACCTAACAAGCAATAAAGGCTCCCCGGCCGCAGCCCAGAACGCTCCGCAGTATTTGGCGTTCACTGCAAACAGAGGGTCCTCGCTTCGTTATTTAACTTAAGTAAATTTCTATGTTAGCGATGCGGCTGCCCTCTATCGGCGCTCCGGCGACTGTCGCTACTCCCAGAGCGATTTTCAGAATGTATAATTTTTTTTTGGTGTTTTGATTTCATTATTTTTTCTCAGTAAGGTATCGATACTGAGTCAGCTGGGTTATTATTTTGGAAAGTATGTTCAAGCGGGCTGCCAAGCTCGATGTTTGAACGCTCGATTGACGAGATTTAATTATTTTCACCTCAGCAGCTCAAACATGCCACTTTTGCTGCGAGACGACAGTGAACAAAACATGATTTTGATTCGAGTGTGAGTCAAAGTAGCTTTTTAATTTTTCAACCTTCACAGTGCCGCGATCGACATTGTTCAGCCATAAATTCGTCATCTCAGATCCTCCCGATCCACTAACGGTGCTTTTAGGTACTTCAAGCACCGGTCACCGTTCTCTTCGAACTCGTCGCTTGCGACGAAGGGCTCGACGAGTAAATTAACTCTGAGACACAGCCCACTGAGTTTCTCGCCGGATCTTCTCAGTGGGTCGCGTTTCCGATCCGGTGGTAGATTCTGCGAAGCACGGCTCTTGCTAGGGTTCGTGTTAGCAACGTCATCAGGTTTGAGCCCCGTGAGCTCACCTACTAAAGTTAGGGTTACGCTGAAATAGCCACTAGGGCTATCAGCTTAGGTAGGGAAAAAAAAAAAACCATAAATTTGAAACATTCGAATTTTACTGTGCTCTGTCTCTTTCACATGGATATAAAAAAGAAAAAAAACAAACCCCTTCGAAATTCGATTTTGGCATTCGACCTCAAAGAAAACACGTTCGGAAACGCGTAAATTAAAGATATTTGTAATAAATAAATTACGTTTTTTTTAATAGTTATTTTAATCTATTCCTGTTCATTTCTATCTCTCCTAAGTAATATGTGTTCTCACTGCTGAGGTGAAAAGTTATGTGTGCTACACGAGAGCAAAGTTTTTTGCATCTCGTGCTGTTGAGTCAGTTGAGACAGTTGAGTGACTACGCTCAGGATTATAACTTTGAATCAATTCGCTTGCTCGAGACTCAAAATCAGCACTCGAAACAAAGGACAACTTTGCTCTCTTGTTGCACAACTAACTATTAGTCATTTTTGAGGCACGAAACAAAGTGAGAAGTCTGGTCTACTTATATCAAGTCGTAAGACTTAGGGTACAATTCTTTTTTTTTGTTGAGAGCCTGGTTTTCTTTTTTTGTTTTCAAGAAAAACAGTAAAACGTTATTTAACTATGTACCAGTTCCTTACCACCACCTACCTTATCATTTTTGTGAAGAAGTTTCGCAATAGAGAATAGTGAGGTAACTGTTATACAAAACACTTGAGGCTTCAACTTAATACTAGTGGTAGCGCATCTTGTCAGCCCGCACGGGTAGGTACCACCACTCTGCCTAGTTCTGTTGCGAAGCAGTAATGCGTTACGATTCGCAGAGCGGGGCAGCCGTTGTACTGTAAGCTGAGATTTCGAACTCTTGTCCCAGGTGGGTGGCGGTATTTATATTATTGGTGTCTATGGAATCCGGTACCACTTAACACCAGTTGGACTTTCAGCTCTTCCACCAATCACTAAAAAGTTAGGGTGGGGTCATGCATGATGATCGTGATGTCTATGTATATGTATATGGTTACCACTTAACGTGAATAGTGCGTTTAATTATTGTTTTGAAGATACATATATAATTATAGTGGTGTAGATTGGGAGAGGCCTATGTCCAGCAGTGGACGACTGTGGGCTGTTGATGATGATGATGATGATATAATTTACACAGTATTCCGTCTGCTGGTCTTTCTCACGGCAGTTTTCATCACCTGCCTTTGAGGCTGGGTTGGTCCCTTCCACTACGGGACCACATCTGTAAAGTGATCGAGTTTTCCAAATGACTTATTTGTGTTCCTATTCGCTCGTTAACTTTATTTCAATAAAAGATTACGAGCTAATACCAAAATTAACCATCACAAACACCATTAAACACTGCCATAGCGTATGAAAAAACAATGAAATTCCACCCTTCGATATTACAAACAAAAAAACAAGGTCAACGTACTAAGCACGGTGTGGCCCGCCGAAAAAAAAATTAACAATAACCCTCTAGGAGTGCAACCCGATCATTGTCTATGGTCACGTACCCGGCCCCTCCGGATATCAAGCATGCGGGCACCGCGATATTAATGGTAACAATAAGATAATAGTCGTTTATAAACTGAAACAATGTTCCTTGAGCGGGTACGAACGTCGGGTAGAAACGAGTCAACGTGCAAATTGATAATAATGTTGAATGACAGCGATGACAGCTGACGTATGTTTTGATGTCAAAATAAGTTTTTTTTTCTTATTTGGTAACAAAGTCTTTTTCCAGAACAAGTTTAAAGATCACATAATAATTTAAATCAATAAACAAGTTTGATAACATAAAAACGAAATATCAGTTTAACACAATTAAATTATCCACAGTGAAAAACAATATTTGGTGGTATTTATTAACATTTTATTGGTTTTTAGAATTTACTGTTGGCATTTACGAACATTTTGTTTCTTTTTAAAAAAATGAAAAATTCCAGATCAGTAGTAATAAGAATATCAAATAGGTACAAAGTGCATTATATTTAGGTTTTATTTAATAATTCTTTGGCGTTCGTGGATGTTAGAGCTTATAACGTCTCGACCTTCGGTGTTTTTCTTTCTTCCTATTCGCTGGTAGCCTGAGACACTATTTCAGCTTCGCGCGGATGCGAAGGTAATTAATAACAAACGTTGGAGCTTGATATCATTGAAGACATTTAATTTTGGGTGAAACCCCGTCACGACAATGTGGTATAATGTCGTCGATTTTGAGGTATTTCTCAATAATACAAAGCTGTGTTCCTCTTGTATGGCTAATTTTATAAAAATATGGTTTTACTTAATTCACATCTCAATGATATTACGAAGTTACAAATATTATTTTACTAAAAAGTATTTGCTGATTGCGGTAGCCCGCAATACAATCCAATATTACTCAGGAAACCGCGAGAGGTAAAAAAAAGTAATATTTTATTATAAAGCTATCATCATTATTTGAGCTAACCCAATATTTGAAAGCTCGTACCGCAAAGCTCATCCCCCGCCATCCCTATAATCTTCCATTAATTCCACTTCACTTTTTTTTATTTCAAATCTCCGTGGGATTTTCAATACATTTCCTGTAATCGATGTAGTTAAAAAAAAACAAAATGTTTATGGTATCATTGTTCGAATTAAGAACGCGGCTATTCAGAGTTGTCGGTACGTCAAAATAAATTTGCCGAAAAAAAATACCAAATTTGATGTAATAACCGCGAAATTATTGGCTAGTTTCGTTCGTATTTTACGATAATGGGTGAGCGATACTCATTGTATGTTTTCAATGGAGTTTTTGTCGAGGGTGGATTAGCTATTAAGAGGATAATGCACCTGACGCAAGCGCTTTGTGCGGCAGGTAGTCATTACCGAATTTGTTCAAGAGTGTTTACGGGTAACGAGAATGGAAACATTCTGCAGACTGTTACAGTTCAGTTTCGCATTTTTTTAACTGGACAATTTTCGATATTTCCAGAATACCATTCCTAGGACGACTAGAATATAGATTACTTAAAGGTTGTTTCTTTAAAAGCAAATAATGCCTCAAGATCTATTAGATCCACTGTAGATTGAGCAATACACCGCCTATAAAATTGTTTTTGTCAAAACTACGATTAAATGTCTAATGGCCGCTAAACTCTTTGTGTATAAAAAAAGCAAGAAAAAAAGATTGCGTCTTTTTTTAAAATAATGTACTATTGTTAAGAGTTAAAAGCGATAAAAATTATAAAAAATGTTTAATTAAGTATAAATATATTTGAAAATATTATTAATACTAACAATTATCTGTATGTTCGTTACGTTTTCACGGTCAAACATGAATTTGAACTAATTGGGTTTGACGAAATTCGGTAGGTATGGGAATAATAATGGGAACCTTGAAGAAGAAAATATAGTCAGTAACTTTCATCCCACTAATGAATATGGTTAAAGGAAGCATAATTCAATGTCTGCATAGTCACGTTTTTCATCTCGAGTCAAGGCGTTATTGTCATAACTATGTAAATAGTAGTCACAGTACTTACGGTATCTATAACAATATAAGGAGGCCCACAGACACAGCCCACTGAGTTTCTCTCCGGATCTTCTCAGTGGGTCGCGTTTCCGATCCGGCGGTAGATTCTGCGAAGCACTGCTCTTGCTAGGGCTAGTGTCAGCAACACTCCCGGTTTGAGCCCCGTGAGCTCACCTACACGTTAGGGCGAAGCTGATATAGCCTCTCAAGGCTATCATCATAGGTAGGGAAAAAAAGGAAGCTTACAAACTTTGTTGGACAAACTTTTACAATAATTAATTTTGATAATTTAATTATTCAATAATAAAATAAAAGTAGAAACTATTTTGTAGTATTGAACGAGACATTTAAATAAAATTGATGGTAGGTAGGACCTCTTGTGAGTCCGCGCGGGTGGGTACCACCACCCTGCCTATTCCTGCCGTGAAGCAGTAATGCGTTTCGGTTTGAAGGGTGGGGCAGCCGTTGTAACTATACTTGAGACCTTAGAACTTATATCTCAAGGTGGGTGGCGCATTCACGTTGTGGATGTCTATGGGCTCCAGTAACCACTTTACACCAGGTGGGCTGGTCCACCCATCTAAGCAATAAAAAAAAAATTGTTGAAAATACTCTCGTGATTCTGCATTGTAATGTGAGCAAAACAAAGGCGATATTACATAATATATATATCATAATAAAATTTTCATATCATTCACTTTCCTTACTTAATCCCAAACAATCAATGGCTGATGTTTGCGTAACGTAAAATAAAGTAATGAGCATGCTAAAGTCAGATTAACGAAAATGCAGCTCATAAAATCAACAAACATTACGTTAATATAGTGAATTGGAGTTTAAATGTATTTGCGAAGGATGTTTCACGGTCCACAGACTGGGGTCGCGCACCACGCAGCTTCTCAACGCAAACAAAATTTAATCTCTTATGTATGTATGCAACTTTATTGCGGGAATATTGTTGTATTGATGTAATAAAATGCGTTTATCAATTGCGACATAAATTCTGTTTTATTTGTTTAAAACTTTCATTGTTGTGGGATTGGGTGCGTGGATTTTATCTTAATTTTTTCTCAAAGCAAAAGGCAATGACTCTCATTAGCAATCCAAAAACTAGTTAGATGGGATGTTAACGGCGATCCAATTACTATTAATTAATTTTATTAATTTATTAAATTAATTATTATTAATTAATATATCTACTACTTCTACTACTAAATGATATCTTAAAATTCTAAAATAAACACCAAGGACTACATATGTCGCATTTGGCTATTCGATGTATCGCACGCGGTTTGTTTTGGCCCCAAATGACGTCACTCGTAGAGATGTAGTGAAGAGGAGTAGGAGTGTTCGTTAAAAACTGATTAATGAATTATTATTAATTATTGAACTGATTCTGAGTTCTGGTATGTTTGTTAGATCAAATGATTTATTTGGGTTACAACCCACCTTGGGTTGGTGATTACCATAAATCACTGGTGGTAACTGTGCAGGTGGGTTTTTTTTTTATTGCTGAGACGGTCGAACGTACATTATTAGTAGAAGTGGCCTACTGAGTTTCTCGCCTGATTTTCTCACTGGGTAGTTAGGATTTGGTGGTAAATTCTGTGCTCTTGCTAAGAAGTGTTAAGAAATTCTCTCAGGATGAGCCCGTGAGCTCACCTACCGCTCCGCATAGGTACAATAGCCGCTTAGGCTACCAGCAAATAGATAGGGAATAAGAAAATTAGAGGATCATATTGTGAGGTCGCACGTTTGAGTATCACAGCACCTCTTTGCCCACGGTATATTTTACTAAGCTAAAAACAAAGTTAAAAACTAAAAACTAACTAACTAACTAAAAGCTGAAAAGCTAAAAACCCAGTCGCCTGACAATTATGACAAAAGAGAAACACAGAATTTGAGATTGATTTGAAGTTAATAAACAGGACATCATTTTGCATGGCATAGAGTGCGTAAGCTAGTAAATGTGTAACGAAGACAGTTGAGAATTATGAATCCACTCATTAATCTTACATAATACGTATTCAAGTTTACCTCTTAACACAGGACGTGTGATACATAAAATAATTTCAGAAGATTTGTTCGCGGGGACTAGTTTTATTTTATTATGTTGCATTTTAACGAATTTTGTGTGTCTAAAGCCATGACTTAGATGAAATTGTAAAAAGGTACCTAAATAATTGTTCCTACAACTCATCAATCAAATTATATTTCGATAAATGCCATAATATTCCTTTTCTAGTTATGTCGTAGGTACGTAGGTTCTTGTTTTGACAGAAACACAATTATTTTGGGAGAACTAATTTCGTAAAATGACAATTTTTCTAAGTTTAATTATAATATTTTATTTTTCTATTTAGGAAATCGCGTTGGGAATCTTCCTTATGCGCAAGTATAACAGAATACTGGACATACATAGTTGTATTGTTTAAATTTAACTTTATGATTGGACTTCACTTAAACATAAAACCGAATTGAATTTGTAATTTCGTTTGTAAAAATATACCTTCACCGCTTCTACCGCTACGAGCCATCACCTGCAATAACAAAATAAGGAATTTCACCAATTTTTCGACATTGATTTGTCACGTAGCCTCCGAACTTGGCAACATTCCATTTACATCTGTCAATCTCGCGTTACTGTTGCTTCTCGTCATAAAACTGAGGGTATAGAGTCTACAATCGCACAGCAAGGAACATTATGGTTGCATGCGTTTTCATTTTGAGGTCGTTATTTTGATAAGTTAACAAATAAATGAAGCGCATTGATCGGCTGTCAGAGTCGTGCGTGTGTTTACTTAGTGCTCGCTTCACACGTACACTTATTATAAAAATTGTGACAGTCAAAATATGGAATAGAATACACGAAGTCTACGATCGGGAATGTTTAATCTGAACGGTTTCTTAATTTGAAATTTTAAACAAGGTATTCGTTTTTTTTGTTTTTTTTTTACGTTAAATTATGGCGGCTATGCAAATTGTTGTTTTAAACAAGAACAAGAGATCCTAAGGCAATAGTATATGACAATAATATTCTCGAAGCTAACTGTAATAAAGTACAATAAAGTAAACGAAAAATAAGGTTCATTTAAGGAGTTTTATGTCAAAATACTTACTTATATGTTTTCGTTAACTCATAAGCTAAAGCTCAGGTGTTTGTGGAGACATCTGGCGGACAATCCAGCACCCACAAACCCTTGAAACCTTGGAACCCACGCGTCATATGATTTTTAATAGTATTATTACCTTATTGTAGTAGGTATGCTGGACTCGACGCCTACTAAAGCAGTTTCGGAAGCTCATTGACACAATTGCGTGTTTGATACCACTTCCTTTGAGGCATAGTTCGAAGTCTCGTCTTTCCAACCGGGTCATATGATACAAACGCACGGTACAGTGGTACCAACCTGGGCAAGCTGGTTATACGGCCCCCTATCACTAATTAAAAGAAATAGCAAAAGTTCATCAATCTCTTTGTGGTTCTGTATTTGTGGAATGTCGGTATATTTCTTTATATATCCACGGAAGGTGCTCGATTTGACCACTCTAGGTACAAGCTTATCCCAGTAACTTATCTGCTTTCCAAGGTAGTTGCCAATTAATACCAGAAATATCCGCCTCAGAGGTCCAATACACAAAAAATCAACGTTATAACACTGCCATACAAACAGCTATTCAGCCTTACAATATAATACATTCCTACACTCTGTAGAAGATAAAAAGAAACGTGTGGAGGAAAACTATAAAATTCAATAACAGTCACGATTATTCGAGAAAAAATTCCATAGACAAAATAATTCAATGAATTAAACAAGTAGTGTAGTTATAACCCGCTAATTCTATACTGTTACTCGTCTGGCAACACACGATTGCGTTATTTAATATAAAAAAATATATAAAAAAAAATAGAAATATTATTTCATTGACGTCCACTCCTTACGTTCTGAATCAAAACGTAAACTCATCGTTCGTAAAAAATCTCAGCTTCAATAAATGAAGAGCTAAACAAACAAGAGACCGTATTTATTTGAAATAATTGCGCCCAAATGTTACGAGTCATCGTTCGTAGGAACGGAACACCTACGCATTAGGATCTGTTCATTCTCGCACGGGCCATTTCGAACCTTAATCTAAAACAATTAGGATCAATTGAATTTGTATTGTAATAAACAAGCATTCTTGGCGCCAAAATTGACATGTATTCTCAAGTTGACAGCTAACCAGGTGGCCATTTTTCTTTTAATGAGCGTCTCGGATGAACGCAAAAAAACCATTCCCATCGAAAGTAAACGTTTTAATTGTGCACACATTGAAGTAATAGCCGTGAACAATTCCGGTAGTTAAGTGGTAAGTTAGCATGCATTAGAAAAACATTACGCTCGGTCGGCGAGTGGGTGTGAACTTCTCAAGCACGTAGGGCTAAGACACTCGGACACACCCGAAATGTCTCGTGACGACAACATTCGTAAAACAAATAATTGAATGGCGCTCGTCGTGAGTGCGTGCAAGGTAACATGGAGCATTATGCACAAGGAGATTGAAAAGAAAGTACTCGACACGAGAGCGTCCGAGACTCGACGAGAGCAATAAGCGACGCCCGCCGCCGCGCCGTCGGGAACCGTTCATTAACTCTCGCCTACTTCATAAATAACGTAGCGGCTCGTACTAGAGCAGCGGACAAAGGCGAGCGTCTGACTCGGCGACATCAACCGGACGATAAAAAACAACGAATAACTACGACGCGCCGACCAGCAGCTACAGAATAGAGGTTACGCTGCGATTCCATTTTGTTTTCATAACGGTTCGCGCCGAATTTCGTATGCGAACAAAATGGCGGCCTTCCGAGGCGCGAGAAACTCGCCACCGACGAGGGGCTCACATCCATTTCAAAGAATAAACATCGTGGAAAAGCTCTCGATGTATAAATAATAAATAAGGAGTATATTTAGTGCGTGCGGAGCGTGGTTAGACAATGGCCGGCGGGTCGGCGGAGCGCGGGCAAACATTGCGCGGGATGTGTTTATTCTTTCGTCATTAAGGTGGAGTGTTGACTGGAGAGCTGCCTGCTTCGACGCTAATTTCAGGGAGGTCACGCTGCAGGCAGGCTGTTGACTTTTGTCACTACATTCCTACCAAGACTTATATTGCCTCAGATTAGTCTGGATGTCGCGCGTTACAAATTGTCGCCTGATTATATCAAAGAGTTTTTTTGCAGTATATTCATGTCACAGTATATTTACCGCAATTTTGTTTTATTATTTCTATTCCGAACTATCCGAATGGAGACACGATTAAGTATCGATTTTAACCAATATCCATTGTTACAGGTCAAAATATGGTTTCAAAACCATCGTTACAAATGTAAGAGACAAGCTAAAGAGAAAGCAATGGCGGAACAGAACCAACATAATCAGGTGAGTTCGAAATCAAGTCTGGCACACAAAAAACGAAATCCATTTGCCGGTTGATACGCAAAAACAATTTGTCTTAAAAACTGCATATATTTTCGACCTTTATTGACCTATTCAGGCTTCCCTAAGACTATTAAAAAATAAAAAGTCACCGTCAGTTACCTTGAACAGCCCTCTTTCTGCTTAAAGCGCGAATTTAAATCCCAACGCTAATGAATAATGAATATTAAAATGTAATCGTTGAGATCGGAAGCTGACTCGGCATACCGGCCCCTGCTTACAGCGAAGAATGCGAGCCGACGATAAAATCTCGGTGAATACGGGACCCGCACGTGAGGCTGGCAACCCTGATTGCAATTTGTTTCCCGCCAATTTTTTAGGGCCAGAGAAAGTTAGGTCTCATTGTTGTAATACAAATTGAATGCAATCTGATTGTTTATTGAAATAATTTTAATTTGCATAATATTCATTTCGGAATGAATTTGATAACGAGGATTGTCAAAGAATATTAAAATTTCTCTTTTACGTGTTAGGCAAAGTATACTCGCAATATGTTTATATCCTTATTGTGTGACAGGCGTTACCAACTACTATTAGCAACTATTCCTCCTCGTCTTATCGTTGGCTCAATGCTGAGCATCTTGATGCGCCCGCCTGACACTCGTGATCTGTACACACTCGTGAGCCACTTATGTCGGTCAGTAGCACAGTGAAGTGCGTTGCTCAAACTCGCCCAGGTGCTCGGGGACTTGATCACTCCCTAATTTCAGGCAGCCCTGGATCTTCCGTCCATTTTACCCGTCACTATGAGTCTCTCCAGGTTTATGGTTCTCTAGCAATATGGTGTTGTACAATGTGTGCCATGTTGCCAACTACTCGCAATTGACAAAATCGTTGATTATATTTCTGTTTGTTTATTAATTATGGATTTTATGCAGGTATTTCATTTTGATTCAAAATTTTGAATTTGTCAAGCCTGCATATAATATTAAAATTGTAAGCCATAATGCCATAAGCCATAATTTAACATTTTGATTGATTTTTAATATGGCAATTCTAAAACATAATTCTGTGTATGTCAGCGACATAATAAATCGAATCTTAGGAGTAAACTAGACCTTGTTTTTATAAGTTTAATATTATGCTCAAGGGCTAGTCGGCTTCCAGGATCAATGGTAGCCGCTTTTCGCCATACCATACTCATGATCATATAAATATAATACACATACCTACATAATTATTATGCTGATAATGGACTTCGAAATTCGTTTAACACGACGTAGCCTAGTTATGCGTTGGCGGACGTACCCATGGTCGCAATTAAAAAAAAAGGCAGGGTATAATAAAATCAAATCAAAAACTAATCACATCGTTAAAGTAACGTCAAACAATGACAGTTCGCCCTCGGAGCGCACGCGTGTTGCCAGCCTCACGGAATTGCCTCAATTTGCGTTGAAAGCGTCGGGGTGGGCCCTTGACTTTTCATAGCTGACTACGTGCTGACAGGGAGGGTTACCGTAAACACGATTTACTTGTTTAAATTCAAAACATGCCTTAGCACATAACAATTATGTTTCGGAATTGAAATTTCAATTCTTAATTATGTTTATCGCCGATTATTATTACCATGCTATCGTTGTCTAAATGCTAAAACTCATACATACTCAATACAGATTCATAAACAAGGAATAACATCGTATAATGTAACGTGGGGTTGAAATCTTAACTAGGGCCGCTACTATACCCTTCAAACCGGACCGCATGACTGCTCCGCAGCAAAAATATGAAGGTAGTACGTACCTACCGCGTGGTCTAACAATGCACTCTACCATCATGCTCTATCACCGGATCTGACACTGGCTTTACACGACAGACGTGTGTCCTATGAAACTGCGTACTCTTCATAACGATAAATCATAATCAAAGCCCGCTAACCTACCTTCAGCTGTTTCGGGTATTACGATAGCCATTACTCAAGTATATAACAGAAAATTCGAGGTAACGTCTCGAAATTGTGGGAGGCATCTGTGGAAGCCAGTTACCGTTCAACACAAAGTATGTCGTGCGTGAACTCATCAGCGTTGCGTCAATAAAACGAAATGTATCTAATTTTTTTACTGGTGGTAGGACCTCTTGTGAGTCCGCACGGGTAGGTACCACCACTCTGCCTATTTCAGCCGTGAAGCAGTAATGCGTTTCGATTAGCAGCCATTGTAGCTATACTTGAGACCTTAGAACTTAACTCGAGGTGGGTGGCGCATTTACGTTGTAGATGTCTATGGGCTCCAGTAACCACTTAACCAGGTGGGCTGTGAGCTCGTCCACCCATCTAAGCAACAAAAAAAATAATGTAATACATGGGTATGTTAAAAATGTCAGGTAACGTATTGCCCGCAGTCGTCATCGTCGCCGCGACGGGTCGCAGTTCCCGTGCTGGTGAAGGACGGCAAGCCGTGCGGGGCGGGCGAGTCGTCCTCGCCGGCGCACAGCCACTGCGCCACGCCCACCTCCGGGTACTCGGCCCCTCAGGGCTCGCAGGCCGCCTGCAGCAACCCGCTGGTCTCCTCGTACCGGCAGCCCGCCGCATACCAGCAGCAATGCTCGGGATACCTGCCGCTACAGGGTCGAGCCTGGTAGAAATTCCCACAGCTTTACCACGAAACAATGTTCAAGGAGGAGATGTATTTTGATTGATTTCATTAATATTTTAATTTGGTGATTATAGTTTGTTTTCATACGACATTAGACACAATTTCACTCAATTTCTAGTATAATCTTTTAACCTTCTTTTAACCTTTCTTTATTTCTTAGACAATGTCGATTGATGATTTCCAGAAACAATAACCAGCTATTAAAACCATAACGTTGGTACTATCATTAAATAAAAGGAATATTATGTACTCGTTTTTTTTACTCTTTATTCTTATACCTATATATTATTCTTGGCAGCACCAACTGTCTTGTATTCTCTTTGATATCGTTGAATAGACTAAAAGTAACAAAAGTGTCACTAAATTTACTACAAACATTTAATAAAAATTGTTATCAATGTTGTTTATTGTTAAAAAAGCTAGGTAAAGGGTTTTCGCGTTAATTTATTCTTCATTCTTCATTCTCACATTACTCTTCATTTTTACTTTGAACGGTAATGATTGTTAGATTTATTTCAACGCACAAAATCTAAACATTCTATTGTCTGTATTTTAACAAACTTTAAACACCAAATTAAGCCTTAAACAGACTCCTCCAAGAACATTGTTTCAGGTGAAGCTACGCTGCGGGCGGCTGATACAATGGACTATTATCTAGTGAACCGAACAAGTGACAGTAAGTGTTACAAATGAAACGAACGTGTCAACGGGACGAGGGTAAAGTGTATATAGTTGTTATTTAAAATAGATACTTAGGCACTGACGGGGATTTGATTGTTTAAATATTTTTGTGACTCAATTTTTTTACGTTTAAGATTGTATTATATCACTTAAAAATTTCACAGGATTCTTGTAACATTCTTTCTGAAATGGATTACGGTTAATAAAGTAAAGAATCACACTGCCGTGTATAAAAACGTGGCGTTTTTTTTAAAATATTATAACTGGTTCCATTTAAATCACAAATTAATCTAAATCACATTGAACAGGATCTAAAGGAACAGAAGTTGAAACGGGAATTTAAAAAAAAAAATAAAGCGCGAACAATCGTATTATTTAAAAAAGAAAACTCTAGTCTATCAATTCCTAAAAATGTTGCCATCGCTAAATTTTTGAGGTCGCGATTGGCGAATCTTTTTTTTTTTTATCGTCAACAGTAAAGGCGATGGTTTTCGATCCTTGGGCGGCAGTATGATACTTTATTAAAATGCATCCAACGTTGACTCATGAATGGAGCAGTCACAGCTACGAGCACCGTTTATAAACTTTAACAGAATTAGCGGTATATCTTCTCTAATGTTGCAAAATATTGGGTGCAAATTAGAGACATTAATTAACAGTTTTCTAGATGTCGTTTTGGGTATTGAGAGGCTCACGTTTTGAGACAATGCGGATTACGCTCAAACTCACGACTCAAATCAAAAGTAAAAAGATCCGTTTTTAAGTTTTAGTTTCATGAGTGCTCATGGCTGTCTGCTAATAATCTACTCCACATTCTTAATGGCGTAAACAATGATTGCAACGTTTGAGAACATGTTACTCGCTCGTGAACTTAACTCCGACCGCAAATTGTAAGAAGTCTGTTGGAAAGCTCTCTAGTGTGTGCTGAAAGGTAATTTCCACGTTATTTATGTAAGTATATTATCTACTAGTCCCCAAAATGCGATGAAATTACCGTTCGACCTCTTGTAACACTCGCCTTTGAGAGAAAGAGAGCGAGAGATAAGAAAGTTTTCTGACAGATATATATTATGTATGTAAACATCTGATCTTTTTTTTTACAAGTTTTTTTCACAACAGGAATTGTACAATTCGGATTGTTGTAGAAACATTTTACACAATCAAAGAGGCGATTTAGTTGGTGTATATATTGAAAAGTAGTGAATTGTTGTGTGTATAGTTAGTAATTTATGAAATATTATCAGTGTTCGAGTGAGTAGAGAGTTGGATCGATTCTGAATTGCACAGCTTGCGCACGTACTGGCAGCTCTGTTGGGTTCGTTTAAAAATAAAAAATAAAAATAAACGCTTCTAACGAAAAAGGTTTTGTTGTTTTTCGACCTTTTCCTACCGGCAAGCCACTCGGATAATCGTAATTCTACCATAGATACTTTTAGGCGTAGTAAATTCGACTACTGGTTTTACTTAAGGTTTTACTTACTAAGTTTTACTGGTGGTAGGACCTCTTGTGAGCCCGCATGGGTAGGTACCACCACCCTGCCTATTTCTGCCGTCAAGCAGTAATGCGTTTCGGTTTGAAGGGTGGGGCAGCCGCTGTAACTATACTGAGACCTTAGAACTTATATCTCAAGGTGGGTGGCGCATTTACGCTGTAGATGTCTATGGGCTCCAGTAACCACTTAACAACCAGGTGGGCTGTGAAAAGGCATTAGGTATGTCAATAGGATACGATTTCCCCTTAATTCTAATACGACTTATTAATAAACCGAAATTGTTTTACCAATTAAAATTTTACTACTATGAAATATCTCATGCAAGTTCAAAAGTTTCCAATGTGATAAGTTCGAATGAGAGTTAAAAACGTGAGATTAAATGGCTGATATTAATCTACAGCGCTCGGTAAGGAGAGGCAAGGTAGCGAATACATCAAATGTGCAATCAGAATACGAGACAGAATGTAAATAACGTGTTTCCTTAGCGAACGATATCAATTAGGTAATGATATAAAGAATACGATATTTTTGTGCAATTCCCCTTACGTTTTTCACTTCGTTTTGACATTCTAAGTCAACGCGTGTCTTAAGTGGAAACAACAAAACTGTATTCATTTGTTTTAAGGATGTGTTTGTAAATGGCTTCGTTTCATTTTAACATTATATTACAAATAAATCACGTAGACAAATTAAAAGTTTGTATTGTAAATCAATGAGTTTAATGTTTACAAAATAAAACTTAGTACGAATATCTAATGGATTTAATGTATTATTATTAAATGTTTGTTTTTGTTCAACGAGAAAGTATTCACTTTTGTAATCATTTTTCGAGTCACCACAAACTCACTATTCGCGCGCTATCTGCATCTACGTACTTAATTTTTGTTTTATACTTTTGATAAATTATTTGAATCGTAAATGAATCGTCATAAATATTAACAATAACGTGTATATAATAAAACAAATCAATTTATCGAATGGACGATTTTTATTATTAATGGCGACAAAACAAAATGGCGCCTCGCGTACAATGAAACATAGCAATAAGATTCGGAAATATTAAAATTAGAAATATTTGGAAAATGGTTTGTAACTAATTTAAAATTTATATGTTGAAAAATAACTAAATTAGATCGATGTAATTAAGTAGCTATAGATTATTACAAATAAATAGATTAACAAGACGAAGGAATTTGTAAGAATAACGTGATGTGAGGTGTAATGAATTTCAATTTATAAAATTAAATAAAAATTAATGAGTTTTATAACTTGCCTTTTGTTCCCTTTGTCCCTTTCCCAAATTCTCCTTGATTTGTATCAAGTGGCTCTAAGGTAATAGGGAACTTTGACATCAAAAAGGAAATGCTTTCAATCTATTTCGTGTTGCATAACAATCTTGCCTCGCAACACAGATAAAATACCAAAATAAATTTAATTCAAATGATGAAAAAGCGTTTGATATTTTTCCTTGTTTATATTTGGTGACGTAATTTTGTATAAAGTTTTTTTTTATTTGCAATCCATAGCCATTATTTTTGTCATACGCGCCGAATGGCAAATGAAGCGCTTGCCTCAACCCGGAGCTGGGACTTTGTGGCGGGAATAAAATATCAAATGTCAGATGAAACGTAGGTATCATTAAAATTTGATTGAGTTTCTAATTCAAACCTACCAAAAATGCATAGAGTATGATAATAAATGACGGTAAGATGTCCATGTCTTACTATGAAAAGAAAAAGAGGACAAATAAAAGATAAAAAGCTACACTTTATAGACACCAGAACACGAATGTCCCTTCCGTCTTGGATTATAATATATGTAGGTAGGTATTAGTTGCACTGTACTTTTAGAATCAGACAGAATTGTCGTACTGTAACCCACTATTACTGCAATAAAATCACCTCAAAATGATATACATATAACATATATTTACAAAAACAACCCCTCATGTTCACATTTCTATTATAGAAGGTCATTAAAAGTCAAATAAAAATGCATTCTAAAACAAACGAGAGTCACGAACCTCAGCTCCCTGTTTCGTTTTAAGCTTATTTAATTGTTTTCAATATTCCCAGATTAGGCACTAATCTCTCATAACGGGCAACGTTTATTACGCATGACAACACCGAATTGTCGAACGTCACTCACTCATGGCCCGCCAAAACGAAACAATATCGCGGATTTCGATCCGTAGTGGCTCAAGTGTACAGAATTGATTTAGAAATATCAACCTTAATACATATGTCTTATGACTTACGTCCCATATTGATATTTAGACGATGTTGCGTTTCGAGAATGGAATTGTATTTGATAGAACAAAGGCTAGGAAGAGTGCACGTGCTTGGTATTACGAGGGTTAATAAAATAGAGGATTAGCCAAGACGGACAGGTGAGGGCGTGCAAATTGAAAACTATTGGCCTCCTCAGTTTCGGCTTTAGTTATATTAACTTTAATGGCGAATTATTGGCACACACTAGCTTTTATCAATTTCTTTAGAAACGTAAGGTTATAAGGATATAAGGAGATATGTAACATTTGTAGAAAGAACATTTAGTAGTAGGTATAGAAAAAATTCAAATAGTGAACATTTAGGTTCTTAACTCGCTAAAATTCGATAACGGCTGGACCGATTTGACTAATTTTGTCCTGAATTATTTGTGGAAGTCCAGACAAGGTTTAAAAGATAGATAAATATGAAAATGCTCGGAATTAAATAAAAATAACAATTTTGGTTTTCCTTTGATGTGTCCCCCGTCGGACGGATTCCTTTTGTTTGCTTTAAGTTTGTTTTATACAAAAGTTTAGGTCTTTTAATTATCGATTGAGGCACTACGAAGTCTGTTGGGTCAGCTAGTATGAAATATTTTACTAAATCATCAGACCGGATTCTATAGTGAGAAATAGTACTAGTTTCAATGCACTAGCTTTGACAAACTAGACTTTATTTTACATGGATACTGTAATAAATAGATATTAAGCCAGACAGACATTACAGTCTCATAGCACTACAGAGGCTGTAATATCCTTACGTTTAAATAGCGGATCAGGCAACGTAGGGCCACTTAGAATCGAAATTTAAGCGGCTGATAAGGCAAAATGTGCCTACTAAACACGGATAATAGTAATAAAATATATAAGACTATTTCTAAGCGCCGGGAAAATGACGCTGGATGTAACAGGGTGGAAACAGTTAGCGACTCTTTAGATACTCGACTGGCGAGAGTCGGGCCATGGTAGGCAGCGGCTTGACTCTGTCCCTGGCATTGCTGAGGTCTATCAGCGACGGTAACCACTCACCATCAGGTGGGCCGTATGCTCGTCTGCCTATACGGGAAATAAAAACCAAAACCCCAAAAATATGGGTTAGAAGCCAACCAATATGGGTTAGTTAGTCTGTTACGAATTGAACAAGGATCAAGTGAAGTGACGTGCCTTTTTTATTGCTTAGATGGGCCGATGAGTTCACGGCAAACGTGGTGTTAAGTGATTGCCGAGCCCATAGGTCCTTCTATAACGTTCCCTCACTGCTGAGGATCGCGACCATATGTGACGTTCCTCCATGATCGTTCGATCATGAGTGGCATGGACCACCAAGTGCTTCCTTTACTAGATCTGACCATCTGGCTGGTGTTCTGCCCACGGCGCGCTTGCCTTCGAAGCGACCCGAAACTATGAGCTTCTCTAATTCACGTGTGGGAAGCCGCATGATGTGTCCGAAGAAGCTCATAACACGTTCCCGGCAGATGGAAGAGAGCCTTTTTCGGGTGTTTAGCTGCCTTAGCATGGATTCGTCAGTTCTCATGGCAGTCCATGGTATTCGTAGCATCCTCCGCCACACCCACATTTCAAAGGCATCGATCTTTTTGCTTTCGCGGCTTTTCATGCACCATGTCTCCGCTCCGTAGAGGAATATGGGCAAAACCAGTGCCCGCACCAAGCGCACTTTGGTTTTATAGCGAATATAAAATACCTACATCAATGTAAATGCGCCACCCACCTTGAGATATAAGTTCTAAGGTCTCAGTATAGTTACAACGGCTGCCCCGCCCTTCAAACCGAAACCAATTACTGCTTCACGGCAAAAATTGGTAGGGTGGTGGTACCTACCCGTCCGAATTCACAAGATGCCCTACCAACAGTAATTACCTACGCAAATAAAAATGCGGGTTTAATTTGTATAAAATTTTGTTATTCCTTCATCGTGGAAGTCATTATTGAACATGTGTTGGATACGTATTTTGTTGGTGTGGAGATATTTGACAAAGAGAAGAATCTGCCACCGAGCAGGTGATATTGCTCGGTAAACCGACGGCCCGAATGTTGTTGTTTGGAGCTTGTATATATGCAAGCGTGTCTTGAAAACGCCGTAAGAGAGATTCAGGCATCTGTCAAATATTTTATGTTCTATAATGGCTACTGCCACATTGGTAAATCAGAAAAATTAGTACCTGACTCGAACACCGACAGTCGCATCGACCGATACGAATGTACCGGCTGTCTTATCCTTTTAGACCACAACGACTTCGTAAATAAATTTATATAAAACTGATATATATTAGGAAAATAATTTACAAACCTGCCTTAAACACTAAAGAACATTACGCATAAATTCTATGGGCCCAATCCTTACCGTGTTTCTCTAAATCTAGTTCTCTCTTTTATCATTTACAAGTCGTCGTGGCCTAAAGGATAAGACGTCCGGTGCATTCGTGTTGAAGCGATGCACCGGTGTTCGAATCCCGCAGGCGGGTACCAATTTTTCTAATGAAATATGTACTCAACAAATGTTCACGATTGACTTCCACGGTGAAGGAATAACATCGTGTAATAAAAATCAAACCCGCAAAATTATAATTTGCGTAATTACTGGTGGTAGGACCTCTTGTGAGTCCGCGCGGATAGGTACCACCGCCCTGCTTATTTCTGCCGTGAAGCAGTAATGCGTTTCGGTTTGAAGGGTGGGGTAGCCGTTGTAACTATACTGAGACTTTAGAACTTGTATCTCAAGGTGGGTGGCGCGTCTACGTTGTAGATGTCTATGGGCTCCAGTAACCACTTAACACCAGGTGGGCTGTGAGCTCGTCCACCCATCTAGGCAATAAAAAAAAAAAAAAAAATAAATATCAGAATTCTTTACATTTTCCGTTTTTTTTTCACTCTCCCAACGTCCCCCATCCGATTTTCCTTATGATCTGTAAACAAAATTTGTGAATATTTCCCCGTTTAAGGGGTTGAAGCCATGAATACAGCCCTGCGACGGGGGCGAAGCATTATGCCTAACCTTAAGATTTACCATTCATGGGGTTAAGATGGCTTTCAATGCATGGGGTCTGAATTTGCTTGATTGTTATGTACTTTAACGGGGTAAATAAAATCATTACTCCTGCAAGTTCTACGTAGGTATTTATGTAAATTATACATGTCTAATGGTTGAGTGTCACTTGTGCCAGACGCACATATACCTTATTCTTACATACACCAAACTGTTTTATCAAAAGGTAAATATGTTGTGATTTTGCCACAACTAAACGGCTTTTTACGACCCACTGCCTTTTGCAACTGCTTAGTCGTGGGGGCTAAATCGATCGAGACGTGCCGATTTTATTAATTATTCTCCTCTAACTAGTCTCGTATTGGTTGTTCTCGATCAAAGAATCTAAAAAGCTATGATTTAAAACGGAAAACAACACTAAAAGAGTGCGGTAGAATATAGAATATCTCTCAATGTTACGCTTCTATATTTTTTTTATTCTTTTCTTTTGTTTCTTACCTATACTGATAGCCTTGAGAGGCTATATCAGCGTTAACCTAGCGTGTAGGTGAGCTCGCGGGGCTCAAACCGGCGGTGTTGCTAACACTGGCCCTAGCAAGAGCAGTGCTTCGTAGAATCTACCACCGGATGGGCAACGCGACCCACTGAGAAGATCCGGCGAGAAACTCAGCGAGCTTTCGCTTCTACCTAATTGAAATAATGTATTAAAAACAAATTTTATGAAACGCTTAATCATATTTATATTTAATACCTATATCTTTTCACTGAGTTGAATTGAGATTCGTAGTACAATAACATTACTGCATACTAGTCCAGTATCTTTTTTATCACCGAATTACATACCTAAATATATATATAGCGGCTTTTTATGCACACTTCAAATATCTCATTACGCAATTCGTGTTGGCGTATCTAACTCTAGCTGCAATAAAAACTTTTCTGTACGTTTGTCTGTTCGGGCTTAAAGCTCGAAAGATGACTCCAGGAGTGGGCACTTCAATAATTTCCCTGCAACATTGGCGACAGAATCGTCGTCCGTGAAAGCGGAGCCGAGGGGCTGACTAATTAGAACAAAAAACGCGGGAAAACACACAAGTACGCTTGACAGCGAGACCAGAGACAAAGAGCACAACCAACCAATCGGGAAACGTTGTAACGCGGCCATTTTGTTTAATCAAAACTCAAACTTAAATCGTCTGAATACAGAATTGAAAATTTTTCGAAAGCCGAACTACATGCCGCTGAACATTTAAGATCACACATTCAAATACGAAACGCAATTTCTAAGTTTCGTTTACGCTTAACATCGACCTTATCGTTTAAGTTTTAAGATTGAAAGTCAAATAAATGCTGTTACGTATTTATGTTGTTTCGTTCACTAGTACAATTGCGTAGAGAAGCGTTGATTGTCTGCGTCACGTCCGCGCCGAGGCCACAATCGATAGAGCACGAGCGCGCGTTGTAATGAATTTATTACAGGATAGTTAGTGCTCTCTCATAATACTCTCATAGAACAACGCACGCTACTAATTGTTAGAAATAATTGGTCTCGTTAATTAATTGAATATACATGTGGGATGGTATTGCGAAATCTAATGGATATTGGGTTAAAAAACAGAACCTTTTATTTTTTTTTAAAATACTACCGTACTCGTAACATCGTTATGTCAATTTGATGACTGTCATTTATATTTTCTTATTTTAAAATAAAATTAGTGTGCCAATGTGAATTAACCAAAAAGTACCGATCTTCCCACTTACATACCGATCTGTTTAGAACGTTGTCGTGTAAGGGTGTAACTATCAAAGAAGGATTGTAGCAATTTAATATTTGTAGTAACTCGTAATGATTTTATTTTAGTCAAGCAATATTGGAAACTAGGGGTTTTGGCCTAAATGATAAAACGCTCGGTACATCGAGCGATACGGCTGTACCAGTGTTCGAATCCCGGAGGCAGGTAAAAAAATTTCTATTCAACGTACCATATATTACGTATCATATAACAAAATGTATTCAAAATTTATAATCATATATTCACTGGTTACTTTCACTATGAAGGAATACAATCATGTTATAAAACCGCAAAACATATAATTTATTTAAAATGTTATAGATATAATAATATGATAGGGATTTATTTAAAAAAAAAACATATCACAATCAAAGACAGTAAGTAAGAATAAAACTTATTTACGTTACACACGATAAAATTTTCAGATGTTAATTTATTATTATGATATTTAAATTTTCTCGAATGCCACTTTTTTTTAAGCGTCCATTACCACGCAAGCCAAAAGTATATTAGATTTGACGGAAATTTAAATAAGGTAATTATCACACAATTGTCAGACACAAGTCCTTTGATGAGAACATAGAAACAGCAGATTAATCGCATCTTGTACCCTAATAACTATCACAAGAAGGCCATTTATATAAAAACTAGAGGTCCCGCTGTTCGAACTTCGAATTTTCGAAGAAATTCGACTAAAACTAATTGGAATTGTAATTTCGCCAAGGCTACACTATAAAAAAATATTAATAAAGACAAACAATATATTTAATCTATTCTCAATTTGACGACAGACGTCCAGAACAAAAGTTTGACAATAAATAGTATGCATGCGTGTGTGCGTCAAATACATGGTATGCAGTGTGTGTAATGTTTTCTTTATGGATTTAATGTACCTTTTATGCATTATTTTAAAAAAATATTAGCGTTGAGCACTTCTTCTCTATATTCTCTATAAGTCTGGGAAATTTCATACTCCTCCGTCCGCGCAATTTGCGTAAAAAGGGATACAAAGTTTTTGCTTCATGTATTAATATATAGATACCTTTCTGTGAGCGTTATGACGTGTATAGAAATAACTGTGATAATCACGTGTGTGACTCCTCGTTAGCGAAGACGTGCGTGATGGTCGGCCACAATGATGGACCACCGTGAACTTATTATTGATGGGTTCTGTCGTTCAGAAACTATCCCGAACTGGAAACACCGGTCGCTAAGTTGTAGATTTCACTTCTCTCTAACTCTTTTACTTTGTTAATTAGATGATTAATGATGATGATTAAACGCTTAGTTAATTAGATGTTTCTAGCGCGACCGACTAAGTAGTTAAAGTATGGTTCATTCCTACTAGTTAAACGATATATGCAATTATTTAATACACATTACACACATCTATTATATTATTATGCAGTCACCATTTTTTTCCACCCATCTATTCGCTAGAAGCCTGAGGAGCTACGCCCAGACGGGTAGATGAGCTCACGGGCTCAACCTAAGAGAATTTGCTAACACTGGCCCTAGCTCTTAGGGTTTCTGCTAGCTCGTAGGACTTCGCAGAATTTACCATTGGATGGGAGTCGTGACCCACTGGGAAGATTCGGCGAGAAACCATCTATAAAACCATCTTTGATAGCCAACGGAACCCTAAACGCGCAATGACTCGTCAATTCGTAAATCTTCAATGAACGCTCTTTATTTTAAGTCCGTTATTATTTCACCGTAGGTATATTTTGACATACGCGTCGAGCTGTCAACTGTCAAACGTTTCTACTTAAATCACATTATCGATACAAAGTGGGGCATTTTTGTTGTTCATATTAAAGTTGTAAATGTTTATTTAATTTATCTAATTTTGTAACTACGTTGTTATGTGGCTAGTTCTTTTTTGTCATCCTGCACATTTCTGCCGGGGAGTAATCATGCATTTCGATCTGAAGATTGTGACAGTCGCTGTACCAAAACTTGAGATCGACCTCGATCCCAAAGTGGGTGGCGACATTCGGTGACGTTTGTGCGTTTAGGGTAATCATTTAATACCATATAGACCATAAGCCCGATCAACCGCCTGTGCAATAAAAGATCGTGTTTAATTACAGGAAAACAATAACAATAACAATGCTAATAAACAATAGAAAACAAGACAATCAAAAACAAGAAAAATAACTACTTACCTATTGCCATTAATACTACAGAACCACAGTGATAAAAAAAAACAATATACATCGTTTTCGCCGGAGCTCATAGAACACGCAACGCAACCCACCGTGATACCTAACTCGTATTGCTCAACTATATTTTATATCTTTTGAATTGTCTAATAATAGATTAAACATGACGAGATCTGGGCTTTGTTTGTTTGGCAGAACCCAAAATGTAGTGGAAGTTTATCTAGGTATACAGCAAATGTCGCAATAATAAGAGTATAGACCTATTCGCTTTGTCGCAAATCTGTAAATTGTTCCGAAACTAAAAATAAAAAGGCAAATGACACGATACAGCTAGCATTCGTTTTGAGTGGAAAATGGCGCACGATCAGACAGCTGAGCGCTTTGGCGCGCTTTCATTTGCACGAGTGTTGCCCGGTAATGGCGCGCTGCGAAACAATAGGGATATCCAAGAATCGCGAGCTGAGCACAAAGCGAGCGCCCGTTTGATGTATGTAGCTCTGTGATTTATAATATCGACTTTAGTGGATGAAAGGTTTCGTAACAATAAATAGGAATGTGTAATGGAACGCTTTGTGATGTTCAAGGGCTTGTACGACTTTTTGCGTTACGAATAATTTAGGTACCTATTGGCTCTACAATGGGATAAAGAGAATGCCTAAATACTGTATAAATGATTTTTTTATAGGCAAATGAGAAATAGTAATTAGAAAATAATAGTATTCAAAACTTACACTACCTATAGATATATTTTAATTAAACAATGATTGATTCGTTGATAGATTACGCGATTGATTTCGTTACTCATATTATACTACGAGGCCCGAGAACTAAATACACAATTGGATCAATTAAAAAAAAACTCCAAAACTACGAGAAAGTCGTCAATTCTCTAAACTCGGACCGACAATAATCTTCTTATCCTCAATACATCAGCTACACATGATGGGTTTGTTTGTTTAGTTAGAGGAATTACTTTTAGCTCAATCAATGTCTTTCACAGTTTCACCAGAACATGTGGACAAGCTCAAAGGTTCTGTCAGGAATTTATGTGTATTTTATGTCAATATTTATGAGAGTCTTAGCCAATGATGATTTGTGCCTTAAAGTCGTGGTCGATCGTGACAAGCTCTATCTTCAGACTTAAGATCACATGCGGCAGCAGCCTTTCCAATCTCAACAAAACTGGAAGTTCAATTACGTAGTGCGATAAAAAATGAGGGAATTGACCGAAGAATCAATACTAGGTATATTGCTCGAAGAATTGCTAAGCTGGTACGATACATGCTCGTAGAAGAGATGGTATCAGGTAGTTAGCCCCCCAGGACAAGGTGGATCGATGCCTCGATCGATCGATGCGATGATGATGGCTTATGTTCAGAAGTTGACATCTTTCATTTTTTTTGGGGAAAATAAAACATTAGGTGATAATAAGCATGACAATCAAGCTCACTAAAGTGCATTTTTATAATCTTATTGCTATAACGGGTGAATGAGCTTACGGACCAATGAGCAGCACATCAACAAAGTAAATGCCGTCACCCACCTTGAGACATGAGTTCTGTGCCATAATTTTTACAGTACAACGGCTGCCTCACCCTTCAGACAGAAACGTAATACAACTTCGCGGCATAAATAGACAGGGTGGTGGTACATACTTATGCGGGCTCACAAGATGCCCTACCACTAGTAAGTACACCGCTGTCTTACACATGTGAGCACTGGTGAACCTCTCTACGACTTTCGAGTCCGTGGCTCCGAGCGCTCGGTACCGTTATCCCTGAAGCGAGACTCTCACATAAAGCTAAGCTGAAGCTTTGATTCAATAAGCACATAGCATTAGCACCTTTCGCGCACTTGGGCATGCTGTAGTCGCGGCTCGCGGAGCCACGCGGGGCTCGGTTCAATAGAGGCACTCCAGTCGAGGACCTAGGGAGATTACAAAACAATGAATTTCTTCCAAAATACATAATAATACGTCACGTCAAATGACGAGGTTTTTATGGGGGGCTTAGGGATAGACGATCGATGATCGATTGAAACAAAACCACGGGTTGATATTAATGTGCGAGTCATTATTACAGGATTATGTGGCGTCATTATAACAAATAATTTAAGTAGACGTAGTTAAGTAAGTTGACTGCGTAACGAAGAGCCTTATTGACGCGATTTATTTGGTGTTATCATTAAATATATTTGGCCAATACGAAAAAAAAACAAAGAGAAAATGTAATACAAAAAATGAATTTAAGTCCTAATTTTCGACCAATGAGCGAATAGTAGTTAATTTTATAATTAGTAGAACTTAATAGAATTAGTGCAACTAAAACATTGGTTTTAATTTTTAAAATGATTGCATTTTACTGAAAAAAAAACATCTAAATAATGCTACTTACGTGCATATGTACTTATGTGTGTGGGTTATATTGCCCGCCATATAACCAAAACAGTTTGACACATCTCAACATGTGAGGCGTTATTGGATCCGTAATAGTAGTAGTTCCATATTTCCAAGTGAAAAGGCGAAAGTAGCACCATACAGCCGAATATTTTGTATGTATATTCTATTCTCTTTCATGAAAAATGATATGAAACGAAATGAAATGAAGTTGATTATTTTGAGATATTTATATTATCAATTAAGATGACATTAAATAAAATGAGACGAGATGATATGGGATGAAATATAATCTCAATAAAATGGTGGCTATTTACTGAGACTTTTCAGTGGACTTTTCGGAAGATCTAAATAAAAATTTAAAAAGATACTAAATATTTAATAAACCACCGTTGTTACACATTTAAGCCTGAAGAAATACTAAATGGACAAAACAATTCAATAATAAAACAATTCATACAGCTTCTCTATTGTCCGTCATTGGATCCGTCTCAGTTGTGGAAGTGAAATGATAACTATTTCAACATAGGGTCAGAGATAGGAAAATTAACGAAATAAAAAATGGACTTTGCCAAATAATGTAGATAGGACCGGTATCCATTTTATTTTAGTTGCCGAAATCAATATTTGTCAATTATAAAATAGTATTTTATACGGAATACCGTGAATAAATGTACGTATTGTTACCGCGACACATGGCCGGATTTTTGAGCTTTTTTTGGGGTCCGTGCTCAAGTGGAGTGCTCGAAGCTCGACCGCAGACGGCAGCCGCGCGAATTATTAAAAAATAAAAAATTAATGTTACACTTCACGGTTAGCCCGAGCGTAACTATAACATGGCAGCTTCAAAACTAACAATGTAGTAGAAAATAATCACAAATAAAAATTGCAATTTGTGTTTATGCAATGATGAGGGAAAAAAATAGGATTTCTTTTTATTACGCACAATCTTTAACACATTACATTGCCACAATGTTTTTACAAATTTATCTTAGTTTGTTGGTTTGCCGAGGTTTTTACAGTTCGAAGGCAGACGAGCGTACGGGCCGCCTGATGTTTAGAAGTTACCGTCGATTTGGAACATCAGTAATACCAGGGATATAGATATGACACTGCGGAAATTAAAATAGCCTTCATAAAACGTTAAGCTATTTAAATTCCTTTGTTTCCTTGTTCAAACTATTATTTATTCTCTATCAAACTTATTTTCTAACTTATTTTCAAACTTTAAATCTAGTTATAATTTTCAAAGATATCCGTGGTGTGATGAACAGGATATTCGAAAAAAAAACGTATTCTCTGAAAATATTATCACAAATTCTAAAGTTTAAATACGTTATCAAGGATTTATTCAATTCTAGTCGCTCACTCTGAAGCCAATATAAAAATATTCATGTAAATGCTATCCTAACAAAACGCCATTCTAACACATTAAATTTAAACAAAAAACGCGTTATGTGAATCAAAACTCTCCCTACGGCAGGATCTAACCAACCATGCAACAGAATTAGTCGTGATGATACAAAAAAAGAAAACTAATAATAGCTTGCAAGCGAGTTGCAAGAGAAATTGTTACTATTATAAAATGTGGCAACATCTGTCTATGGGGGAATCGGTGATACTTCCGTTACCATAACCACGTTCACGCACACAGCGCATTTTAGTCTTAACTCCTAAAAGTAGAAGCTCAGTTCCGAAACAGCTTTTTAACGCTTAAGCCCTTTTGTGATGAACAGAATCGAGTTAACGCCATTTATGTCAAATTGTCAGCCAATCATTGTGAGCGGCGGTGGGCCAATGGGAGATCAGATCGCTGCGTGCTTGGAATGTAAAATTTGGGGGCAAAATAGAACAATTTACAAATTTGTTACTCTGTGTTTTTTGGAAGACATTTTTTAACGAAGACTGTATTACATAATGATAACAATGGTAACTAATTTCATTGATGAAACTTTTTTTTTTCTGTTCTATTATTTTAATAATTAGTTTTCGCCAAACAGTGTGACTTTCTTATTAAGAACAACATACCCGATCCTGTGGACCAAGTGGTAAACAGTCGACGTCGCCCTAAACACGTCATTACGGATCATCCCGATCCATTAACGGTGCTTTTAGGTACCACAAGCACCAGTCACCGTCCTCGCCGAACCCGTCGCTTGCGACGAAGGGCTCTACGAGTAAATTAACTCATAGAGCTGTGAGTTTCTCGCCGGATCTTCTCAGTGGGTCGCGTTCCCGATCCGGTGGTAGATCCTGCGAAGCACTGCTCTTGCTAGGGCCAGTGCTAGCAATACTTCCGGTTTCAGCCCCTTGAGCTCACCTACACACGTTAAGGTGAAGCTGGTGGTGGTGAAGGTTTAAAACAAATTAATCTTGGTTTTTAATTTTTGGTTTTTTTTATTGCTTAGATGGGTGGACGAGCTCACAGCCCACCTGGTGATAAGTGGTTACTGGAGCCCATAGATATTTACAACTTAAATGCGCCACCCACCTTGAGATATAAGTTCTAAGATCTCAGTATAGTTACAACGGCTGCCCTATCGCTGCAAATCGAAACACATTACTGCTTCACGGCAGAAATAAGCAGGGCGGTGGTACTTACCCGCGTGGACTCACAAGAGGTCCTACCGCTAGTAATTACGCAAATTATAATTTTTGAGGGTTTGATGTTTATTACACGATGTTGTTTCTTCACCGTGGAAGTCAATCGTGAACATTTGTTGAGTACGTATTTCATTAGAAAAATTGGTACCCGCCTGAGATTCGAACACCGGTGCATCGCTCAACACGAATGCACCGGACGTCTTATCCGTTAGGCCACGACGACTTCGAATTTTCCCTAAATGCGCCACGAATACGCAACATAACGAAATAGTTGCTCTTGAGTTGTTAGGTATCCTTTGGAAGCGCTCGGGCAGCTGCTAGCTAATCCCACCCCTCCTGGCTGAGCCTTTGCTCGCCCAGCTGTCCTTTTTTTTTGGTCAGGTGGAAAACGCCGGACTTCCGCCCTCCCCTGGGGATGGAGGGTGGGGCATGTCGGAGTCGAACTGACTAAAACCTCCTGTCGCTCAACATCCAACATCCATATCTCGCATCAGACAGAACTCATGAAAAGGCAAAGGGGGAAAGTGAAGCGCTTAGTGCGGAGCATATCTCTCCCCTATCACCCTCCCCCTCGGGACGCTCGACTGGCGGTCGTCGGCACCACGACCACCAGCCCTCTCAGTCGGCAGGCTATTCGGAGCTATATGGTTAGAATGGGTTATCCTACGGAATACCCTGCTGGGTCAGAACCAGCGTGGGTCGAGGATAGCCGGCCTTCCATCACCCGGAGCCCACCTGTCCTGGCGAAAGTGGAAAGGCCTCTGGGCCACCAGTAATACCTCATTCATAAAAAAACATGGTACAAATCAGACTTCGACCTCATGTGCCAAGTATGATTACCACTGACAAACTGACAACAACACGAGCCGTGAGCTAGTTCATTAATGTTGCAATAAAAAAAAAGACAAAAAATATAAAAAGTTAGGCCCTTAATGAGTACTATTGCGGGTTTCTTACTCTGGAGCCCTAACCGCCGGTGTCTTGATTCTATTTCAGTCGTAGATGATGAACTACGTTATTTACGACAAATTAAAAATAAATGTAATCAAAATTCTGATTTTTCTTTAGAGAAATTTCTTTAGATTTAAACCTTAAAGGGTATTTATATATGTGTGTGTGTGTGTCAAATAGGTACATGGTAGTGTGTGTAATGTTTTTTTTTTATTGAATTATCTAATGTATTATTAATGCATAATTTTTAAAAAATATTAGCATTCTGCACTCCTCTATAGGTATTCTCTATAAGTCTGGGAAATTTCATATTCCTCCGTCCGCGCAATTTGCGTAAAAAGGGATACAAAGTTTTTGCTTCACGTATTAATATATAGATATTAAGTATTAAATGTATGTAGAAATAAAAAAATTCGACATACAATCGTTCAAAACAGGAGCGAATTTGTATATAAAGCCAGATAGCGGTTCTTCTGGGACTACTAAGGCTTTGGGGTGACGACTTCCAATGCGCATTGCGATTTTTAATGAAATAACGCAATGCAACGCGCCTTATGCACAATACTTTGCAATGAAAATATTATTATTCAGTTTGGCGGGCTTTTTATTTCTTTACTACAGACAATAAAACTGTGTACGCCGCCCGCGGTTGTAGGTACACCCACAATCCGCCACAAGTCCTTTATTTTTACTTTCTTGGCGGGCAAGGGTAAACGCAAGGTAAGTTAATGTTTATGTGTATGTGTATATTCGTATGGCCGCCCATAACTCTTTTATTCTGTCTACCTAGCTTAACAAATATAAATAAAATCTATCTACTTAATAGCTCTAACACACCTTGAATTTCTCAATCGACCACATCTGACAGTCCTCACTTCTCACGAACGTCAAATTTTTCGCGCGCATTCCCATAAAAATCACGAATTGTGCATTCACACTCCGTCGAGTCCACTCACTGGAGTCACCACTGTTCTCAAGAACAGCCATAAGACCATACATTTATTACCGGACTATTGAGAAGTCAAAATCATCTGTCAAATTGTATTTTGAATTTTGAGTAGGACGTGACGTAGCGCTCGCGCTGTGTGACGTCATTGTGCATCACGCGTAGCCCAGCGTGGCGGCTGCCCCACGCAGAGTCCCGCCGCCAAATATAAAATCATTAGTAGAAACGCGTGGAAATAACAAAAGGCACACAATTGACACATTAGCACACGGTAAAGTGAACATTCTAGATCTTGAGACTGGTTTATGGGAAGTGAGCAGGCGTTCGGTTCGCGATACTTCGTATTTTCACGCATGAAATGTCTCTGCAACTTATGTGTGAGAATTTAAGGTGATTTGCGACATTTTAAGTGTTTAATTATTTTATAGTTCAGATCACGTGAATGCGAAGCAATGAAAACACGGCATTATCACCCCGAACCTAATGTATTATTCACTCTGCATCCACTAATTTGAAATATTTGTTATTTAAAGTAATTATCTCCAACAGATATTTCAAATCACAGAGATTTCTTGAATCTGATCTGGATTAAACAACACTCCGCATGCATTATTTGTAATAGTTGGAATTCGCGTTCACTGGAAGGACCCTTTTGTCATGGCGTTGCAAACCCAAGGATCCCTGCTGCCTTCCGAGGATATTGAGATTCTTGGAGTCGGCGCTTCGAGCTATAATCGCTGCCGGGAAGGAGGTGTGTTAAATCGTAGACGACTTGTAAAATGTAGGGAGCCCTCAACAGAGCGAATCGGTATTTCACACCTGGACATAATAATATGCTTTACAAAGCACAGGTTCGGTCTCGCTTAGAGTACGTGCGCGTGTTTTCATTTACAGTCGTCGTGACTTAAAGGATAGGACGCCCTACACATTCGTATTTCTCACCCCCACAAACATTCTCGTCATTAACGCCCCCGCAACTGGTGTAGGGAGTCCAACACTCATACAAATATTAGCCTATCCATTAAGTACATGTATTTTCTACATGGATACCAAGTTTCAAGTCAATCGAATCCATGGTTCAGTAGTTATAACGGAACATCCGTAAAAACCACTGTAGATTTATATATTAGTATAGATGAAATACGTATTTTACACATGCTCACGAATGATTTCCACAATGCAAGAATAACATCGTGTATATAAATAACATATAATTTGCGTAATTACTCGTGTCAGGACCTCTTGTGAGCCCGCACGGGTCGGTACCATGGGCTGGTCTGCGCACAATGGCATCACAATCATAATAATTAATACAATCAAGAATTCGACGAATGTCTCGAGGTGAGTGGTATCAGCGTTGTAATGTGTATGAGTTCAAGTAACCTATAAGTTCAAGTGCCTGCGTACATACAGGTGTCCTGTATATACCCTTGCTGTGAAGTGTAGTGTAAGTCCTTCACGCCGAAGACGAAGTGTTCGACTTGCAACCTAACCCATAGACACGACCTACTGAGTTTCTCGGCGGTTGTTCTCAGTTGGTCATGATTTTAATCCAGTGGTAGATTCAGCAAAGCACTGCTTTTGCTTAGGGCTAGTGCTAGCAACTCCTCTCAGGTTGAGCCCTGTGAGCTCACCTACCATACAGGGCGTACTTGGAATAGCCCTTTAGGCTACCAACGATTGGGTTGTGAAAATAAAGCACAAGTCCTACAAGTCCTACTCAGGACTTCATCCATGAAAGTGCTCTAAAGGATTAATTTAAGTGAATATCCTTAGTCCCATCGCACCAGAGGAGCCAACGTTCGCCTGTACATTTTTCCATATACCTAATGTGTGATAATGTAGATCGGCCACTAATATTTATGTAGGTATGTAACTTCAAATGCCGAATACCCACTTGTTTAGATTTTAAACGAAACTTCTAATAGTTCTCCCACCATGGTTCGTCCTTTAGCCATGTTGGATAAAGACACCTACGGATTAAAAATAGAATAACATAAAAAGTGTTACAAGGTCATAAAACTTGTGACACAAATAGTGAGGAAGCGAAATCTACCTTGAAAAGTGAAAAGAGAGTTACCAGAAGCTCTACTAACGAATATTCAGGTAGGTTAACTACAGTTAGTCGATTATTTGCTTTGTGTAGATTAAACAAACAATAAACGCGTAGTGCAACAACGAAATTCGACTAAACAGTTCGCAAAGACAATATGCAATAAATAAAAACTCAGAAAGCATTTAAATATTATCATTTTCTCAGTGCATTACTGCCGCGTATGAAGACTTCAGGGTAAAGGATTTGACAGTGAAGACACCTTCGTACCAACGACCGACGTAATCCATTACTGCCGCGCCATTTGAGTAACTTAGGTACGGTGCAAAAAAAAACCGGTCCGTAATATTCTCCGTTAAGTTTTCATTGAGATCTCGAGTGGCTTCCAGCCGCTGGGCCCTAATTCTTTTTATGTTCAACAGTTCATTCTGAAGTTTTCGATTGTGGAACAAAAAACGGAAATAAACTATTGATCGCGAACAAATGGCGCCCACTTCTCTCCATTGTGCCGCCATCTTTGATTCCAACTTATATTTTATAATTAATTTTTAAAAATTCATTATTAAACATCATGAATAAGGTTAAAAAATAACGGTAAAGTTTCTGTTTTTAGGGCCCATTACCTGATGGCGGTTATTAGAAGTCTCATAATTTCGTAATTTCCATTTTAACTGTCACCATTATGAGACGTCATAATTTTCCAACTCTTCAAATAAGAACGCATGGAAGCCTAGTGGCGGAAATATGCAGGTTATTGGCACCTATCCGTACGAACTAAGGTTTTTTTTTATTGCTTAGATGAGTGGATGAGCTCACAGCCCACCTGGTGTTAAGTGGTTACTGGAGCCCATAGACATCTACAACGTAAATGAGCCACCCACCTTGAGATATAGGTTCTAAGGTCTCAAGTACCTATAGTTACAACGGCTGCCCCACCCCTCAAACCGAAACGCTTTACTGCTTCACGGCAGAAATAAGTTGGGTGGACCTACCCGCGCGGACTCACAAGAGTTCCTACCACCAGTAAAGGTCCTACCACCAGTAAGGTTCAATGCGCTCCGTCGATTGAAGTCGTCGTAAGACGTGTCCGGTGCAGTCAAATGAAGCGATGCACCAGTGTTCGAATCCCGCAGGTGGGTACCAATTTTTCTAAGAAAATACATACAAATGTCCACGATTAACTTCCACGGTGAAGGAATAACATAGTGTAGTAAAAATCAAACTAATAAATTAAATTTATCTAATTTAATTAAATTTATTAATAATTATATTTTAAAATTAAAATTATAATGTGTATTTACAGCTGGTAGGAGGCCGTTTTGTGAGTCCGCACGGGTAGGTTCTTTTTTTTTTTTTTTTTCCTACCTAAGCTGAGAGCCTTGAGAGGCTATATCAGCGTAACCCTAACTTTTGTAGGTGAGCTCACGGGGCTCAAACCTGATGACGTTGCTAACACGAACCCCAGCAAGAGCCGTGCTTCGCAGAATCTACCACCGGATCGGAAACGCGACCCACTGAGAAGATCCGGCGAGAAACTCAGTGGGCTGTGTCTGAGAGTTAATTTACTCGTCGAGCCCTTCGTCGCAAGCGACGGGTTCGACGAGAACGGTGACCGGTGCTTGAAGTACCTAGAAGCACCGTTAGTGGATCGGGAGGATCCGAGATGACGTGTTTTGGGCGACATCACTGCTTTCCATTCTGTCCGCAGGATCGGGAATGTAGTTACCGGCGGCCACGATGAGAGGGTTCTCGTGTCGTGCCGCTTTATCGAAGTGGCGCATCGACGCCGACTGCATATACTTACTGGTGGACTCAAGTCCAGGTCGTCATGGAGGTCGACGTTCCTGACGAACCACGGGGCTCCGACGGCTATCCTGCAAAAACGGGATTGAATAATTTGGAATGATTTTAAGTGAGTGCGGGCCGCGTAAGCGAACACTACACTTGCATAGGTCATGACGGGGCGTATGCAAGTTTTGTAGAGTATCACCTTATTTCTGAGGGACATTTTACTTCGCCTACATATCATCGGGTAGAGACGTCCTAGAATGAAGGCGGCACGGTCGCGTACCGTCTTGATGTGAGGGCGGAATGTCATCCTACTGTCGAGGGTGACGCCTAAATATTTGACCTTCGGGGCCCACGGTATGGGCTGGTCGAACATCGTGATTGGGCGAATGGCGGGGGCGGAGGTGTTGACGCGCCTAGTCGGGAGGGGGATGCTCAGCGTGGTGTTCGGAGGGCGACCCCTTTTGAAGAGCACCGCTGTGCTTTTCGTGGGGTTGATGTCGATGCGCCACTTCCGGAACCACTGTCCCATGGTGGTAGCTGCGGTCTGAAGTCGTCGATGAAGCAACGCCTTCTTCCTACACGAGTAGGGTAGGTTCCACCGCCCTGCCTTTTTCTGCCGTGAAGCAGTAATGCGTTTCGGTTTGAAGGGTGGGGCAGCCGTTGTACTGTAAAAACTGATAACTATATTGAGACCTTAGAACTCATAGCTCAAGGTAGGTGGCAGAATTTACGTTGTAAATGTCTATGGACTCCGGTAACCACTTAGCACCACCTGGGCCGTGAGCTCTTCCACCAATCTAAGCAATAAATAAATAAAAAACCATCAATCAAAACCGATTGGCAAACGCTGTGCGGTGGTACGCCCCAAAGACGCCACTACTCATTCTTCACTTAATTCCGTTGTTATCTTTTACAACACTCTCGTGAAGATGGAGGATGTCTGTTCTAAGCCACACAGTCAACGATCAGTGGTCTGGCTGATGGCTGTGTCAGTAGCACCAAGGGTCCCATAGACACGTGTTTCTGCCACGAAGATTTACCGGTCTGAATGGTAGGACAGCGTTATTTAAAATATAAGACTTACAATCTCATACCATGGTGAGTCACTATCGCTCATGGACCTTGGCAATACTAGGGGCAAAGCCAAGCGGCTGTCTGCCATTAAGGACACCTAATTTGGAGAAAAGAGTTCCACTTGGGAAATGTATCTTCAATATGCTATTTCAAAACATATAAGGCCATGAGTATATCTTTATATATATACTAGCTTTGCCCGTCCGCTTCGATGGGCATTTAAAATTTATATTATTATTTCTCACCCCCACACACATTAAAGCTCCCGCAACTGGTGTAGTGTCCAACACTCATATAAATATTAGCCCATCCATTAAGTACTTACATGTATTTTCTACATGGATACCAAGTTTCAAGTCAATCGAATGCATAGTTCAGTAGTTATAACGGAACATCCGTAAAAACCACTGTAGATATTAGTATAGATAAATAATTCTACAGTATGTGTGTATGTGACTGAACTTCTCCTTAACGGCTGGACCGATTTGAATGTTTTTTTTTTTGCTTTTGGGTGGCGCCCTGGATGGTTTAGAGTCACAAATCAGCCCGGCAGATGGCGCTGCAGTCGATATGTATACTGTAACGAAACGGCTGAATCGACTTGAATGATTTTTGTGTATGCATTCATTCATTCATTTCATTCATTTTGTTGATGCAGGAAAAATCTGTCCGGTCCGCTAGTATAGGAGATTATCTCTAATAAAAACACAGTTCAGGGTTTATTATTGTTTTATTATTATTGTTTCGGACATGTCTTACTAATTATTTAAAAATCATTTATAGTCATTTTGCTATCAATGCATAGCACTTTATATTGCAGTTTGCCTTTCGATATTAACACAATCAAAAATAGCTAAGTCAATAATACATTTAACGGACTCAATTATCTAAAATGTAACAAATAAATATATATTTATTAAATAAATAAATATATATTTGTTTATTAATAATTGATAGTTGAGCAATATCCATTATTAATTAAAATTATTCCAAAAAAATATTTATCTTTATAATTTTTTTATCTTCATTCTTTTTTTTTAACTAAGATCAGCGATCAGTGTGCCAGTTGATAATCAACACACAGACAAAATATATCACGTTTATATTATTGCCATTTCCAACTTAAAGACTTAAGTTAGGTGTGATGACGAAAATATATATTTTGGAAAAACGATCAGTCTGTGTTTTCAATAATGAACAACTCACATCCTGTGAACTAGCTCTGACCTGGTTGGTAAGCTAAGATAGGTCTGAGTTATTGCTAATAAGGTATCATGAGTAACCACGGCCCAGCTCCCAAGTGTTGCTTCCTGGCTCATACCCACACCACTTTCTAGAAAACCAGAAGTCCACTATACTTGGGACACGTGTTCATTCCGGACGTGTAAAACCTTCCGCAAGCTTCCAGAATCAAAAGTCATCGCTTGCGTTAAACAGAAACACTATTTCGGTCGATCGAATCTTAGACACCAGGAAACAACTCACTGTCACAATTCAATTCGTTTGTCACATTCTAACAGCAATGCATAATAAACAAAAAAAATATGTAAATATTAAATTTTTATAACATAATTATTATTGGTCTTTATAATACTAAAAAACCGTGAAACACAGTTCGTGAATTGTTTCAAAATCAATAAAAATGGAATTGACTTGTTTCATAGCACATTCGACTCGTTCTAGATAAAAAAATTACATACAGTGCCTTTAGCTTTTGTTTCTACTGTATTTAACTTCAGCCCTCAATCCGACTATTTATATTTTACAATGAGCAGATTGCCCATCTGAATCTATATCACTCTATATTAGAGACGGCGCGTTGAACCTGAATAGTTTTTGCTTACTTTAACGTGTGACCACTCCGGTTGTTAACATTATCAATGTAATGTTAACGCCCAGCTGATGAGCACTCGTGAGCACGTCATATTGCGTACAAAAGTCTCTCAAGAAAATTGAAGAGTTTGGCACGCGCCCACTACCGAACCTTTGGATACGCGGCGGGCTTTGATTGTGTTTGGTCACGAGTGCAAATTTGCAGTTTTACCGCCAACTCCCTCCTGCCCCTCCACCGCCTCTCTGCTGCCATCTTCCCTGCCCCTGCTTATTCTGCTGATGGCTGCTATAATTACTACCTCCTCTGTAGCTGTTGTAGCCTTGGCCCTGATTGTTATAATCTGTACTGTAGCCAGGGTTGTTGCTATATTGGTTACCGTAGTCCTGGTTGGAGCTGTTGTAGCCCTGATTTTGACCTCTGTTTTGGTGGTAGCCTTGCTTCGGATGGTTCTGGTTTCCGTAAGACTGGTTCTGATTCCCGTAGGAGTGGTTCTGGCTTCCGTACGGTTGACTTGAATTACCGGACCGATTGTAGTTCTGGTATGCCTGGTTAGGATTGTGTGGTACATAGCCGCCTCGTGCCGGTCCGAATGACTGCGAGCGTTCTGTGTCAAAGATAAAGCAATGTTATTTATCAAGACTATTTATAAAGAGGGTTTAACCATGGACATAGTTTAGAGCACGAAACAGTGGTGGAACAGTGGAAACAGTGGTGCGTACATGTTCACAAACTTGCCGTGGCAACTTTCAACTAATCTTTAATCTCTATCAGATTCATCAAGCTTTAAAGCAAATATGTAGGTTACGATGATGGAAGTCGAAAGGCAAATTTAAACTGTTAGTGTTTTTAGAATAGAGAATTAAGCAAGCGTGTCTTTTTAGAGATCTGTCGTCCGCAGTTTTTGATTAAGACAGACAGTTATATATTATTATCTGAAATATTAGAAATGGTGATGATCTCCTTCTTAACAAACGCTAGGTCAGACCTGTTTCTGTCCGTAAATGTTGTAAATTTTGTATTAATTTTATATTTCGTACCTTTCATGCGTTAGATAATTAATATTAGATAATTATAAAATAATCGTTTTTGAGAATGTTATATCATCTTTCAATGTCAAGTTTTATTATTTCAATCATACTTAAAATTCAATCAATTTTAAAGTTGCTGCAGTATGAAAAAAATGACCTAGTCAATTGTATACAATAAAATGTTAAATCCTAAGCGGCAATGGCGCAGGATTTTTTTGACACGGCTTTAGTCGCGCTGGTAACACTCGAGCCGGGAGCCGAAAGGGAACAAGTTCTTAATCGTTCGCTTTGTAACGATCAAATGTAACACAGACGTAAATATGTCAAAAGTAACTCTTTAATAATTTAAAAAAAATCCTATAATCAGATAGAAAATATTGACAGCATAATATTAATACGACAAAAAAATAATAATGATTTTTTTTCTCTTTTATATTCACTCAATTGGTGCAGCAAATGGTATTGGGAAGGAAAGGACGGCGGGGCATCCGGAGACTGGCCAAATCTACTCCCTCTAAAGCTACATAACAATCATGACCACTCTGTCAAGAAACGATTAAGTAAAAGAATAATTCAGTTAACTCAATTAAATGGATAAATGCAAAATTTGCACTCCGTATATAATACTAACACCATATAGGGTACTATAGCTATAGGATAATATAGCTTACAGACTCCTGTGCGTCAGGCATCATGTTAATGCCAACAGAACTAATATAGACTTAAAAGAGCCACACAAGAATTCTTTGCGACAATAGGCAAGAAGGATTGAACCGTGGAAACGCTAATTATGTAAATAATATTTTGCGTTTTTTTTCTTTTTTCTTGAAGTCGTTGTTAAAAACATTTAATTTACTCACAAATAATATTACAAACCTGCCGGATTTGAATTCCATTCGATAAGTCACAAAGAATAATTCGGTGTAAAATTACCGGGCGCATCCAGCAGTCTTTAAGTTAAGTCCTTGTATTTTATAATCCTACTATGTACAATTGTCATCAAAATCTTTGTAAGTAGTATTACGGTGCTTTACGATTTTCACGATCAAGTTAAATCGTAAAATTACATATAATGTTCTGTTTTGTTTCAAAGGCTTTGCGGCATCATGCTCGGGTTTCGTTCGAAACGTTGTGGCTTCGTAGTAGACTTACCACTTGTTTAGCAGAAAACAATGCGAATTGATAACACAGAAAATAGCTTTGATTCTCTTTTGTTTTTGAAGGTGATAAAAGTTTAATATTCAACGACCTCAAAGCTACGAGTTTGTCGCGTGTACAAAGTAGAGCGAGACCTCAAACAACAAATATTTAACTCGTCATTACTAGCTCGGCCTGTATCTATGTAACCAAATATTTCAACGCAAAGCTAATTAAGTTAGTTAATGTAAGTTAAAAAAGCAGGAGCCAGCGGCTTGGTTCTGCCCTTGGCATTGCTGAAGTCCATTGGCGACGGTAACCACTCACCATCAGGTGGGCTGAATGATCGTCTGCCTACAAAGGCAATAAAAAAAAAATGACTGCCACTGTGAAGGTGTCATCTTAGTGCTCTTCAATTATAAGCTCTAGTTCGTTTATCGGTTTAGTAATGCGAAACTGGGTTATAAGTTTCCACCAAATCCTATTTTTGTCGCCTTTTTTTTTATTGCTTAGATGGGTAGACGAGCTCACAGCCCACCTGGTGTTAAGTGGTTACTGGAGCCCATAGACATCTACGACGTAAATGCGCCACCCACCTTGAGACATAAGTTCTAAGGTCTCAGGTACAGTTACAACGGCTGCCCCACCCTTTGAACCGAAACGCATTACTGCTTCACGGCAGAAATAAGCAGGGTGGTGGTACCTACCCGCGCGGACTCTCAAGAGGTCTTACCACCAGTGAAAAATTATGCGTCATGCCAATGCCTCACGCATTATTGTTGCTGTTAGTGACCCTTATGTATGTAGATGCCTTTCAATTCTCGGCTGCACTGACTTTGTAAAGTCGTCGTGGCCTAAAGGATAAGACGTTCGATCCATTCGTATCTAGCGATGTAACGGTGTTGGAATCCCGCAGGCGGGTACCAATTCTTCTAATGAAATACGTACTTAACAAGTGTTCACGATTGACTTCCACGGTGAAGGAATAATATCGCATAATAAAAATCAAACCCGCGAAATTATAATTTGCGTAATTACTGGTGGTAGGTCTTGTGAGTCCGCGTGGATAGGTACCACCAGCCTGCCTATTTCTGCCGTGAAGCAGTAATGCGTTTCGATTTAAAGGGTGGGGGCAGCCGTTGTAGTGTAAAAATTGAAACCTTAGAACTCATATCTCAAGGTAGGTAGCAGCATTTACGTTGTAGACGTCTATGGACTCCTATAACCACTTAACCTAAGCAATAATATATTTGACATTTGAGGTCTTACTGCGCTAACAGTGCAGAATACCCTAGCTAGGGCAATCCTTGGATGCGATTATCTTTATATTCCAATGCTGCTTACGAACGATGAGGCCGCAATGTAACGCAAAGTGGCCGGAGGGAGAACGATTACGCGGTAATTACTCTCGTCGAGTACAAAACGATTCGCGCCCATTAGCCGACATTGTTCGCGCACACCAGCAGCGCCAAGTACTATCATTAAATACAGTTTATTTATGAGTTATATGTGGCTTCGTGGCATCGCGCATATCTCTGTCTACGTATTTTTTTTTATTACTTAGATGGGTGGACGAGCTCACATCTCACCTCGAGTGTTAAGTGGCTACTGGAGCCCATAGACATCTACAACGTAAATGCGCCACCTATAACTTCTAAGGTTACTAGAGCGTTCTAGTTACGAGAGCTGCCCCACCCTTCAAACCGAAACGCATTACTGCTTCACGGCAGAAATAGGTAGGGTGGTGGTGCGTGTCGAAAATACACTGTGCACATTATGTGAGTTATGTGAATTATTTTTATAGTTTCTTACAATGTTTTGATTTCTTTAATGGAAGTATTAGCGAAATAAAGGTAAATAAATTTTATAAATTGAAGAAAGCGTAGATATTACGCAATATTTCAAGATGCATATTATATGTGCTTTATATTTAGAAATGCTATTGCTATTTCATTCATCAATTAATAGAACACAGGAATGTCAGGAACACAGCTGTCAATTAACAATGAGCATGATTTTAATACAAAAATATCATGCACGCCTCACATTATTTTCATTGCGGCGGGACGACTGAAAAACTCACGAGAGCTCACAGTTAGCGACTTGTTAATGACGTATTTACCTTCTTAATAAGATACCAGGGTACTTTACGAAAAGAAAACTAACCAATTTCAAGTAAATTAACATATTTTTTTCTTAAAATCCAAAATCGTCTGTTTAAATCAAAAAAAATTCTGCCGAAAACGAAAATATAACCGCCGAGAACACCTCCAGAACATTTGAACTGAAAGACCGAAAATTATAACCCGAGCTAGGCTGCCTTAATAGGCGTTCAATGGTGGAGGTGGGAGCGACATTCACGTCATGAAAGACTGTCAAATAAGAGCAATAGGTGGCCCCACGTTGGGCGCCAAAATTGTGCGACGCGACACTCAACGCTCAGGTTAGTATGCACGCCGCTTATTGTCCAAAGAGATGACGTCTAAAGGATTTATATGCATAGCGGCGTGCAACTAACCTATATATTTTTATTTACTTCGTTCTTCAGCGCTCTTCAATCCATAAGGATACTCGTTGACATTAAAGACATTAAAGTATTTTAAGTTCCTTTTTTTTTCTAATCCTCTATCTAAATATATAAAAATGAATTGCTGTTCGTTAGGCTCGTTAAAACTCGAGAATGGCTGGACTGATTTGGCTAATTTTGGTCTTGAATTATTTGTGGAAGTCCAGAGAAGGTTTAAAAGGTAGATAAATATGGAAATGCTCGGAATTAAATAAAAAAAACAATTTTGTTTTTCTTTTGATGTGTCCCCCGTCGGACGGATTCCTTTTGTTTATTTTAAGTTTATTTTATACAAAAGTTTAGGTCTTTTATTTATCGATTGAGGCAATACGAAGTCTGCCGGGTCAGCTAATGTGTAATAAGAGCGGCGACAGTTTAGGGGCCAACATTTCCTTTATTAAAAATATTAGGTTTAAGGACCCCAAGAAAATCCAAAACTATGATCGTATTCGTATAAGCTACAAAAATTCAAATCCGACGTTATGGTTCCGATTTCTAGGGTTAGAGCACTTTATTTTTATTATTAACGTAAGTTTTGACGACTAATCAATCAAATCAATCAAACGGCCGTCTGGTGTAGTGGTAAGTGACATGGTCACTACATAAGCGAGTCGCGGGTTCGAATCCCGCCAAGGGAAGATATTTGTATGATAAATATAAATGTCTTTTAAAGGGTTATGGTTGTATATTAAATATATGTATGTGTATAATAAAAATCTTACATTTATTTCCGTTATCTGGTACCTGTAACACAAGTTCTTTACGAACTTATCACGGGACCAGTTAACGTGGCGTGATTGTTAGTAAATATTTATTTATTTATTTAAATAATTTGGGCCTAACTTAATAAAACACTATAATTTGTTCTGTATCACTACATAGTATAAAACAAAGTCGCTTTCTCTGTCCCTATATATATTTTTTTTTTTTTTTATTGCATAGCTGTGTGGACGAGCTCACAGCCCACCTGATGTTAAGTGGTTACTGGAGCCCATAGACATCTACAACGTAAATGCGCCACACACCTTGAGATATAGTTCTAAGGTATCAGTATAGTCAACGGCTGCCCCACCCTTCAAACCGAAACGCATTACTGCTTCACGGCAGAAATAGGCGGGGCGGTGGTACCTACCCGCGCGGACTCACAAGAGGTCCTACCACCAGTAATTACGCAAATTATAATTTTGCGGGTTTCATTTTTATTACACGATGTTATTCCTTCACCGTGGAAGTCAATCGTGAACATTTGTTGAGTACGTATTTCATTAGAAAAATTGGTACCCGCCTGCGGGATTCGAACACCGGTGCATCGCTTCAACACGAATGCACCGGACGTCTTATCCGTTAGGCCACGACGACTACAAATGACGACTATCCCTATGTATTCTTAAATCTTTAAAACTACGCAACGGATATTGATGCGGTTTTTTTTAATAGATAGAGTGATTGAAGAGGAAGGTTTATAAGTATAATAACATCCATTAAACAGTAGAGAAATCAATAATAAATTACAGTTTCCGAAGCGAAGCGAGGGCGGGTCTCTAGTATGTATGTAATATGTATGTATATATATAAGATGTATATAACGGAATTTACGTTGTTTTCACCCAATCATAAAACGTCGAATTATCTTGAAAATTAGAACTTTGGACAATCTCACCAGCTCGCCTAGTGTTAAGTGATTAACGGATTTATGAAGTACCTTGAGGCATAAGGTCAAACGCTCAACATTCAAGCCCAAATGCCGGTGTTTCCTAATGTTGGTAGGGAGCTTCCTAATGTTGGTAGGGGTTAAGAGCTCGCACAGGTAAATACCGTCATCCTACCTATTTACAGCCGTGAAGCAGTAATGCGTATCGCTTTAAAGGGTGAAATTGATACTTAGAACTCATGTCTTAAGGTTGAGGCATTTATTTACGGATACGGTTTTGTGGTGTGGCGGAATCCAATAAGTGAATATTCACCACAGAGGATTAAACGTGAATTTTCAGGTGAACCGGGAAACGGGGGGCGGGGGCGCGGGAGGGGAGGCTCCTAAATAAAAACGATGAACAGCCCTCCCCTCGCGACTTGTACGGTTCGAGCACTTGAGCACGTGCGCCGCTCGGCTTCTAATTATTGCTAGGTGCAGACGCCCGCTACAATGTCGGAGAGCTTGAACGACATCGCCGAAAACCGTTTTAATATTTCGATGCCTCCAATGAACACTACGCTAACTCCAAATTCGTAGGTTTACAGGAGGAGCGTTTAAACGAAAAAAGTTGATAAAATCTTTTATTTTTGCAGATATATTTATGTTTTTTCTTGTGTAACTAGCTGATTTACTCTTGCTTCGAATCCCATCAATAATGACTTGTAATATGTACTTTTAAAATAGTGAAGCGATTTGCGTGAAAAACGAAAATTTCAAAATTTTGAGTTAGTGTTCATTGGAGGCAATTTTGAATATGCAATTTCGAAAAGGGCACATATCGCATATTTTGCCAAATACGTTTTTTCATATGCATGTAGTTTTGAGGCTTACCTACACCCATTTTATAATAATTCCAGTAATTTTCAATTGCTAATTAACACTAAAATATATCTCGAAAGTTAATATTTTAAATTTTACACTGCTTTAGTAAAAATAATCAGTTTTTTTTCATTTCCTGAACATTTTATATTTTCAGAGATGTGCCCTTTTGAGAAATTGCATATTCATTTGTTTCATATTCTGATGAGATTTTCGTATCGACTGGAATTACAAGGAAAAGCTTTAAGGACGAAGGACACTCAAAAATAAGGGTTGAGTAGAGACAAGGAGTAGACAGAGTCTCCTATCCCGTCGCTCGTTGTACTGCAATGGTAGAATCACGACTTTGTAATAAAATGGTAAAGAAGGTAACTTAGATCAGCATAGATGATATTATAAACGTAAAGAAAAAAATATTTAATTTTAAAAAGATTTTTCTTAGGTAAGTTCACTCACCTATCATTCAACGAAGAGAATACTTTAGTCTGACATAATTTCATAATATTGTTTGAATTATTAATTTAAATAGAGATATTAAATTGCCCTTGTAGGCAGACGAGTATACGGCCCACCTGATGGCGAGTGGTTACCGTCGTCCATGGACTTCAGCAATGCCAGGGGTAGAGCCAAGCCGCTTACAGGTGACTGAATATATTGTCACATGAATTTATTATAGTTTTAATTTTATATTCTCAATATTTTAGTATTTGTATTACAAATAACACAATTAAGTATTTCTGTGTCCGGAGTATTTGATATAATTATATCGAGGACTGTAAGGTTATTTGGTTTAAGCGACATTACGCTTAGCACAAGACATTAAAATTTATCTTTACATTTACATTTAATATAAATATAAATATTTACTAACAATCTTTGTAACTAAGGTTCGTTTTAATTGGTATTAGCATCAACAATTCGATGTCTTTATTAACTTGAACTTCAATTAAGTTTACCACGTTCAAACAGCTGAACAAGTTTTTTTCTTCATGATATTTTTTCCAAATTTTAAACTTTAAATGGTTCTCTGGCTAACTGTAAGCTTGCAAAAGAGTCGTTTAAACCAAATAGCCTTTTACTCCTCCATTTTATTTCACTGTAGTTATTTTTGGTCTCACACTATTTATGGCTAACCTATTTCATAAATACGGGCCAAGTTTATAAATCTGGAACATTCTCAAACTGTATTCATCTTGCTACTTAACCTGCTTGAAGATGACGCTCTTTTTCCATTTGTAGTCCTCGGAACGTTGTTAAAGTTTGTAACTAAAAATTGTTTTATAGGAAAGCGAACTTTTGAATTATGCTGATGACACAGCGTCGCAGATTACGAATGAAGGTTTAGGATACATTAATGAGAAGTCGGAAGCGTCTGTGACTTTTTTTATCCTACCTAAGCTGAGAGAACAACTTGGCGTCGTTCGGTGGAGCAGGAGCTAGGAGTCTTTGGAATGACATGGGAGGAGCTAGAACAGACTGCCTAAGACCGATGTAAATGGAAGCCCAAGCTACACCCCAGCTGAGGGTAATAGGAAAAAAAAAGCTCCTACCTAAGCTGACGGCCATGAGAGGCCAATTCAGCGTAACCCTAACAAATTCAAAATCATTTATTTTAACTTAGATGTCAGTATAACACACTTCTTGAATGTCAAAATATAAATAACAATGTTAACTCTACCAAGTAGGTGAGCTTACGGGGCGCCTGACAACGTTCCTAACAGTAACCCTAGCAAGAGCAGCACTTCGCAGAATCTACCACCGGATCGGAAAAGCGACCCACTGAAAGGATCCTATAGGTACTTACTCACTTTATACTTATACTAGCGACTCGCCCTCGCTTCGCTTCGAAAACACATTAGAAACCTCAAAAATAACAGTATTTCTCCAATATTTAATGGATGTTATTATACATATAAGCCTTCCTCTTCAATCACTATATATTAAAAAAAACCGCATCAAAAACCGTTGCGTAGTTTTAAAGATTTAAGCATACATAGGGACAGACAGATATAGGGACAGAGAAAGCGACTTTGTTTTATACTATGTAGTGATATTGGGCAATATTCGAACATGATAAAAAGGGCATTGAAAAATGCCCACTGCCAGTGTGAGCGGTTGTCCTCGTTCATTTGTTTTTTCCAGTCTCCCAAATCACACTTGTCAAGTCTCTATCTTAGTCTATGTCTAGTCATTGCAGGTCGTAAGTTCTATCAAAGAGGTTGCACGCCACGACGCTTACCAATAAGTTGTGGTTACGGAACATAGATATGGACTAAATAACTTTCACGTCACTAACGCGGCGTAATGATGGCGTGACGACGTGTAACAATTATAGCGAAATAATTAAAACCAATAATTATATTTTGATAACAGGCGTCTTAATTGAGCTGCATTGTGAGCAAACATCACCTTAAGCACTTCATCTCTTTGGAAGAACTCACATAAAAACGCAACAGATAATTAAACCATAATCTCCCAAACAATTCTCAATAGGCACTGCAGAAATGTTATTTCAAAATTAGAAAAAAAAAGAAGTAACTTCCGCATTTCGATGGATACCGCCTATTTCGATCGGATTAGAAAAGATGTTAAAAGCCTTAAAATACGCATTAGCACGCCTCCAGAGCCACCTGGTTCGATTACAAAAAAAAAAAAACAAAAAAAACTTCCGACAATGTAGCGGGTAATCTTTACCGACTGAATAGGAAGCACTTGAGCCCGTCGACCGGTTTAAAAAAATATCGCCCTCCATTGTGTTGGCAGCCCTCGATAATTATTATTTTCGTAGTTGGCGACACTGCGTTGAACAATGACGTCGGTAGGGTTGCTGCCGGGGTTAATGTTTTTGTGTAGTTATTTTGTGGGCTCATTTGAATTGTTGTTAAATAAAGATCAATAAATTTAACATCCTGTGTTTTTACTCGTTCATTTTCTTTCGAATCACAACAGCTCCATCGATAGTCGGCGATTTTTAGAGATCACCTATACATATCGGGAAACCGATATGTATAGCGACCTATACCAACTTATACGTTTATAGTTATCGGTGGGTAAAAATGTCCGTAATGGGCTTACAATTTTTTTTAAATTTACATACATTTTTTAACGACATTAATACATTTTACTTTACCCTAAAAGGGAATATATATAAGACCTTAATAAGGACTGCCGTCTTGTATGGATCAGCTTGTTGGACCACTAAAGTGGCGGATGAAAGGCGATTGCATACAGCAGAGATGTTGCGATGGATGTGTGGAGTAACGAGAATGGATAGAATACGGAATGAATATGTTAGAGGAAGTCTGAAAGTGGCATCTGTGACAGAGAAGCTGAGAAGTGCACGTTTGGGATGGTATGGACATGTGATGAGACGAAATGAAAATGAGGTTGGTAAGAAAATGTTAACTATGAATGTGGAAGGATATAGAGGAAGAGGTAAACCTAAGAAGAAATGGATGGATTGCGTGAAAGACGATATGGGTAAGAGGGGAGTGTGCGAAGATATGGTATATGATAGAAGGGTATGGAAGGAGAAAATATGTTGCGCCGACCCCAGGTGACTGGGAGAAGGGCAGGATAATGATGAATGATGATGATGAATACATTTTACTTTACGACAGTTAGTAACAGGCTGTCAATCGTGAGCATTCGCGAACACAGTACACGTTAGCTGCATGACCAAATAATTGAAATATATCGTGTTCGGGTTCAGTCTCGAACCTTCGAACGAACTCTAAACGAGCAATTAAAAAATAGTTTTAATGAAAACCTGTATTACTTTACAACGACATTGTTCGATAATTTTCTTTATAATACGTTTAATACCATAGGTTACTAGACCTTTTACCCACCCCAAGTTGTAACAAATTTTATGAATTATTCTCAGTAAAATCGCTCAAATTTACCAAGACTTCAACTTTGATAAAAATACATTTTTTAAAGACCAGAGAAGCGTTTTATTAACGGTTTTGTAAAATTTCCCCGCACTTAGCGCTTTCTACGTCATGATTTAGTTCCAGATCTAAAGAACACATCTAAAGAAACACTGAATTAACTAAACTAAAACGTCTTTCTTTCCTATTGATTCATTTGCCAATCGCGTTTCCGCCAACAAGTTCGTCCCTATTCAATCGCTTCCTGTTTATATTCGCGCGCTATTACACGTCAATGGTCGAGACAAACGGATGGGCCAATTTCGATTTTTGAATTTCAAATAATGGAAGGCATTCGGAACGACCGTTGCATGTGATCTCCTTTTTTCCGTAATGACATCTCTTTTTGGCGGATATTGTCACATTGTTGATGTTTATACGCCATTTTTTTTTAATATTATAATTATGAAGCACACAGATTCCCAAACTTTTTGGGTAGGGCAGAAAAATAAAATTTATGCGTAGAAAAGAGATGCTGCTTTTCTTTGTGTATATAGCATTAAGATATCGCAAAGTAATGATATGTTTAGATCAAAGAGACAGGATAGGCCGTACTTAGCTTTTCACCTCTCGGGATGGTTGGCGGGAATGTCTATAAAATTCCTGCTAACCATCACGTTTCAGTCGTAGGCTGTATGTCAAAATTAAATATAGACAAAAACAACAAAAAAACCCAATTAAATAACAATCGTGACGTGACTTAGGGCTGTCCCCCAGCACGGTCGAGTTAATTGAGCCACTCGAGCACAACTCCAATTAATGCCAGCCCTAGTTACGAAACAATGCAACGGGCGACGTTCGTGCTTCCCGAGCGCGATATTACAGCTTTTGTAAGCTTGATTGCTTGATTATTGTTGGCTTTTTAGCTTCAGGGATTCGAATATATGACGACTTCAGAACCGTGACGTGAGATCTAATTTTGTACCAAAAATAGCTTTTAATGTATTCGTGTCGAGTGTTATGGAGTGTTTTTTCATGGAGTGGAAGAATTGGAGGACTATATTTTGTTATCAATTGTTGCGTGATCGATCCTAGTTGTGAAATGGTTACTAGAGCTCATAGATATCACGCAGTAGAGGTTGTCACCCACCTTGAGACATGAGGCCGATGACTCAATTACATTGCATATTGGTTGTCCCGCCGTTCAATCCGTAACGCGTGACAGCTAACGCCCCCTACTGCCAGTAATTATGTTTTATGATTATTACGGGTTGGATCTTTATACGACGAGGTTATTCCATCATCGAGTAAGATATTCGTAAACATGAATTTAGTACACGTTTTATTAGACAAATGCAGCTGGGCGATCTTGAACAATGGTCCTGACCACGCCACACCGGGACACGCTCCAATGTGTTAGTTGTATAACACATCCACCGGTCGTACCTCGGAGGTACTATTACAGAATCCTCTCCTGGCGGAACAGCTTTTTTTTATTGCTTAGTTGGGTGGACGACCTCACAGCCCACCTGGTTGTTAAATGGTCACCGGAGCCCATAGACATTTACAACATAAATGTCGCCACCCACCTTGAGATATAAGTTCTAAAGTCTTAGTATAGTTACAACGGCTGCCCCACCCTTCAAACCGAAACGCATTACTGCTTCACGGCAGAAATAGGCAGGGCGGTGGTACCTACCCGCGCGGACTCGCAAGAGGTCTTACCACCAGTAACGCAAATTATAATTTTGCGGTTTTTATTTTTATTACACGATGTTATTCATTCACCGTGGAAGTCAATCGTGAACATTTGTTAAGTACGTATTTCTGTAGAAAAATTGGTACCCGCCTGCGGGATTCGAATGCACCGGACGTCTTTCCAAGCACTCGCACTAAGAGTTGTGTACTCTGAGCGGCTTACCTCGCTGCGGGTTGTGCGGGGGCGGCACCGAGGCGTACGCCCTCTCCCTCGGCAGATGGTGTCCCAGCATCCTGCGCCCGGCCGACTCCAGACTGGCCACGGTGTTGGAGCGCACCATCCCTGTCGACCGCACTTGGGATGATTATTTCAATTCGCTAAATTCTAATAACAAATGACGTCACGCGAGCTGTATCCGTCACAGTGCTACAAGCGTCAATAAAACTTTGGGCAATAATTGAAATGTCAATGTACAGTAGGTATCTGTCTAAGTGAGATTGTCATTGATTATACAATTTTCATAGGGGTATAGATACAAATCTATATATATAAAAATGAAACCCGTTTTCCGTTGTCACGACATAACATGAAAACGGCTTGACCGATTTGGCTTATTATTTTTTTTGTAGTTTTCTAATACTCTGTAAGTACAAGGTTCTTACGGAAACAAATATTAAGAAAATCTCTCAGAAATATTGAAAAATATACATTTAATTTTGCATATTTATTTGTGAACTATTCCACGCGGACGAAGTCGTGGGCAAAAGCTAGTTCCTAATAATAATGAAAACATGTACAAATTTTCGTATATATTACGTAAATCATGAATAGAAAATGTGCTGTGACAGGTATATAATATCAATATGTAAAAAAGTATTTAAATTTTGAAATATGCTGCTTAATCCCTAATATCCCTAAACTAGTTAAAAAATAACTAAAATTATTGTTCATGTAATGTATTAAGTTACTGTCATCTGTGACAAATTTTGATACAATTGAGTTAGTACAGTAGTTTAAAAATTGATAAACGTCAAATAGATTATTTTACTGAATTAGACACTAGATGGCGCGTGACAATTGATGATGATAAAATATATTTAAAGTTTATGTGTCTGGTGATAAAAAGCATTACCTACTTTATTTGAATGAGCACAACGCTTGCTCGACTCATAAGGAGTGAAGTTCAATTAAGATTACCTATCTGCGGTCTCCAGTTCCGGTGCTCCCTCTGGTCGAGGGCTCCGGGCTTGAGCACCCGGGGCGGCGCCGTGGCGCGCTGCAGCCGCCGCGCCGGGAACACGAACTCGTCCGGGTACTGCGGGTCCTCGAACCGCACCACCACCACGCGGTTACCCAGCACCGGCGCCAGCCCCACCACCGGGGACGGCAGCTGTCTGCGGGGACGTCACGTACGCAATTTAATTTGGACAAGGAACAGTTCGTGTGAGCTGGGAACATCGCGCTGTCTCGCTCGCACGATGTCTTGTTTTCTCTCTTTAACTCTTTGTTCGTAAATATTATCCAAACAGATTGTAGCCTCCCACGGATGAGAGCTTTAGTTTATACTTCTACTTCACGACTCAAGGCAGCTTCGGGAGGTCTCATTGCACTCGCACGCCGGTCCACTCCAATTAGAAACAATTGACAGTAATGTTAGTACATAACTGTTACTGGTGGTAGGACCTCTTGTGAGTCCGCGCGGGTGGGTACCACCGCCCCGCCTATTTCTGCCGAGAAGCAGTAATGCATTTCGGTTTGGAGGACGGGCTGTTGTAACTATACTGAAAGTGTATCTCAAGATGTGTGGCACATTTACGTTGTAAATGTCTATGGCCTCTAGTAACCACTTAACACCAGATGGGCTGTGAGCTCGTCCAACCATATAAGATATAAAAAAAATCTTTTTATCTCAGTATTGGACACCATCAATCGCAAATGAATGACACTGACCCCCCGATGAGCACGTTGTCAGCGCTCAGCATCACGTTCCCCCTCACCCCCTCCGACTGGTAGGGGTACTTCTGTTTGTCCTCGATGAGCTTCCGGAGGTCCTGCTGAGCTTCCTCGTACAGCCCCAGGATGTATTCGTAGCTTTGATTCCCGGTCGACACGTAGAGTCGGTCGTGGCCTCGTATGTTCCGTTGTACTGGGAATAGTTATACTTATTACTATAGAGTTAAAGATCACAATTGTCATTTAGTTTTATAAATTTGAGAAATGATAATAAATAATAGTTTAAAAAAACTAACAAAATACACTTTTATAGAAAATCCAACTAAAAAATTGAAAATAAATTTTAATAAATTTGAATTAAAAATAGTGTAAGAAAAGGTGATTTTATTGTAAAAAAGCGTGGCGTGCATGGGATCAGTAGTTATATTTTATGAACAGATATGAGTAGAAGGGTTATTTTTACGCTTTTTTACAATAAAATCATTTTTTCTTTCTTACATTATTTTTAATTCAAATTTACTAAAATTTATTTTCTATTTTTTAGTTAGATTTTCTATAAAAGCTCATTTTATTAGTTTTTTTATATTATTATTTATTTTAATTATAATTTTTTTTAATTTCAATTTTTTTCAATATTTTTTAATATTGAATTGTCATCGGTCCTTAATAAGTATACCAAATTTTTAGTTAATCCGACGTTTTGAAGGGGGTCAAAATCATGTTCAAAGATTCCGTTACAAACATACATACGTCTGAAGTTAATAAAAGCGTATTGAAAATAGGTTCTCAAGCCTATGGATATTTGTCGGGTCCGGTATAGAGACACCATTAAACATAGATGTGTGTTTAATTAACATTGAACTGGCTCGCGATAGAGGGTCACAGATCACTCACTTTCAGCTTGCGTCAGCTCTTTATAGTAGGGCTCCAGGGCTTTGAAGAGTCTGTTTTCGTCGACGAAGGGCAGGAGGGCGACGCCCTGCCACGCGAACTTCTTGCCGTTCAGGTCGATCTTGAAGTCCGTCGGATAGAAGTCGATGATGGGAGAGAACTGAGGAACAGACAGCGTTGGTCAGTGGTTGCACTCGGTGTGTGTGTGTGTGTGTGTGGGCGGCACGTGCGGGTACTGACCGGGTCACTCATGAGGCGCGCCCAGGGTCGCGGCACGTGCTGCGCGCTGGCGGCCGGGAACACTCCCATCAGCTGCTCCAGCGGACGGAACTGCACAAAAGGGGAACCAAGTGAAGAACTTCGCCATCACCTTTCTTACATAATTATTATAATATACACATTACAAATAAAACTACTTCTACAATTAGAACTCGTTTTTTTAAATATTTAAACAAACAAAAAATACTAGATTAAACTGCAAAAGTTGTTTGAATGATGTCTACAACTCGTTGATACTATACATATAACGTTTTCTCCATTGAAATATGTACTTAACATATGTTCACGAATGACTTCCACAAAGAAAAAAAAACATCGTGTAGAAAAAATGATTTGTGGTTATAATTAACGGATAGAGCGTAACCTAGGCTCGCAGGTACACATCACACGATTATGACAGCCGTTACCTTCGATCAATAATAGTACTAGATTAAGGATCAGGAACAAAAATAAGACGCTCCAGTGGCCACGTTTGCAGACACGAAAACATCTTCATTTCTTAGAAAAAAGTTTAATAATGTTAACGACTTCAGTTTATTATAAACCTTAAAACTTAAACATAAAGTTTAATTACCATTGCAAAATATATGTATTTAGGTCCTTTCGTCAGAAAAAGAATATTATGGAATAAATTTAAAATGTCACTTGAACATAAAAAGTCATCAGTACAAAAATATTTATTCTAAAATGATACTTAAAGCCTAATATAAAAGGTTAAAAATATTTGTTTAAAATTTCGTGCTTATTGTATTGTGGAACTAGATGTAGTTCTTGGTATTACATTTCAATGCTCAGAACACAGTAAGTATTGAAAGACATAGAGTTGCAGAATATACATATTTGTTTTAGGTTTGTTTTGTATGGTCGCAACTATTTTTGACCGATTGAAAAAAGTAGTAGATAATATTTTACATTGCCGCTATTACAACAAATAGGTGATAAAAAATAAAATTGAATAAAGTAAAAAAAATATGAAAGGAAACACGAAACATGTTTTCCACGTATTCTTTATACAGAAGTAATTAAAACAATAATGTAGGTTTAATTACCTTTAAACAGATTCAGTTTGTTATAAAGCTGTCTTTTAGAAGTCATTTTTATATGAGCGGTTTCTTTTTTACAAATATAATGTAATCTTATATCAATGAATTTTTCTATAATCAGTTTAATTTAGGCTTATTTTATGGCTGTGTTCGTTTCCCCCAGAAAACAAATCCTTTTCAGCATATACGCTTAAAATATTTACACATACATATAAAGTTTTTTTAATACTTTTTTGCATTGATTTGCCACCACCATTGAACAATTCTAGAATTTTTATAAGGGTTCTATATTTCTTCTCTTTCTTTCGCGACAATATATATCCATTGTGCACAGCGACAAGGGGCTACTAGGAAATCTACAAACAAAAATAACATTATATAATAACAAAACTACTCTATGCATTCCCTGTCCAAGAATAGGTGATGTTTGTTACAATAGTTGGTGCCTTGTTGCAAACATTGGCCAAACAATTACAATATTCGTAAATTCTGTTTTATTTACAATATAATTGTGTTTATTATTTTATGAAAAACACTTAATAATATAAATTTACCAAAAAAAGATATTCCTTCCAAAACCTTGGTGTTACGGTGGTTTTTTACTCAGTTTTTGAACGCGCATTGCAGCGTTTTGACGTCTTAGTGTTGGCTATGATTGGACCATACTAATTTGAAATAAGACCACAAATTTATTTGTGGTCTTATTTTTCGGGCCGTTTTTGAAGCGCTAATCGCGAATCTAGTAGTATTATTGATCGAAGGCCGTTACATTACAAATGTCTCAAGGTGGGTGGCGGTATTCAGGTTGTTGATGACAGTGGGTTACGGTCTCTTGACTTAACAGCGGGTGGGCCGTGAGCTAGTACACCCTTCGACGCGATAAATAAGCAATTGGATACCGGTTGAGTTCCCTTCTCGAACTGTGTGGACAGGCCGCATATGTTGACGAAGTCGGACGCGAAGGGCGCGTAGTGGTACGGGAAGTACCACTTCCAGCTCGCGCAGCCCTGGTAGTAGTACCGGAGCACCCAGCACAGGCCCCGCACGTACTGCAGCGCCACGCGGTACCTGCCCAGGGAAGAGGTCGATCTCAAAGTCACACTTGCTGCCACACATAATACTGGGGACGACTGCCTTGTTGGGGGGACAGTGGGGGGCCGGGGGCAGTGCGGCCCTGGCGGACCCGGCACTGGACTGTTCCTCTGATTTGTCTTATCACAGCCTTTTATTATTGGTGGTAGGACCTCTTGTGAGTCCGCGCGGGTAGGTACCACCACCCCGCCTATTTCTGCCGTGAAGCAGTAATGCGTTTCGGCTTGAAGGGTGGGGCAGCCGTTGTAACTATACTTGAGACCTTAGAACTTATATCTTAAGGTGGGCGGCGCATTTACATTGTGGATGTCTATAGGCCCCAGTAACCACTTAATACCAGGTGGGCTGTGAGCTCGTCCACCCATCTAATCAATAAAAAAGGCCTTTGTGGCGAAATTCATATATAATTTAGTTTTGAAACATCTGAATATACAAAACAGAAAAGAACTTTAATTCTGTGAGACTGACACACGTTTGTCAATTAAGGTTCCCAATAGGTCACTGCCAGAATTAAAAACCAAACTGAAACGCTAGAACATTATGAACAACCTGAACTCCAGGTTGTTCCGGGTGACTTCAAACTTGCTCTCATAGTATCTCTCCTTGAAGCCCTCCTCCCAGAGCCGGACCTCGTCGTGCTTGTCCTCGTCCTCCTCCTCCTCCTCGTCCAGCCCCGCCGCCGCCGCCGACCGCTTCCTGCCGCGACTTTCGCCCTCCTTCTGTTCAATAACAACTTTAAGTGAACTACGAACATTGAGGTTATTTCAAAGTTCCGCACATGGTAGTGTTGAGTCTCTATATCGGGCAAGGATTAATAAGACACGTGTTCAGTTAAGTGACTAACGTATATTGGGATTACAACCTCACCAACAATCCTGAAACTGACGTAGCATCACTGCAATATAATTATCGCTAACACATACATATAATTATTAATTGCTAGGGGGACATTTGTGGTCCCTACAGTAGCAAAGCAATCCTTATTTTTTGGAGTAGCCAGGGCAGACGAGCTCCCCATTCGTTTGATATTAAGTTTTAATTTATTAATTTATATTTGGGTCAGGACGTAATTGTCGGCTATTTGATGAGACAAACACAGGAGCCCCTAGACATATCGGTGTTTTTTTTTTGCTTAGATGGGTGGACGAGTTCACAGCCCACCTGGTGTTAAGTGGTTACTGGAACCCATAGACATCTACAACGTAAATGCGTCACACACCTTGAGTAAGTTCTAAGGTCTCAGTATAGTTACAATGACTGCCCCACCCTTCAATCCGAAACGCATTGGTATCTACCCATGCGGACTCACAAGAGATCCTACCACCAGTACTAACATGTTTCGTGAACATTTGTAAAGTACGTATTTCATTAGAAAAATTAGTGTCTGCATGCCGGGTTCGAGCCCCGGCACAGCCGCATCGCTTGACGCGAATGCTCCGGTCTTTCATCCAGTCTGTATCTCCGTACGGGGAATCTTTAACACTTGTGTTTATGTTATAATACTCATTGTAAAAATGAATATATATATTTTTTTATCTAGTATTTAAAAAAAGACATGCCCGCTGAGTCTCTTGCCAGTTCTTCTCAGGACGGAGGCTAGTTTCTGTGAATTGGCGGTAGTTATTTTTGACGTTCAACAAGTATGTACTTTGTATGTATGTATTTATGTTGAATAGGTTTTTTTTTATTTGATTTGATTTGTGACTGTGCAGATGAGCAGGGTTTGAACACTCTTTGTAATAAAAATAGAATGGGTATTCGATGCGTGGTGGGGTTGGGGGGGTGGGTACCTGTGCGGCGGCGTGCATCCCGGCGACGCGCAGGTCGGCGGCGGCCCGGCGCGCGTCCCGCAGCGGCGCCGCGCCCCGCCCCACCGCCTGCCAGCAGACACCGTCATGTGAACTCGAAGCTAAATCAACTTTATGTTTATTGACATTAGGTTCATTTGTTCAACACACTGAAGTATTACATTTGCATGCAGTGCAAGAGTACCAGTATATTTGCATTTACTAAATTATATTTACTATGATATTATAATTATATCCCATTGTTTACATATGGTAATTAATTAGCTTTTTCCAATGCCATTGTTATCAGTCTCAAATTTATAAAAAGGTTCAGGTATTAAAATAGATATTCTGTTACATGTAATTATCATATTTAAAGCAAAATAGAGTTGATAACTATAACATTTTAATCAATTGGAAGAAAATTAACAGTAAAACAGTGGTTATTTACTGAGATTTCCAATTGACTTTTCAGATGGACCCAAAAAGCCACATCTAGTGGCTTTGTTTAATTTTTCCACCCTTGTGCACTTTATGAAAGAACTCTGCTCCGGCGCATGAAAGGCGTGTCCTTTGGCAAGATCAAAACATTAGGGTCATTTTAGACCATGTGATCCGAGGCAGAGATAGCAATGATGGTAATACTGATCACGGGAGCTCTAAGATAATAACTACTTGACAGTGAAGATTCTATGATCACAGAAAGACAATGGAGCGGCCATAGCAGTGGCGTCACACGTGACCGCCATTCCTAACGTTACCATCCCCTACCTCCGGCGCAAACTGCGTGTTCTCCAGCAGCTCGAAGTTGACCCGCTGTTGTTTCTTCTTGGCCTTGTCTCTCGCTCTGAAACTCAGCTCGTTCTGATGCCTTCGCTTGAAGATCTCGTCCTCCACGTGACCCAGCTCCGTCATTATGACTTGCACGCGGTCCAGCTCCACATCTCCTGAATCGGTTATCCAGCCCTGAGCAGTAACAAAGTTTATGAGTTATTAGTACTGATTGGATGAGGTCATAGCCTATACAAGTCTTGCTTATTTCTGTCAACCTCAATCACCGTCCTCGTCAACCCGCCGCTTGCGACGAAGGGCTCGCCGAGCGAATTAACCCATAGACACAGCCCACTGAGTTTCTCGCCGGATCTTCTCAGTGGGTCGCGTTTCCGATCCGGTGGTAGATTCTACGAAGCACTGCTCTTGCCCTAGCAATTCCAAACCGTGCCCCGTGAGCTCACCTACACACGTTATGGTGAAGCTAATAGCCTCTCAAGACTATCAGCATAGGTAGGAAAAAAAACTGTCAACGAACAAAGGGAGACAGAAGTTCTGATTCAGAGGAAGCCAAGATTAATGCAATGCAATTTGCAAAGTTAATGCAATTTGAACCTTATCTTAAATAACTAAAGTTTGACAATCATGTGTTCATGTGTTATGACATGTGTCCAAGTGGGCCAGAACCTTGTCTGTCCCAGTATGCGGTTTAGGGACGGATGTATGTCATCAGTTGTATCTACTGTACTACGGCTCCCACTGCCATCTCCCCGCATGATCTACACTGTACTGATATAAGTTGGTGACGCAGAACGCACGAACCTTGGTCTTGTAAACGCATTTCTTGTACAAGTTGACCAGCCTGTCCACGGCCCCCTCGCGGATCTCGAGGCTGGGCAGGTGCGGCAGGAAGTCGTTCCCCACGAAGAAGCACATGAACACCCAGTCGTCCAGGGCGCGCTCGAAGTCGTACGGAAACGGAAGGTTCGGCATCTTCGCAGATATTTATCATACAGAAATCATTCTCAAGGGTTGCATTAAGAAATCTGGACTCACACAAAAGTACTACATTACATTAAAATTTGATACCACTTTTGTTGTTTCAGTTGAGAAAATATTATGAGAGTTATGACATGTTGTACTTCTAACAAAGTTATAAAATAACCATGAGCATTTGGTACCAGCTGTGCCCTTGCTCATATTCATGAGCATTGACGCAACCACCATTGGGTGAGCAGTATGCTCATCTGACTTCAGAGGCAATTTAGTATATATGAAAATAGCTTTTATTTTGTATTACCCATTAATAAATGTGGTACATCACCTGTGTGGTATACAACAAGTACAAGTGCATCATGCCATAGCTCTCAGGAAACACTGTATTTCAGAGCCTCCATACTCCCTATGTGGTAAAAAAGAAATCTGGAATATATCTACAGTCTACATCTCCTTAGGCCCATGTGTCCCACCTGCAGCTCTCTCTCCAAATACTCCCGGAGCACGCTGAGCCGGACGAATATAAAGTTGTCCTGGTTCCCGAACGCCGGATCGGAACGAACGACTGACGCGTCCGGGTTCGTTCCCGTGCATTCCTTCATTTCGTGACCTGTTTTAATGAGATATTTAAAGTTAACATTAATATTTTCACTACTAGTTAATGATATTATATAAAAATATCACATTACTCTTTTGACACTTTTTGTAAAGAAGACAAAATTGATATTGAACCAAAAAAAATCACTTAAGTTCATGCCAATGTTAAGCAAAGGAAGCAAACAAAACCTTTCTCAATTTTCAAACATATCCAAATGTTAGGTACACATTAATATAATATAAATGAGTAATGAAATCTACCAAAATCTTATATTCTTTCTTTGCTTAATAATGGAAATTGATTTACATTACCTATTGATATTATATTCTTTAGGAGCACCCTGTATATTACATATTATATATTACATACATATATTATTGATCTAGAAAGAAGATTTTCTACTAACCAAGTTGCCCACAAACATCACAGGGTCTCGGTTTATTCGGCTTGAATTCCTCACGGATGATAGTGAAGTTTGGCTCGTGAGTGGCCAGACCCAGCATAATCAGATCGGCATCAGCACCGCATAAAACATGCTGAGTGTTTGGGTCGTGGTCTGGTTGCGCTGTTGAAGGGATTATAGATTTTTCTTAGGTTGTAAAGTTAGTCTGATCGATAGTATGTCATTGGATTTATTCAAGGAAAATTTTCAGCATAGAAACATCAAAATACACTATGCACATTTCATTGTAACAAACAAAATAGTTATGAGTTAAATCACCTACAGGTTTGTGTTTATGTTCGGTTTATTTCTGCTACATAACTCACAATTATTCTGGGTCAATCAGTGGTACAGCTTTTACACAATACCATAGAGGTTTCGAGTGGGTCTCACAGTTGGTGAGAACATTAAGGTTCAGATATCTACAGTGAGATAACTCAACAAACACACTCAATATCAAATGGGCTGTGAAGTCCGTTTCAAAAATAAAGTTATATCAATTTAACTATGTAATAATGTCAATAGTATTGTAAAATTGAGCTTTATTACATTACAGTTTACTCAAAATCAGATGGTTAAATTGTCTTGTGCGCCCTGATGATTAGGTACAATAACCGCATTTCTGCTGCAAAGCAATAATGTGTGCTAGTCTGGGCTCCAGTAACCAATGAACAGCTTGTTCAATCCTGTATACAAAAGAAACCTCCACTAATAAACGATAACTAACCTCTTTGTCTCCTAATGTAGTCCATAATCTTATGTTCTCCTTCCCCAGGAACATTTGCATCAGATAATATAACCTTAATGCCCTTCCATCCGGGGTCATTATTTAATCTAAAAAATTAACAATATTTTGAAATTATACACGACAAGTTCTCCACAAGCACATTTTGTCCAACATCATAGGTGGCAGAGCATTTTGTGAGCCTTCCTATCACAATGCAGATTTTTTGTCTAAACGGTACTTTTCATCAATGCGTATGTCTGAAATAGGCTAAAGTTCTAGTGTTTTAGGCGGTAGACAGAGCATGTCTATGTTAAAATTAATAAAAATTTTGTTCGACAACATTAATTTGACCTTGAATGAGCCAAAAATCACCCAAGGTGCACCGACAGCATGGTGAAGTGTTTCACCTTCATGACTGTCCCTCGGGATCAAACTTTGGACTTTCATTATTATAAAAATTAGTCTTAGACCTCATATTTTAAAGGTGGTGTGGCAATATAGTGATCTAGCTTGTTATCCTGAAGCAATAAATAAAAAACGCAAATATGCTGACGGAAGACAGCAACTTTGACGGAAGTCAGCAACTTTCATAAGTAAAGAATGCCTACTTGTCATGTATGTAATAATGCAGACACTTGCTCAGTCTGTCCATGAACGGTGTCCCCGGTGTGATACAATTAGAATCAAAGTGAGCTTCCTTAGGCCTCTCTGGTGGTAAGTATGCTCCTTTAGCCTGAAGCTCATTACGGATGCGAGCTACTTCCTCAATCTTCTCTTGGGTTTCTTTGGACGCACGGAAACGTCGAGAACGTTGCTGGTTCATTTTAGCTCTTGGAGCCTTGAATTAAGGTTCAAATTATTTTGATTGCAAATTTTTATTTTATTTCTATTTACTCATCCTTAGAATTTAGGTCATAATATCTATAGATATAGTCAAAGTTCCAATAAAGCTAATTATTTTACTAATGAAACACAAATAGGCATTAATGACTGGGATTTGATTCATTAGTCATCCTTTTAAATACATAATTATATAAACAACTATAAATGCTATAATTTTGTAATGCATTCTAACCAGCTTATGTACATTTAATAATTTAATAATCTTAATATATATAAATCTCGTGTCACAATGTTTGTCCTCAATGGACTCCTAAACCACTTAACCGATTATAATAAAATTCGCACACCATGTGCAGTTCGATCCAACTTGAGAGATAGGATAGTTTAAATCTCAAATTATAGTCGCAATTTTAATTTATTGCTAATTATTTGTCTGTTATTATTTGACAGTCACAATTATCTGTTAACTCCAAATGATTCTAACAGATGTCGATGCCTTTCGACTGGGTTGAGTAAGTAATCAATAGATGGCGCATATATGGCAAAACAACGTTTGCCGGGTCAGCTAGTAACTTTATAAATTAATACATACCACTCCATCTATAGCCATATACAACAGTTTCCTAGGCCTCACAATACGAAAAAGTCTGTCAATGCATTCAAAGATGGCAACCATCATCTCATCCTCATCTTTTGGTGCTGGTTTATCCTCAGGATGGGTGCATGGATGGATGATACCATTCATGTCCAGGTATAAATTGTCAAACTCCACTCCATTTGGATTAGGGAGGGAGGAATCTACATATACTAACTGGCCATCTACGTCGGTTGGCTGAAACGTCAATTTTATTATATATTTTCTACCACTTTATACGTGACAAGTAGACGAAACAAATAATGGCAACAGCTGGACAACATTTTGAGTCTTGGCTGTAACATGTGACCAGCGGGGTCGAGACAGATGTTTATGTGTACTAGACATCTGTAATTACATTGAATGATTAAGGTCTTAAGTAAAATAGCATCCAATTGGTGGTGAGTGAATAATTAAAACTCTGAATGATGAAATTTTCTTAGACTGGAGAAATGAATAATAGGAATGGAAATGTTGACAATCTTGTGAAACCATCTTCAGAACTTTAGTCATGCGCGTCATTTGGTTCTTTAGAGCTTAATCACAATATGGAAGTTACCAATACCATTACTGTAATACAAGGTGAGCATTTTAACTAAACAAAAAAAGGCGCAGTTTTAGAGGTCGACTTGCGAAGAACAGCCCGACAACATTGCGTAATTATTGTTTTTCTTGTTAAAATACTTATTTTATAGTGATTTTCGATACAGGCACCACGTATATTTGTTTTGCTAGACCCTCAAAATAACTGTAAATAACGAATTTTAGGTTATTTTTTATTTACCTTTTGTTCAACACATTCCACTATTACACTTGGATATTTTCGGCTGAGCCAGCGGAAGAACGCTGGAACTCCCATTATGTAACACTCGTCTTAATTTTTATTGATGGTGATTAAATGTTTTTTGTGTTTTATTTGTCACGTATTCAACACAAGCAAATCGACGCAGGTGCCATTTTAAGTAGAGAGAGAAAGCTGACAAACAAAGCAGGATAGCACTAAGAACACACTATTTCGTTCGGAAACAAGATTAAACCTTGATAGAGCACTTCTTAATAAAAAGAGAATTTTGTTCATTCTTTCCACCGATGTTAAGGCATACTAATGTTGGAAGGTCGTGATGCTGTCCACGTATAATTGTCTATGATGCACTATATTTGAATTTGTATTAAGTTCCTTTTACTTTTGATGTGCGGTGTCATTCTGAATTATATTTTCTCTTATACAAGTCAACACAATGTTTTCAAGTATTTAATTTACGTGTTAATTAATTGCTATAGCCGCTAGTCCCTATCAACTAATACTAATTGTCCAAAACAGAGTTTTAGTTTTATCTACCGAATCTGTGTGTATTCAAAATATTTTTTTTTGCTTCACAAAATTTTGAAAGTTCCTATGTAGGTAATTTCTAATGAAGCTCAAAAGGCGTAATCATTAGGAAAATACTTGTTAAATATTACTGATCACTTTAAATACGAATACACAATACAGATTCAAAATGGTCTAAGAAAACATTTTTCCTTTTTAAGACCTTTTTAAATATGTTTTACATTCACAGCGCGGGTTAAAACTTTTTGGTGGTAATGCGAGGAGCAAAGATATTTAAATTGCTTTATTTTGCTAATTAAACGTTTATCTAGGATTGAACGAGTAACATTACTGGCCGTGTAGCGTCTACTAAAGTGTATAAATACAGAAAATTTAAACCATGCTAGTATACTTGGGTTTTCAGATTCTTTTAAAATATTCATTGAACTTTTTATTTATCTATAATGGTCACAGGAGTCCAGAGACATCACAACTTGCATATTAGCCATAGACCTTTAAAGTACATCAGTGATATTAGCTCCATCTTGACACACGACGAAAACTCGAAAGTATTTTTCCTTCAAACTGGAATATAAGACTGTTTCGGGGTAGTCAGGATAATAGTATTTACACATGCAAAATTACAATTCACTGTACTACCAGTAAGCGCTACATGGCAATCACAGTACGCTGGCTATGAAGTTGAGAGAGCCTGCGACAACTGCTTAGTCTTTCCTTTAAAAAAAAGAAAAAAAACAAAAACAATAGTGTCTCAAGTAAAAAATATATATATTACATATAAAAAAAAACACAGGCAGTTGAGCACACGAATTTGTAGGGCGTGGTTGTACGGCTGATCTGACTCTCCCTCTGTAGGTTACCCTCCTGAATTCCGGCAGCCAACTGACGTGGGTTGACCCGCTGAAGCACCACGTCTGGACTCCTGGAGGTTTCCTGGGCTGGCTAGATCACCAGGGTACGGGTTACTGGGCGGAGATGACCTTTTCAGCACAGACGCAGTTATCGGGTGAAGCAATAAGCAAGAAGCGTGAAAAAAACAGCTAGGCATGAACCCCTAAAAGCGGGGTCGAATCCGTTTATTTTAATCGTGTTAATATTAAACAGCACACGATATTGCTGTACTAAATATATTTTTTAAATAAATTATTTGTAGGTAAGTCGTCTAGGTTTGAAAACGAACTTTAACTGAACTCGAATACAAACGTAAGACTAATATGGAAGTCTAGTGACGACTCCGGCGCGGCGGCTGCGCAGTGTCTGCGCCAGCCGAACCTACGTCTCGGGGGGAGGTGGGAACTATTGTTCTCACCTCAGCGGTACAGTCGATAAAATAACTGCTTTGAACATAAATACTTTTGTTTTAAGGTTTTTTTTTTATCTTTTTTTATTTTTCAGACGATTTCAGTTGTAACGTTACGTTACATTACCCCCCGTCGCGCATAAGGATTTTAATTTTAAAATTAAAATCCGCAATTTTCAATCGTGTATCAATTTCTTACAATCACCTTTCACACAACCTTTCATACTTCACCAACAGTCAAAATAAATCAAATAATATGTAAAATTATAAGACTCTATAGCATAACGAAAGTCATAAGTCATATGAATCGGCTTACGACTTTTTGCAAGAAATGTAAAAAAAAGATTTTAATGGACATGGGCAACAAAAACGAAACGTAACAACTATGAGTGTTGACCTAATATTTTCAAGTCTTTAATATGCCAAGTGCCTATGTTTTTACCCGACATGTCTTCTAGAACGTAGACAAGTGGCGAGAGTTTTTCGACAACTTTGCACTTGATATATTTCGGTGCTAACTTCTTACTAAAATACTTATCTTTGTCACTCAGGACGTAAGCGCGTTTATAAACAGTATCTCCTACATTAAATTCAAAAGGCTTTCTGCGTAAATTATAGTTAGCAGTGTTTTTTACGTGTGCGTGATATAAAGATTTCTGAACTTGATCGAAGATGGAGCTCAAACACCCTAGGTTTTCGGCATACACATCTCGAGGTAGAAACAAAACTTGATCACCCAAATCAATATCAGTATAATGAGAGCCACATACTACTAGTTCTCTGCCAAAGACAAGAAATGACGGAGTGAAACCAGTAGCCTCGTTAACCGAATTATTAATGGCAAACTGGACACTAGGAATAAAAGTATCCCATGACCGATGATCGCTATCAACAAACGTAGAAATACAAGTAATAATTGTTTTATTATACCGCTCTACGGTATTCACCTGGGGGGTATATTTTGGCGTGAAAAATACGTTTGGTATGTTATACTTTTTGAATAGTGCATTTGTATGACTACTAATGAACTGAGAGCCATTATCGAGAAAAATTGTTTGAGGCACACCATGAACGAGGAAAATTTGCTCTTCTAAAATTCGGACTATAATGTCTGAAGTTGCCTTTTTAATTGGATAAATGTGACAAAATTTCGAAAAACAGCAAGTTATCACTAGAATATGGCAATTTTGTTTTCGAGTCACAGGCAAAGGACCCATTAAATCAATCGATAACATCTGATACGGTCGAGAGCACTGCTTGGGGCGACCCATTTCTCCAAGGGTAGCATGGTTTTGAATTTTGTATTTGAGACAAGTGGAACATGAACCTACGAAATTTGCTACGTCTCGATACATGCCTGGCCAATAGTATCTAAGGGCGATACGTCTGTAGGTCTTAAAAATACCCAAATGACCAGCAGTTGGTTCACTATGATTCTCAGCAATGACAGTGTTTCTAAGTTCTGAAGGAACTACCTCTTTCCACGAAAATTCATTTGTGAGATAACACTTATTCTTACTACAACGGAAAAGAGCGTCATTTTTGATATGATAATTTGGATAATGTACAGGCTGGGTCAAACAATTATTATAAAGGGTCTTATACCAATCATCACTAGAAGTCGTGAGTGATCTAGCAGTAGTGATAGTAGTGACCGGGACAGCTCTAGACAAAGCGTCGGGAATCACATTGTCTACACCGCGGCGGTGTTTGATTTCAAAATCAAACGACGATAATCGAACTCCCCAACGTGCAAGCCTACCCGTAGGATTGTTCAAGGAAAGGAACCACTTAAGTGCGCTGTGGTCTGTGTAAACCGTAAATGTCTTTCCGTTCTCCAGATAGCAACGCCAGTGCTCGAGAGCCACGAGAACAGCTAAGGTCTCACGTTCGGTAATGCTATAATTCTTTTCGGCCCCCGATAAGGACTTGCTCATATACGCTATAGGGTGCTCTTTCCCGTCAATAGTTTGTGTGAGCATACCACCTATCCCATAGTTACTAGCATCTGTATGGACTTCGAAAGGCAGATCGTAATTTGGGCAGGAGAGAACAGGTGCAGAGACCAAAGATTCCTTAAGTTTTTTGAACGCAGTGTCGGCCTCATCTGTCCACTGGAAGGGAGGTGTTGATTTTTTGTTCGATGTCAACCTATTAAGCGGCCCTGCGATAGTGCTAAAGTTTGGGACAAATCTCCGGTACCATGTTGCCGTGCCTAGGAACCGTTTCAAGTCCTTACGACATGTAGGAGTTGGGTAATTTAGAATGGCTGTAACTTTATCCGGATCAGTCCGCAAACCATTCGCGTCGACCACATAGCCTAAATATTTAAGTTTACTTCGAAAAAATTCACACTTTTCTAAATTAATTGTTAGATTAGCATGGCGCAGTTTGTCTAACACGCGAAGAAGAAGACTAACATGCTCATCAAACGTGCTACTTACTATTATCACATCATCTAAATATGCGAACGCCTTGTGATCCATGTTGCCAAACAATAAATCGACTAACCGCTGTTGCGTAGAAGGCGCATTGGTCAAACCAAACGGTGTAGTCTTAAACCGTAACGTCCCTCGTCCCGGAACGTAAAATGCCGTCTTGTCCCTATCTTCGAGTGCTATTGGTAATTGCCAGAAAGCCTTTGATAAGTCAATACTGCTAAGATAGCGCGCGTCTCGCAAGTTGTCCAATATCTCCGATATGTAAGGTAAGTTATAAGCGTCACGTTTCGTAACAGAGTTTAGCTTCCTACTAGCTAAGCAAAACCGTGGCTGACCATCTTTTTTAGTGACTAACAATACCGGGGATTGCCAGGCACTCTCACAAGGCTCAACTACATCAAGCTGGAGCATTTCGTCTACTTGCTCGACTAGGATTCTCTGTTTTTCTGGTGAAAGCCTATAGTAGCGCTGTCTCACAGGAGGAGAATTCCCCGTGTCGATGTGGTGAGTAATTAAGTTTGTGCGTCCAAGTCCTTTGCGCTCAAAAGATATTTCTTCAAACTGCTTGGTAATATTGTCAACGACGGCCTTTTGTGATTCGTCCAAATAATCATACGAGCGCAAAAAATTGGTTGGGCTACCAACATCTAAATTAGCCAATGGAGGGCCGGGGCAATGAATAGAACTCAAGTACTTCGGGCAAATTTTAAATGTGTGCCAAAAGTCAATCCCTAAAATAAGCGATGATTGAACTTCTGGAACTACGTGACTCTGAATAATGTGGAACTGGTTTTCGAAATGCACGGGCATATTAATATAGCCTATACTTTTAAGATTTTGTCCACCAGCCGCAACAATAGTCAATTTATCATCAGTACACAACTCCAACCCACGACTAACTAATGCACTATGAGCATTGTTGCCTAAAATAGTAACCGCTGAGCCTGAATCCAAAAGGCCGGAAACTGTCAAATCGTGTATCTTAATATTAACATAGGGTCTTTTATCGTTAATTGGTTTTGTATGCAGAATTGAAGCAACCTTGTAGCCATTAAAAAATAAACTAATTATTTTTAACCAATTCTTCCATTCATCCTGGCTGGTACGTTGTATCTTTACATGTTCCAGGGACAATGGTTTGCTACAATTCTGCAAATTTAGTTTTTTGGAGCCTGTTTGCCAGTACAATTTGAACACTCAGGTTTCTTAACTCCCTTGCGACCACACTTAAAACACAAAACTTCCGTATTAGTGCAGTCCCTAAAACTATGCGTATTGTTGCGGCACCTAGGACAATAGGGTAATTTTTCCCTTGCATCGTGATGACTTTCTTCAATACTGTGTAGATATTTTTGATTAATATTAGTGTTCCTGTTTATTTTTAATGGTTGATACGACTGTTTGTTGTAACTATAGCTAGATTTATAGTCGTAGGTCGATTTCACCTTGGTCGCATATTTGTACGCAAATTCTGGTGCCAAGGTATCGGAAGTCGCTGCAGATGGTTCTCGAAAGTGGACGAGCCTAGACTGAACAATTTCATAATTCCTGCACAAGGATCTCAATTGATCAATGTTACATATTTCAGTAGCAGAGGCTAGAGTGCTTGCATAGCAAGGGCGGATATTATGTAATACTATTTCAAGCTTGTCCTCTTCCGAAAGTGATTTTAAGAGGCGGGCAAACATACCCGAGAGAATAGCTAAGTATATCGTAATATTTTCCGTTTCCCCTTGAGTCCTAGCACGAATCTCAGCAAGTAAACGGTAATCATAGTCTGCTTTATCAAAATCTTTTTTTAAAAGAACAACAAGATCATCCCAAGATGAAACCTGGTCCTTAATACTCCTGAACCAATGCAGCGCATCATTTGTAAATATTTCTGTAGCAGATGAGAGAAGTTTTGAGTCGGGGATGCTACGCGCCTCGCTAAATTCGTAAACACGTTGAATAAAAGATCGAACACATGACTTACCATCGAACTTCAGCCTACTCAGTTCTGAAGTAACACCTCTATCACAAGTAACAGCGACATTAATTGGTGCCTGAATGCCAGGTACAGAAGCAGATGCTGAACTAGATACACCAACTAATAGAGGATCAACTGCCTTTTTGCTTAATTTCTGGAATTTTTCATAGGATTCTTTAAAAAGTTTACAACAAGCAGAGTGCGGCTTCTCTACTTCATCAACCACTATTCTGTTGATCCTATGATAAAGGTGATGAAAAATATTCTCTATGCGCGATAATGTACTTTTATCAGTAGGGCTTGACTCGAGACTTGCATTGACTTTATTCAGCAAGTCCAAAACAGATTGAAGATCATCTAGGGGTTCGAGATGAGAACATAATACATCTTCTGAAGGAAAAGATTGACTTAATTTGCTAATCTGTTTCCTAAGATCAGCCACCGTAGCACCGGGGGTCTCACCTCTTATCGCAACTTCGTATTCCAGTTCAGTTTTTTGTAGGGATAAAAATTTTATCGTAAAAACCATAGTGATACCTCAGAGTTAGCTTGAAATGGCATACGAATAAATAAAGGAATATAGTTAAGAGAAAAAAAAACTCCGTTCTGTTACAAGGTTCGTACCAATAAAACGTCTAGGACTAAATAAAAAAAATCCAGAAGATGAAAATAAAGTAAAAATATATATGTACTTTTTAAATTAAAAAAAAAAAAACGTCTGGATTGTATTAATACAAAAAAAAACAAGCTTTTTGTTTGATTAAATTTTAAATTAACAAAGAAGAAAAAAGAAAAAAGAAAAAAATTTAAATCTTATTGCACTTTTGTTTAGGATTGTACCTATTTTTGCTTGAAACAAATCTTAAATAAAAACGTTAGGTTTGTAAGAGTATCATAAACTAAAAATGTAGGTACACAAAAATAACACAATATAGGACATGTACAGTACGACGATTTTTACAACACTTAGGACAGTCACAACACAATAATGCTTAACAAAAGGACACACACACACACGTATAATCTGCAACCACTTGACTCGAGAGGCAAAGTCAGATATAACCACGTAAAGGGCGCCAGTGCGACAACTGCTTAGTCTTTCCTTTAAAAAAAAGAAAAAAAACAAAAACAATAGTGTCTCAAGTAAAAAATATATATATTACATATAAAAAAAAACACAGGCAGTTGAGCACACGAATTTGTAGGGCGTGGTTGTACGGCCGATCTGACTCTCCCTCTGTAGGTTACCCTCCTGAATTCCGGCAGCCAACTGACGTGGGTTGACCCGCTGAAGCACCACGTCTGGACTCCTGGAGGTTTCCTGGGCTGGCTAGATCACCAGGGTACGGGTTACTGGGCGGAGATGACCTTTTCAGCACAGACGCAGTTATCGGGTGAAGCAATAAGCAAGAAGCGTGAAAAAAACAGCTAGGCATGAACCCCTAAAAGCGGGGTCGAATCCGTTTATTTTAATCGTGTTAATATTAAACAGCACACGATATTGCTGTACTAAATATATTTTTTAAATAAATTATTTGTAGGTAAGTCGTCTAGGTTTGAAAACGAACTTTAACTGAACTCGAATACAAACGTAAGACTAATATGGAAGTCTAGTGACGACTCCGGCGCGGCGGCTGCGCAGTGTCTGCGCCAGCCGAACCTACGTCTCGGGGGGAGGTGGGAACTATTGTTCTCACCTCAGCGGTACAGTCGATAAAATAACTGCTTTGAACATAAATACTTTTGTTTTAAGGTTTTTTTTTTATCTTTTTTTATTTTTCAGACGATTTCAGTTGTAACGTTACGTTACAAGCCCTGCTGCTTATTTTCTCTTCCTCGCCTTTTACGAAACACAGAAAAACAGGAAACTGGTCAATTTTTATATCGCAACTAAGTGATCGACCCCACTTTCAATAAATTCCCAAGTTTTCATTTATTCTTTGAACTGCCATGGCTTTGGCTTTTGGCTATAAGTGGAATGTCCCCTTTGCCTAAAAGAACTACATTTGATTTGTCAAAATCAGCTGAAATCAAGTGTAGTTTTATTTTCTATTTATTTGAACCTACTTGAAAATGAAAAAGCTATATTTCTTAAGTAATTACAGAAATTTCTTCAAAAATGCTTGGGCAACAAGATGTTACAGTAATTCTACTAAAAATAATGTCAATGAAATGGAAAATATTCGTAATATTGGTATTTTAGCGCACATTGATGCAGGTTAGGTTTTGATTTCATTTCATCTATTTTACTGTGAATGTATTTGCACATAGCACGGAAAAAATCTTAACTTATGTTTTCTCAAATGGACCGGAGTGTACTTTAAGTACACTGCAGTCTATAGATTTAAAATTCAGGTGCCTAAACAATAGCATGTTCGAAGTCTGTATCATATAAACAAAGGTAGATTCTAAAATATGATCTAACGAATGTATGCAATCTCATACTAGAAAATACCGTAGTAGTACTTATAATTGTACTTCAGCGTACCAGTGGCAAACTTTCCTAGCAAGTTAAATGTGAAATCAATAAGTATTACAATCCAACTGCAACTTCGACCCCATAAGATGTGTTGAAATCACACTTTCTTCTTCGTCGGTTCCTCATTACTGAGGGTCATAACCACCTTGGTCCAGTTTTTGCACCAGCTTCCTCCAATGCTGCCTGCACTCGGCTTGCTTAATGGCGCTCGGGACGCTGATGTTTGTGGCCTCCTTGACTATGTCCATCTACCTGGTTGGCAATCTTCCTCGACTTCTCTTTCCTTCCACCGACACACGTGGCCCGACGAAATCCTGACAACTTGGAAAAATTAATAGTTGTAGGTCATGTGATAGGAAAGAGAAATCACACTAGAATGAAATGTCCTCTATGAGTGGATGATTACTTTAATGGTGTACCATTTTACAGGTAAAACAACAACAACAGAAAGAATGCTGTTTTACTCAGGCACCATCAGATCTATGGGAGAGGTGCATCATGGGAATACCGTCACAGATTACATGGAACAAGAGAGGCAAAGAGGAATCACAATCACTTGTAAGTAGAAGCTTTAGTTAGAATTCTTGGATGGTTAGAAGATATGATTTAAATAATATTGTTCTGGATCAACAGCACTTTATTCTAAAAATTCTTTATTTTATTTCGGTTACTTTATTCTAATTATTATCACAGGTATATTTAATGTAGAGGCACTAAATAAAATGTGATACAAGTACAGTACTAATAATAGGGTTCAAGTAATACTTATTACACATATTAGAGTATTAAGCGGTAGGCAGCAGCTTGGCTCTGCCTCTGGCATTGCTGAAGTCCATGGGGGACGGTAACCACTTACCATCAGGTGGGCCGTATGCTTGTCTGCCTACAAGGGCAATAATATATATAAATGAAAAAATAAGACTCCAAAAATTAATCACATTAAGTAGCAGTTTTGAAATTGAAAAGGCCTTAATTTTTATAATTGTATTATTTATGTACTGTTTTTATGTACCATCTCAGCTGCAGCAGTAACAATCCCTTGGAGAGGAGGGCAGATCAATCTAATAGATACACCAGGACACATAGACTTCACAATGGAGGTCGAACAGAGTTTGGCTGTTCTCGATGGTGCAGTTATAGTTCTAGATGGATCTGCCGGTAAGCAACACTGGTATTTTGATTGATTGATCTTTAAGGCTTGTTGAAACACAAGTACATTTAGTTGTCCTGAGCATATTTTGTTTATAAAAAAGTACTTTTAATGTTAAAATAAGAAGTTATACAATACAAATACAATAATTCTATTACTAGACCAAAAACTTCTCATCTTAAGAGGTGAACTAAACTCAAAAAGTATATAACAAAGAATAAATCGAACTCTGGGTAAAATACAATTTCCATGTAAAATCAAATCTCTGTAGTTGTAATTGTTTTAAGTAGTGCACATTGAACTGTTGATTGTCTGAGAAGGTTTCGATGATTATAAATGTTGTTCCAAAAAGTTCAAGTAATACTACAAAGAAAGTTACACGGTAAATGGTTCTATGCAGCATATTAAAAGTATATTATGTTAGAAGTTCCCAGGTCTGAGATCGGGTAGTCCCACTATGTTGTGTTTTATAAAAAATTAGGTATGGAACATGAAATGTGTTGCTGACCTGTTAACAACTCAAACATCTTAGTTATCCACTCGGAGAGGCTTTAGCTATTACACTCACAGTTTTCCAATAACTCATACCACTACGAATATTTTCCTTTACAGGTGTCGAAGCACAAACATTAACAGTGTGGAGACAGGCCAGCGGGTACAGAGTACCTCGGATACTCTACTTAAACAAGATGGACAGGAATGACGCATTCGTGGAGGCTTGCGTGAACTCGGTCACAGAGAAACTGCAAGCCACGCCTTTGCTACTCCACCACACCGTTAGGCACGAAGGACGACTCATTGGTACGACTTCTCAAGTTATTGCCTTTAGACCTGTTTTGTTATTGTCTTGGTAGGCAGACGAGCATACGGCCTACCTGATGGTGGGTGGTTACCGTCGCTTATGGACGTTAGCAATGACAGGGGCACATCCAAGTCGGTGCCCTCTGGAATTTACTTACTAAGTGAGTAATTTAGGTACATAAAAAACTTTTTAAAATACTATACTGTAGGCGCGCCAGTTCATGTCCATCGGGGCGTGAGGCGACGCGCGGGGGGCAGCCCGCCCCGCCTTCGCCCGCCTCGCCGCACTTGTCTGATGTCGAGTTTTGTCCTTAATGGCTGTGACGCGCGCTTATCGATACCGCTATTGTATTATTTCATTGTGAATGGGCTGACCTTGCCGCGGTCTGCAACGCACCATGAGAGGCTGTATCCTCATTTGTATTCTGAAACTAACAAACATATTGTGTGATTTTTGTGTATTGTCGAATATGTAGGAGCCATTTTGTTTGGTTCGTATCGGACCTGTGCTCATCGCAACATTTGATTCGATCACACGTCGCCCGCGTATGCTTCAGTGACTTATCTAGTAAAGATTCTATAACTTTTGATTTTTCAACGAATGTGTCGTGAACTCTTTTGTCTCGAAGACGAGAAAGATGATGATTTGCAACTTATTTGAACTATTTACATTTAGTGTCTTTTTTTTAACATTATAATCAAATTGCATTGCAATTACAATTATTTCGGGTCAAAAGGACCGATCGACAGATCTCTAGTTTTCGTGGATAACTTCCGGTTCCATCCTTAGACTCTGGATGAATACTTAGGTCTAAAATATTTATCTAAAATATTACATGAACTAATAATGAACAATTTTCTCGCAGGACTAATAGATTTAATTAACCTAGAAGAGATAATATGGACTCAAGGACGAGGACAGAAGTTCACTCGAAGAAAACTGACGGAGAAAGACGACGGTCACAAATGGGAGGCGGCCGTTACTGACCATAGACAACTCGTGGACACTCTTTCTTCTATAGACGATGAGATAGCAGAGACAATCATAAACAACGAGTCTTTGGAGTTGAGCGCACGCGACATAGACAATGCGGTCAGAAGATCTACTATTAAAATGAAAGCTTTTCCTATTTTGTGTGGAAGTTCTTATAAAAATATAGGTAAGTGTGAAGGGTGCGGAGTTTGACCTCTTTCAGATAGGGAAATTAGGGAGAGATTCTAAGGAAATGAGGATTTAAATTAAATTCTATTCACCTCATTCGGATACCCGCTCCAGAGTACTTCACTTCAGTTACAAGTTTTTATCGCTTCTCCTGAACCGTGCTCCGAGATAGACTCAGATTTCTCTGATGGCTGGTGTATTGGACCCACATAGCGGTGCCCACTGTCATGTGGGATAGCACGAAATAATCATATTACAGTTATGGCATCAGCCACAGCAGCAGCCATCAACGACGACTGGAACATCAGAAGTGCATCCAAAAAACCGGCGATACACTCGCATAGTCCTTTCCTAGGATTTCTTAGGATGACAACTTCTATAAGAGTCCCCTATGCCACAACCGGTCAAAGGCCTTCTCGATATCAATCCTCACCCGTGTAGTGTTGTACTTTCCATTAGCTCCCGTGGTGCAGTGTTGCCGTACTAAATTAATGAGACAGAAGAAAAAAAACTACTACCGTGTGGAATATTTCTTAAAACTCCAACACTTTTTTATTTCTATAGGGGTTCAAACCTTGATGGACGGTGTCATGTCATATCTTCCAAGTCCCCTGGAAGGACACGAGCTGTATAAATGCTTCGGTGAGGAGCTAGCGGGCAGGGCTTTCAAAGTGATCCACGACGACCAGAGGGGAGTGCTGACCTTCGTGAGGCTGTACAGTGGCGAGATGAAGAAGGCCCAGAAGATCTACAACCTTGGACAGGACAGAAGCGAGCAGGTGACTTACCGGAGCTCTTTAGTCGTGAATAACTAAAGATACCACCGTCCTATTAATTATTTATATACATGAGTGGACCAGTTCACTACTTATCTTGTGTTAAATGACCACTGTAGTATAGGCAGCATAACCTGAATACCGCCACCCACCTCAAGGCACGAGGTAATCCTCACTCGTGCTATAATGGCGGCGGTCTAACCCCTCCAACTGGCAAGATTATTGGTGGTAGGACGTCTTGTGAGTCCGCACGGGTAGATACCGCCGCCCTGTGTATTTCTGCCGTGAAGCAGTAATGCGTTTCGGTTTGAAGAGTAGGGCAGCCGTTGTAACTATACTTGAGACTTTAGAACTTATATCTCAAGGTGGGTTTACGTTGCGCGTGGTAGTTACGTTGTAGATGTCTATGGGCTCTGGTAACCACTTAGCTAGGTAGGCCATGAGCTCGTCCACCCATCTAAGCAATAAATAAATAAAAAGTGGTGGTCGGTACCTGTGCCGACGTTGCCACTAGCCCATTGCTGATGAGATGTCATTACGACATGTAATAAGTGCAGTGTGGAGTGATATATGTTATATATTATGTTTGTGATGTATGCTGTGTGATATCGTATTTATTTTCACAAAAGGGCGATGTGATTTCGTGTTGAAGTTGGGAGGATGTCACGCGACATTCTAGACGGTTCGAGATTTTATACAATTAGAAATGTTTGTGAATATAATTGTTCTAACCAGACGGGCGCGCTGTACGTGGCGTTGGCTGACGAGTACCGACCGGTGGAGTCGGTGGCCGCGGGCAACATCGCCGTCGTGGGCTCGCTCAAGGTGAGTACTCACTCACCTGCTGTCCGGGACGTGCTTCACGAGGGGGGCGAGCGATTATTAGCGACGAGACACGCAGCGATGTACTTTGATGATGTCCCTGGGCAGCTGGGCCCGCAGACGTGTCAAGTGCGGTCATGAGACGGCAATAATAACCCTCTTATCGTGACCACCACTAATCTATACTAATATATAAATCTACAGTGGTTTTTACGGATGTTCCGTTATAACTACTGAACCATGCATCCGATTGACTTGAAATTTGGTATCCGTGTAGAAAATACATGTACTTAATGGATAGGCTAATATTTATATGAGTGTTAGACTTCCTACACCAGTTGCGGGAGCGTTAATGATGAGAATCTTTGTGAGGGTGAGAAATAATAATGTTAGTTTTAAATTCCCAGCGAAGCGGACGGTTACAGCTAGTTGCTTATACAACCGCGACGGCGCAAAGCAAAGCCGCCATCGCTCGAGGTACGTCTTGTCGGATCCTCCGGAGTCATTCTCGGTGCTTTTAGGCTTCTTAAGCATAGGGCACCATCCACGTCGAACTCGTCTAACCTAACTAACTAATCCATAGACACAGACAGCCCACTGAGTTTCTCACCGGGTCCTCTCAGTAGGTCGCGATTCCGATCCGGTGGTAGATTCTGCGAAGTACTGCTCTTACTAGGGCTAGTGTTAGCAAATTCTCTCAGGTTGGGTCCGTGAGTTCATCTACTCGCCAAGGCGTAGCTGGATTAGCCTCATAGGCTACCAGCGGATAATGGGGGGAAAAAGAAGATAATAATGATCGATTATTTCTAGCCAAAAGTAGGCAGGTCGATGGTATGCCGCTTCGTAATTCACCGTCCCGCTGGTAAAATATTAAAAATGGCTCTATAAGGGAATGTAATCTAAAAGCTGGCATTCTGCTTTGATTTTCTGCCGACGCTATAGGCTGATTTTTAAATTGTTACTACATTGTACAAAAACTATCTAACTCTCTCTAACTAAAACTAAATTGTCTCCAAAGGGCTGTGTTAACAAACCAGGCGAAGATACGATGTCCGTCCGTGGTTTATTAACATAGCACTACAGTCGCACTACGTACCATGTACTCTCTAAGTGCAAAACATCAATCAATACGATGAAACAGCGTCTTGCAGGCGACCATGACGGGGGACCTGGTCACGTCCACACAAGCGGCGGCCAACAGGGCCCGGGGTCGGCTGGCGGCGCTGCTCCGCCTCCCCGGGCGGGCGGAGGAGCTGATGCTGCCCAGCGCCAAGCAGAGGCTACAGGCTCTCGACTCTGAACCAGAGCCTGAAGAACTTGCAGAAATTCTGCTCGGCATCGGTAGGTTCTATCGGGAATACTTAGTCCATATATACGAAGTCATGTCTCGTGATGGGTGGCCGCGTTCACGTTACCTCCTCGCACCCCCCGCCATTAGAGCAGAGTTCCATATTATTTGGAACCGCTGTGTTCATCGACAGTGCGTTTCCAAAGATCTTTTTTGCCACGTACTATCCGGCTTTGGAATGAGCACCCCTCCACGGTGTTTTCCGAGCACTATGGCATGTCCTTCTTCAAACGAGGCTTGCGGAGAGTACTTAATGGTAGGCAGTGGCTTGGCTTTGCCCATGACATTGCTGACGTCCATGAGCGACGGTGACCACCTAATAGTTCACACCAGGACAGTGTTGTTCCGTCGATTCTTCCACAATGAGGCATAAAGTGGTGTTGTAACATGAGAACCAGCCGGTTTGTCCGTTCAGGCACGACCGTCCCCGAGCCCGTGTTCCTGTGCTCCATCGAGCCCCCCAGCGCCATGCATCAGGCGGCGCTGGAGACGGCGCTGGAGCAGCTGCAGCGGGAGGACCCGAGCCTCAGGGTCAACGCGGACGACGAAAGCGGACAGATCGTATTGGCGGGTCAGTGGACTGTTGTTTGTGTCTCCTCTAACTTATCTTCTATCCTCCGATTTTGTTATTTGTAGCTCATGACGCACGCCTCCACACAGAGCCCGCGCGTGCCTATGGCAACAAATGGACAGTAAGCCTTTCTCTTAACTAACTCTTGTGAGGGAGATGCTCTTTTCGAAGTCTCTATTTTTAGGACGAAGGACTGAAGGGTCGAATAGCCTTTGCAATCAAGATTGAAAACCTCGTGTCTCGGCGGAGGAAGCAATCACATTATGGTTCTAGAATCCAGCGGTCAAATACCTTACTCGATGACACCTTCAGCTCTAACACTAAGAGCAAGCTTAGGGGCCCCGGTAACCGTACTCGTCGAACTCGACAATGAGTTCGACGTGCAACCCAACCCATGAATCAGCTCGCTGAGTCTCATTGATTCATTCGCGAAGCAGCTGCTCTTGAGCTGTTACGTCTCATTCGGAGGCGCTCGGGTAGCTGTTAGCAAATCCCACTCCTGGCCGAGCTTTGCCCACCTGTCCTGGTGAACTGGAAAGGCCTCCGGGCTACCAGTAATCTTTTAATCATAAAAAAACCTTACTCGAATAGTAACTCAGAGCATGCCTAACCGCCAGGCAATAGCTTTTTTTATTATTATTATAACAACGAGAGGCAAACGAGCAAGACGGGTCACCTGATGGTAAGTGATTCACCGCCGCCCACGGTCACCAGCGTTTACGCCAGTGCGTTGCCTACCCTTCAGGTAAGAATATGCTCTTTTCTTGAATAACCCAATGTCGCAGTTGTTGGGGAAGACCGCTGAAAAAAGACTCTCACTTGGTCGTCTCCACGCCAGGTATGGGCGAGCTCCACCTGGAGATCATAAAGGAGCGCATCATCAGAGAGTACAAGATAGACGTGGAGCTGGGCCCGCTGCAGATAGCGTACCGGGAGGCGCTGGTCTCTTCCGGCAAGAACACGCTCACTGTGGACAGGAAGATCGGCGGCACCAGGCAGCAGCTGAAGGTCACCATGTCCGCCAGGACCGTCAAGGGAGTCGCTCAGGATAAGATCCTCAGGTGAGGGCCGCTAGATCCCCGTATTGCTTTGTATGCTGATAGATCAGTGTTACTGGAACCCTCGTTGGGCCACCTCCAGAGCACACCAGATTAATTGACGCAAAATTCACAATAATCGATGAAAATATTTACTATTTAATTTTACGGTTTTATTTCTGACGTTTGCAATACTTTACAGTTTTCGTCGTTACAGAACTCGTCAATTACGACGAAGACTTCGATAAAGCGAACTAACGCATAGTCACAGTCCACTGAGCCGGATCTCAGTGGGTCGCGTTTCAGATCCGGTGGTAGATTCTGCGAAGCGCGGCTCTACTAGGGCCAGTGTTTACAAATTCTCCCAGATCGAGTCCTGTGAACTCACCTACCTGTAGAATAGGCTGCATTTAAGATCAGAATCGTTTGAAAATATGTTTTTTTTTTAAAGGGATTTTATGACCTGGTAACAAAGATCTTTAAGTCATGTCTTATTTTAATTTATATTCATATTTTTATGAAAATGATAATATGGAGTGAAATTAAATGAAGATGATTAATTTGAGACATTAATCAACCGGGATGAAATAAAACGAAATGAGATGAGATGATATGGGGTGAAATATAATGTTAGTAAAATGGTGATCATTTACTGAGATTTTTTCAGTGGACTTTTTAGAGCATCCCGAGAAGTTCAGCGGCTTTGTTTCATTTTCACACATTTGTGCACTTTCACAGATATTAAGCAGTTAATAAAGCACCGTTATTACACATTTAAACCTGAAGAAACACTAAATAGACAAAATAAAACAAATCACACAACTTCACTCCTCGCGTTCCCGCCAAAAAGTCGCGTTTGAAAATACTTTACTTTTTACTGGTGGTAGGACCTCTTATTACTGGTAGGAGGACATCTTGTGAGTCCGCACGGGTAGGTACCACCACCCCCGCCTATTTTTCCCGTGAAGCAGTAATGCGTTTCGGTTTGAAGGGTGGGTAGCCGTTGTAACTATACTGAGACCTTAGAACTTATATCTCGAGGTGGGTGGCGCATTTACGTTATAGATTTCTATGGGCTCCGGTAACCACTTAACACCAGGTGGGGTGTGAGCTCGTCCACACATCTAAGCAATAAAAAAAAGAATTACTCCACAGATTAGATAAGACGGCCGAGAGCGCGTCGAACCTCGCGCATCTACACCCGCGGCAGCTGCAGGCCGTGCGGCAGGGGGTCGCCGCCGCGCTGCTGCACGGGCCCAAGCTCGGCTGTCCGGTACGTCGCGCCATTGAGACATCCACCTTTTAGTCGTCTTGGGTTGAATTATAAAGTCTTTGCAAACACAAAAGTACACAAAGAAAGTTTTTATTTAAGACGAACACAAATATAAAGAAAGAAGGAGAAAGTAGCAAGAAATAAATAGTTCAAGCAACACAAGCAGTACACGAAACAAAAAGCAAAAATTATAAAAGGCGTAGAACAGAAAAGATAATACGGGATGCGCGCTCGCAAGTCAGATTTCGACTGGTGGCGGTGGATCGGTAAAAATGCGACCGATGTACTAGCGAAATATATCGCCGCCGCTATACTGCAGTTATCGCCTGACTTTGCTTGTGAATTTTATTTTGTTTAGTGTAAATAATGTTTTGTATGATTGTGTGATAAATGAATGTGTTGATATAAAATAAAGTATGTATGTGTTGTTGTGTAGTGTAATTATAATAAAATATTATAAAATAAATAAATACATGTGAGTCACCCACACACCTCAAAGCACCAGTAACATACGGACACGTACATACATACGTACTTAACAAATGTTCACGATTGACTTGCACGGTGAAGGAATAATATTGTGTAATAAAAATCAAAACCGCAAAAATTATAGTTTGCATAACTATCTCACTACACAGGAGCATACATATGGACAATGTTTAGTAGACGATAGTGGGGATGCTACGAAGAGTCGCACAAAGAGGAGACCGACAACGTCTAATGTGTTCTATCTCGTTCTCTCGCCGGCTGAATCCTATACATTTATGTGTTTGTGTCTCTGTGGACTTATTTTTTCGTTTCATCGAGTTTGAAATCATAACGATTCTAAAGAAGTTTCACTTCAAAAATATGTATGTAAAGCGAAATGTAAACATGAATACACGGCGCGGCGACCTCACGTGAGGTCATCTCACGAGGGCAACTGCTTTATCACGTGCAGGTGGTGGACGTGCAGGTGACGCTGCACTGGTTCGAGTCCGGGCGCGGCACCTCCGACTCCGTAGTGACGGCGTCCGTTGCCCAGTGCTTGAGGAAGGCGAGTACCTCTATTACCTTGTCGTATTACATATTAACTTATAGATATGTCGCATCCGGATACGATAAACGAAACGAAAGCGCCATCTAGTGTGTGCCAGCCGCAACTGCTCGTCAAGCGTCGTCTCAGTTCGAGTGGTGGGCTTCGGCAGAGTCGAGATGTTGTCGCGCGAGTGGGATCGAAGCACATTCGTTGCCAGACTCGCGAAGAGTGAAGACGTCTCAGAACTGTCATCGTTTCGTGCTGCGCAATCTCTTTGCACGATTACCCACCGTGCGCGCATTATATCATAAAATAGTGAAAATATCGGTCTATTCTGCGACAGATATTTTTATTTTATTTTTTATTGCCCTTATAGGCAGACGAGCATACGACCCACCTCATAGTGAGTGGTTAGCATCGCTCGTGGACTTCAGCATTGTCAGGGGCAGAGTCAAGCCGCTGCCTAAAGCTTAATACTCTCCACGGCAATGTGCTGTCTCTTACCCTGGGGATCTCACACGACTTACCACCAGTGATTTTGTATATATGTAGATATACTTTTTTTGTATGTATTCGTTACCTAATATAAATTTCATTGCACCTACCACTATTTACTCTGTACTACCTTTGGTTAACTGGTAGAGAATGCCTTAGGCATTAAGTCCGCCAATGTAAATTTTACATGAAGTGTAATAAATAAATAAATAAATAAATAAAACAAACTAACGAATTTAGTGCACTAAATTAATCAAAATCTTGTGGCCGTTGTAAATAAGGTCGAATTTCCATCACTGTATAACCTCAATTCTTTAGGTGTTCGAAGAGGCGGACTCGATCCTTCTGGAGCCGGTGATGTCGCTGGAGGTGGTGTGTCCCGAGACGCACTCCCAGAGGGTGCTGGCCGACCTCTCGCGGCGGAGGGTCGAGGTGCAGCACATCCAGCTGCGACAACACAACAAGGTGAGTCGCGGCCTCGTGCCTGTGTCGAGTCCACTCGGTACTGTGGCCCCAGGACGCACTAACGTAGCACGCTCGTTGTCGTATCCAGCGACGGCTTAGCACCACAACGGCCGTAAACCCCCCTCCCATCGCTTAGTAAAAAAGAGAGCTGCTAATAATACAAGAGATAAAAATGTACACAATATTGAATATTGAAGTCGTCGTGGCCTAAAGGATAAGACGTCTGGTGCATTCGCGTGTAGCGATGCACCGGTGTTCGAATCCCGCAGGCGCGTACCAATTTTTCTAATGAAATCTTTCGCGGTGAAGGAATAACATCGTGTAATAAAAATCAAACCCGCAAATTTTAGTTTGCGTAATTACTGGTGGTAGGACCTCTTGTGAGTCCGCGCGGGTGGGTACCACCACCCGCCTATTTCTGCCGTGAAGCGGTAATGTGTTTCGGTTTGAAGGGTGGGGCAGCCGTTGTAACTATACTGAGACCTTAGAACTGATATCTCAAGGTGGGTGGCGCATTTACGTTGTAGATGTCTATGGGCTCCAGTAATCATTTAACAACCAGGTGGGCTGTGAGCTCGTCCACCCATCTAAGCAATAAAAAAAAATACACACAAAACTCATTAAATAAAATAAACCTTATTCCCAGGTGATAGAGTGCATAGCTCCGCTGTCGGAGGTGGTGGGCTACTCGTCCACGCTGCGCTCGCTGAGCTCGGGGCTGGCCACCTTCTCCATGCAGTTCCACTCGCACCGCCAGATGGCGCCGCAACACGAGCAGCTCGCCGTCAAGAACGTCACCGGGTTCTAGACCTCGTGCTGCTGTCCAGTGTGCTTAGTGCGAGCTTTTTAACGTTCTCGATAGCGTAAAAGTTAACTCAAGTTTCTATGGAGTTTGAACGTTTGCCTACGACTGTCACTAGGGGCGCTGTTCCAACTCCATACAAATTTGAGTTAACTTTTATGTATGGAAGGTAGAGGTAAGATTCTTACCTCTACCTTCCATACATAAGGGCACTTACTTAGGGGTGGGCAAATACTTTAAAGCGCGGGCCAAAATGAAATTTTCAAAATGTCTCCCGGGCCGGAGGACTATACCGCATATGCTTTGCACAAGCGGATGTTTTGGATGGAGTTTTTTCCCTGCCAATTTTTTTTTGACAAAAACACTAAGTATCATTTCAATTTGAATAAAATATGTCACGTAATTTTTAAAGAAATATTTTTATAAATAAATGCCTATTAGATAAACCAGTCAATGAAACATTTTATTTTGTTACTTATTTATGTCTTAATGATACAAATTATTTTATATTGACACATAGTTATTACAATTTAACATTTATATTGCATTTCGTAAATATAATAGTAAATAGAATTCAAAAAAGAAAAGAAAAACATCAAACGGTAAAATAAATATTTAAAGTTAATGCGAAACGTGAAATCTCGAATGTTCATCTGACATTATTTCTTCAAAATTGGGTTCCAAATCACTTGCAGCAATCCTTAATACCGAGTGTAGATTTTCGTCAGTAATTTGTGATCGATATTTATTTTTCGTGGAATTTATGTGCGGAATTTTTCAACGGGCCGGATAAAATTAGCAAAAGGGCCGGATCCGGCCCGCGGGCCGGCTTTTGCCCACCCCTGGGTAAGAAGAACCATCTCATATGAGAGACACTTAAAAAAGTGTCCCACTTTCAGTACTAAATAGCAGCCCAAAAATCCTCCTGAATGGCGCTAGCATATATATGAATTGAGCAGTTGATAACTAATTGAAGTATGCTGAGTTAGGAAATTTAATATATTTATTGACTAGAGTAGTTAGTGACAGTGTAATATACAAGACCTCACATGTTTACATAGTCCAAACTAATTTCGTCAATATATCCTAAAATTACTGCTGTGGTAAAACGTGGAGACATCGATTGCATTTTCTTATCAGCTTTCAATAAAATACTTTTTGTGATTTTGTAGTGCTTACAGTTCTTTCGTCCTTTTTTATTTCTCTATATTATTTTAATAACTTTTAGCGCCTTTTTTAAATTTACCCAGTTGCTATTGTAGCGCTACCCGTACTTAGCAGATTTTAACGGGCATTTTCACACACAGACAGTTCTCCTTACCTCTACCCCTCCATGGTTTTACGTTATCGAGAACGTTAAAAACTCGCACTAAGCACACAGATAATGGCAGTTGTGTAGTCCCTAAGGGTATACACGATTAGACAGGGGAGCTAAAAAAGCGTTAAAAACGTTCACGCTATCGGGAACGTTAAAAACTCGCACTAAACACACTGCGGGCGCAGACACGTGCGGCGCGGGCGGCCCGCCCCCTCCCGCGCCCCGCACCCCCGCCGCGCCACTCCGAGACATCGACCTTAGCAACGTTAAATGCCGTAGATTGTTAAATGATGTGTAAATAAAAAGAACACGAGAACATTGTGATTTTTTTTTTTATTAAAATCAAAGTCATTTGTTTCCAGCTACCGGTCCCCTTTTCTGGTTTATTTTTCGGCTGCCTGCAACAAAATTTGACATCATATTACTTCCTATAAATTACGTTTCGTTTTAAACTGTAATAAAAAAGAGAGAGAGAGAAAGAGAAAGATTTGCGCTACAAATCTGCTCTGGGGTAAATGCCGTTACAAACTCGCCTTCATTAGCCGGACCTGTAGCGATTTTTCTCACGAACTAGTACAGCGTAATCTTCGGCAACTTGAAGGCGTCCGATCAACTTAAATGAGAACTTGATCTGCTCGAGTGTGATCGACGACCATACTTTGTTACTTTGACATAATAACCGAACCAGGGTCGCCAGAACATTGTCAAACAAACTTGTTTAATTCTAGTTCAGTTTGCATATGTTTGCCGCTAGGGGCGCTGTTCCAACTGCATACAAATTTGAGTTAACTTTTACGCTATCGAGAACGTTAAAAAACTCGCACTAAACGCAAAGCTTGAAATTCAAGTGTGTCGATATGTTGTCTAATTGCGAATTATTTTATAGTTTCACAAGCGATTTCACTCGGCTCTCAGCTCTGCTCTGTCGCTTAGTGGTTGGCAAGGAATGAATACATATTAAAGTGACATTGACATGTTAATGCCCTGTCACTAATAATAATAAATAAATATTTACTAACAACCACGCCACGTTAACTGGTCCCGTGATAAGTTCGTAAAGAGCTTGTGTTACAGGTACCAGATAACGGAAATAAATGTAAGATTTTTATTATACACATACATATATTTAATATACATCCATAACCCTGGAAAAGACATTTATATTTATCATACAAATATCTCCCCTTGGCGGGATTCGAACCCGCGACCCCCTTGTGTAGTGACCATGTCACTTACCACTACACCAGACGGCCGTTAATGTGTCAAACAGTAAAAAATAAAACCTTCGATAACCACAAAAACCAAAAAGTATTCGCAACATCCGAAATTGTATCAACTTTTAAATAAACTACATAAAATCTATCAGCACCCGCCTCCAGATGATCGGCAACAGTAAACAACCTCAAACAATACGTACGCTAAACAAATTGTCCAGCTCGTCGAGTAAGGTCTCGTGGCGGAACGAGATCCTGACGTCGGGGACGTTGGTCTTGGTGATGTCGTTCCCGGCCGGACCCTCGTGCACGTACTGCGCGCCCAGCCAGTACTGCTTCATCTGGACCACGCGCAGACACGACAGTTCATACACTTTTTTTATATTTTTTTTATTGCCTAGATGTGTGGACGAGCTCACAGCCCACCTGGTGTTAGTGGTTACTGGAGCCTATAAATATCTACAATGTAAATGCGCCACCCACCTCGAGATATAAGTTCTAAGGTCTCAGTATAGTTACAACGGCTTCCTCACCCTTCAAACCGGAACGCACTACTGCTTCACGGCAGAAATAGGTGGGGCGGTGGTACCTAATCGTGCGGACTCATAAGAGGTCCTACCACCAGTAAGATGCCCGTAAGTTCTTGATTGTTTAACCACTTCTATATTATGTACCTCACAAATGGTGTCGGTGTCTGTACCATTTGCCAAGGAAACGGCATAGATAACGTGACCTTTTTTTTCGTGTCCTTTGACAGACGCTACAGAATTTCGTATATAAATAAAAACATAATATATAGGGTATGTCGAGGTACGATGCAATATTTAAGTGAAAAATAAAAAATATTGTTAAAAAAATTACTTGAAATAATTTATTATGGTATCTTACCCTCATTGACATCTTAATTCTTACACCAACTTACCCTTAAAATAATATTAATAAATATTTTCGCAACAAAAAACTACTATTCTACAGCAAAATTAGAGTTACTTTAGTATGTATTTTGTAATACTTTAAGGATTTGGGTTAAATAAGTATTCGGTAAGTTTCTAATAAACAGATAAATGAAAGCGGGACATTTTTTTTCTGGTTGGGGACAGCGGGACGGACAGCCTGAAAGCGGGACGTATGGTCACGTTAGGCATAGAGCAAGCTCTGGCACTCACCTCGTGCGGGAACCCGGACATGAGCACAGAGTTTCTGGCCAGCTCGCACATGTCGCACGAGCTGAGCTTCCACGCCTGCGCGGCTATACTGTACTCCTCCATCAGCGGCTCCTGGCGGTTAAACGTGTCCAGTGGAGTTGCGATAAAATGTAACAACAATCTCATAAATAACTAGCTTTTGCCCGCGACTCCGTCCACGTGGGATAGTTACTTTGGCATAACGCTAAATTTTGAAGTCGTCGTGGCCTAAGAGATAAGACGCCCGGTGCATTCGTGTTGAGCGATGCACCGGTGTTCGAATCCCAGGCGGGTACAAATTTTTCTAATGAATTACGTACTCTACAAATGTTCACGATTGACTTCCACGGTGAAGGAATAACATCGTGTAATAAAAAGTGAAACCGACGCAAAATTTTAATTTGCGTAATTACTGGTGGTAGGACCTTTTGTGAGTCCGCGCGGGTAGGTACCCCACCGCCCTGCCTATTTCTTCCGTGAAGCAGTAATGCATTTCGGTTTGAAGGGTGGGGCAGCCGTTGTACCTAACTATACTGAGATCTTAGAACTTATATCTCAAGGTGGGTGGCGCATTTACGTCGTAGATGTCCATGGGCTCCAGTAACCATTTAACACCAGGTGGGCTGTGAGCTCGTCCACGCATCTAATCAATAAAAAAACCCACTTCATTTACGTAGAAAGTGAATATCGTCGGCTTATTGCAAGAACTCATTAACTGCAAAAAATCACTAAATGCGTTTTTATCTATAATGGGCTCATTTTTGCATATTCTACAAAATGCAAAAACACGCTCATTTCTAGCTGGCCAATTTTAGCCGTTACGTCTTTGGTAGAAAATTGATAATTGCAACTTTGGAAGTCAGGCATTTACAAAGATTTACTAAGCAGCACTAGTTATTTTTATTAAATGGATAATTATTTGAAAACAGCATACATTACATTACAGAACTCATTTTCAGCATCTAATTAATTTTATCAAAACAATGTAGTATAATATAACTTAAAATTGTATTTCGATAAAATTCATTATTTACATTTAGTTAATTTCTGTAATGAATCATTTCATCAGAAATGCACAATAAGTAATCTTAATGATTTTTATCGATATTAATATAACATAAATCATAATATTAAGATTTCCATAAAATCATTTATTCTTTTTCATTATTTTTTCCATTTTGTTGATGGCATGATTTTAATAAGTTAACATCGATTAAAAGAACATAGTAACTTCTTGCAGGCTACGTGGTGCCTCGGTTGTAGTTTAGTGAGTTATAATTTAGGGTTTGGTGAAATGCGACAAAACAGCTTGTCTAGGGAACACGGGGCATAAGACGAACCCGACGAACGCGGGTGAGGGTGGGTTTGCGCGGGACGAAAGAGTACTGCTTCGCTCGCTCAGTTTGCGGCGAGATACGTTGATTACCACACCTGTTATAGAAGTTAATGATTTCTGACAAAATGCAACGAAATAAATGTTTCAAACAAGGACGAGGAAGCAAGATGTTGGAGCAATTGAAGTTCCGAACAACCTATTGCTGGTGGTAGGACCTCTTGTGAGTCCGCACGGGTAGGTACCACCGCCCCGCCTATTTCTGCCGTGAAGCAGTAATGCGTTTCGGTTTGAAGGGTGGGGCAGCCGTTGTGACTATACTGAGACCTTAGAACTTGTATCTCAAGGTGTGTGGCGCATTTATGTTGTAGATGTCTATGGGCTCCAGTAACCACTTCACACCAGGTGGGCTGCAAGGCCATCCACACATCTAAGCAATAAATAAAAAACCTAGCAAGCAAACACCTGACCTACAATAGCATCATTCTTTCCACGAGTGTAGAAGACGTTAAATGATACACTGGAGAACGGGCAACATCGTTATCTGAGAATCATACCAGTGGACTACGATTGCCAACTTGTATTTACTGATAGGATGGTTGGTATGGCGTATGGAAAGCCCGTACAAGTTGGTACCACCATCGAAGCGAAACAGCATACGGAACAATTTAGATTTAGATTTCGGGTCTCAATATGGGTGGTGGCATTCACGTTGAGATCTCTATGAGCTGCAGTCATCACTGTAACACCAGACAGGCTTTTTTATATTTTTTTAGGATTGAAGGATTACTGGTGGCCCGGAGGCCTTTCCAGATTCACCAGGACATGTGGGCTATCAAAGGCCCAGCCAAGAGGGGTGGGATTTGCTAACAACTGTCCGTGCGCCTCCGAAAAAGACCTAACAACTCAAGAACAGCTGCTTCGCGAATGAATCTACTACCGGATCGGAATCGCGACCCGCTGAGAAGATCCAGCGAGAAACTCAGCGAGCTGATGCAAAAACGTAATCAGTTTCTGTTATGCTTAATGCTATACTTAGTTCAAGTTACCCACCTTGAGGTGATTGAACATAAGTATTTAGAATTGGGCCATACACAGAATAATAATATGGAGGTCGATAATATGCATAGTTTTATCGAGAATCAAATGCGTCTTATGCCAATTTTTTCTATGATAGACCTCTGTAATGTTTTAAGATTGACTAGATCGAACAGAAAGCTAAACAAGAAAAAAACAGCAAAGAAGCCGTATGAACCTAAAAGAGTTGAGAAACAAATTAATGTATAATAAATCAAACCGGCCTAACATTGTTCAATATAGGTATGACTACGTTTCCAATTTTAAGGACCTAGCCTGCAGAGCTACAGCATTGGTATAATAATATACCTGATAAAGAAGGTCCAAATTATCTTAATGAAGAACAAACCTCTGATACAGTTTTTTTAACCTAGCTCTTTTTTTATTTGTTTTATGTTTTTGTATGGTGTTTAAGCTCAGTTCCTAATTTTCATAAAAAAATACATGATTGAATGAATACATGAGTGATTGACTAACAGGGAGAAGAAAATAATTTTTAGTTTATTATTGAAGTCGTCCTGGCCTAAAAGATAAGACGTCCGATGCATTCGTATCTAGCGATGCATCGGTGTTCGAATCCAGCAGGCGGGTACCAATTTTTCTGATGAAATACGTACTTAACAAAATATGTTTACGATCTACTTCCACGGTGAAGGAATAATATCGTGTAATAAAAATCAAACTCGCATAATTATAATTTGCGTAATTACTGGTGGTAACACCTCTAGTGAGTCCGTACGGGTGGGTACCACAACCCCGCCTATTTCGGCCGAGAAGCAGTAATACGTTTCGGCTTCAAGGGTGGGGCAGCCGTTGTGACCATACTGATACCTTAGAACTTATATCTCAAGGTGGGTGGCGCATTTACGTTGTAGATGTCTATGGGCTCCAGTGACCACTTAACACCAGGTGGGCTGTGAACTCGTACACCCATCTGAGCAATAAAATAAAAATAATATTATGTAAAACTTTTGAGACTGCGAAGTTGTCGTGAGTACTTCGCAATATTAGCTATTGCAAGTTCTTACGTCAACTGTTATGAAAAAAATGTTTTTGATTATTATGTTATTATTCGTTTTTGTTTATTTCAATAAGGTTTGATAAGTATTTTGTTGTTTTATTTTAATTTAAGAAATAATTAATTCACATATAAAACTGACTTACAGTAGCAAGAAGTCATTAACTTTTAGTTTTAGTTTATAAATAATATATAATGTTATATAACTATCGACTCTCACTTGTTTTAATTAATATACATATTAAGCAATCCAAAACATTCAATTTTTCTCACAGTAATTATGTATGAAGGATAATATGGGCTAATCAACATAACCACTAACTAATTCCAACTAAAATGCCGTTTTCCCAAAATATTGAATATGTCACATAATGACTTCTTGCAATAAGCCGACGATATATTTTTGAATTATAGAATGTTAAGCTATTTAAACCCCTATTTTGAAACATTATTTATTGGTGCTCCACTTGTATCGGTCTTAGCGTGATGTTATATAGCATATAGCCTTCCTCAATAAATGGGCTATCTAATACTGAGAGAATTTTCGGACCACTCGGACCACTATTTCCTGAGATTAGCGCGTTCAAACAAACAAACTCTTCAGTTTTATAATATTATTATTATAGATTTTAATAATATATGGTAGCTACTCAGCATGTGACTCTGACATTGTTGTCATTAGTGTTTCTTTATAATTGAAGTGTGTAGTAATATATTGATAACCAGGTCTTTGTGAACCGCTGTAGTGAAAGGTAACTTACCACCAGATAAAATGACACTAAATTCAAACTGACTTCACTCCATCCATATCAGACATCTCAAAAGTACCCATTATCCTAGATCGAATAGGCCCTGCTAGGGTCCAAAACCGTGTCCTGTAGTGGAAGGAAACTTAACCACTAGATAAAATGACACTAAATTCAAACTGACTTAGCTTCATCCATTATCATCTCAAAAATACCCATCGTCTTCGAGGATACCTAGCTAAGGTCCAAAACCGTTCCGTTTATTGTAATCACGAGTGCTCACGGTCGGCATTCTGTTATCAACGTATTGTTAATCATAATATCAACGCCACAACAGCGAATAAGCTACCCTAGTAAAATGGAACTGCAGAGGATCATCTGTGCTCAGAGTGACCCGGAGTCCTCTCGCGAAGTACTCCGGCAGCGGGTTCCTGTGGTAGTTGAGGAACAGCGAGTTGTTGCTGAGTGGAGACATCGCGATGTAGATCTGGGCCAAGTAGTACGCGTACTGGAGCACGGGCACCTAAGAACAGAGTAAGGTTTTATTTTTATTTTTTTTATTGCTTAGATGGGTGGACGAGCGCACAGCCCACTTAGTGTTAAGTGGTTACTAGAGCCCATAGACATCTACGATGTAAATGCGGCTCCCACCTTGAGATATAAATTCTAAGGTTTCAGTGTATTTACAACGGCTGCCCCCCCTTTCAAACCGAAACGCACTACTGCTTCACGGCAGAAATAGGCAGGGCGGTGGTGGTACCTACCGTTTGGGGGGCCGACGGGCTGCCGTACCGAGACGGCTGACGTTGCAGAGCCTTCGATTCGCCTCGAAGGCTCCGTCGACCGGGCGTCCTTGAGGTGAGCTGCGCTGTCTGGTTGCAGTGTTGACCGCAGTAACCCCCCTACTCTATCCGGGTTCTGACCTCGGAGCGCCCCCTAGGCGCGGGGACCTCGTAGGAGGTTCGGCCTCCTACCCGAAAAAAAAGGGCGGTGGTACCTACCCTCGCGGATTCACAAGAGATCCTCCTACCACCAGTAAAAGTGATAATGGACTCAAGCTTTGTGTATCCAGCCACAGCTGAAGCTGATATATCGTGGATGAATAGAAACCTTTCTCAGGATGAGTCCGTGAGATATGTTCTCGGCGAGCAGGAATCCGGCGCTCAGGTGCGCGGCGGGCCCGGCCTCCCCGCAGTGGGGGCGCAGCACGAACGTGTTCAGCCCCTGCTCCCTTTTTAAACAACCAAAAAAATATTAAAAACTTTCAGTTTTGTGTGCGGTTTCAAAGCTAGGACAGTAGCTACTTCAGTAGACCAAGGACCGCGATGATATCCGCTAACAACATGCCACTAACAATATGTCATCTAAATATATACAATTTCTTAGAAGCTTCGAATTCTAGTGCTTTAGTAGAGTCTACACTGGTGAGCATTACAATATATAAGCACCACGTAGGGGACGGTGAAGCGGAATATGTGTAAGAGGGGAGTGAACAAAGAAACGGTATATGATAGAGGAGTATGGAAGGAGAAAACGCGCCGACCCCAGGTGACTGGGAGAAGGACAGGAGAATGATGATGATGAGGAACGGGAAACGTCTTGGTTAGTGTCTACAAGGGTGACGACAAATGCTTACTTGCGCAGCTCATTGAGGGTGACCATGTTAGCGTACATGTAGTACAGGTAGTACGCGTACGGAGGGTTCTCCTCGTCGTTCCATTCCTCGGGAGTTCTCATATGTTCGCTGAGGTTCGGAATCTCCGGCTTGGACTCGTCGTCCACGCTATCGAACCCGATCACGTGCTGGACAAAACATACTTGATACTACGAGTATTAGAAAGCCGACAGAAGCAATGGGGTATTTTAAAATGCAGAAATACTTAAAAGAAAAAAAAACCCAGCTAATTTCACTGTAATGATATCTGCAGTTTCAGAATGCGACGTTCGTAACTTTATATACCTATACATTATTCAGTAAGTCTTAGCACACACGCGACGCTATCTCTTCGTGCTATTAAAGATTATAACCACGGTAACTTAACTGTTGGATTGCGAATTTGTTCGCTACGTCTGTCCTATTAATCCGTTCTATTAATTTTCATGTCTGTTTGGCTGCATTTGGGAGAAAAAGATAATATAATTTATGTGAGGGGTACTCACATATCACATGACCGATGTCATGTGTTATGTGAGCTGAGCATGGTTTGCTGATTAAATCTTCAAACTGCCACTGCGTTTTCGAAAGATATATCAAACGAATCGTTCCTACTGTTTTTTAAATAGAATATCAAACCGCCAAGAATTTGTGCAGCTCCGGATTGGAACTGGGGTCGATGGAAACTTCAAACAACGGATCAAAAAGGTTGCTCAGAAACTGCTGGAAATTCTTCAGCAACTTGTTGATGCGGTAGATATCACTACAACGAAACAAAACTAGATCAAGTTTTATTATAATAAAAACCTATTCGGGGTTTTTTTATGATTGAAAGATTACTGGTGGCCCGGAGACCTTTCCAGTTTCACCAGGACAGGTGGGCGAGCACGGGCTCAGCCCTGAGGGGTGGGATTTGCTAACAGCTGCCCGAGCGCCTCCGAAGGAGACCTAACAACTCAAGAGCAACTGCTTCGCGAATGAATCTACTGCCGGATCGGAATCGCGACCCGCTCAGAAGATCCGGCGAGAAACTCAGCGAGCTGATGCATGAGTTAGGTTGCACGTCGACCTCTTTGTCGAGTTCGACGCGTACGTTTACCGGGGTCCTTAAGCCTGCTCCTAGTATTAGAGCTGAAGGCGTCTAATGCAACGGTAATTGGATCTAATGGATCCGTAAGGACGTGTCTAGGGCTTCGACGGTGACTGGCTCCTGCGTGATCAGGATTAGGGGAGTAGTCAGCGGCGGCAACGATAAGGCGATTATCATGACGGCGGGAATTGTATTTGCGGCGAATCCACCCCTGCATCACTTTCATTATGACAGGAACCTAAAACAGTTTTGACAGACTTACTAGAGCCTGGGGACCTGCACGAGCCACCTCACGTGGGGCGAGTGCACGTCGTTCCGGACCGCCCACGACGCCAACCGACTCCACTCGCTGCTACTCTTGCAGTACACCGAGATGCGGGGCTCGGAGTACGTGTACTTATTCTCTGCGAAATCCGACATCACTTCCTGCAAACGCAGCATGTTGTACTAATTGAGCATTCGGAAGGCGGAAGTTCATTTATGTTGTAGATATCTCCATAGACATCTACTACGTAAATGGTTCGATAACCACTTAACATTAGGTGGGCCGCGATCTCGACCCTCCATCTAAGCATAAAAAAGTTTTTTTTCATTTTTTACTTAACTTCATTGCATATAATATGAGTCCCATGATCTGTTTGGTGTTAAGCGGTTACCAGACCATATAGGCCACATGATGAATATCGCCATGATCTTGTCGTGCCTTTTCTACTTCGAATACGTGACACAGTCTACAGCAGTGTTTCCCAACCTTTTTTGTGCCATGGCCCCACTGTAACATTTCTAAAATGTTTATGTCCACATACGTAATTTTTAACATTTACAAATTGACTTGTTCATTTAACAAACATTAATGATAGGTTTTAGGAAGAAGTCACTATGAAATTCAGATGAGAACACAGTAAATAATATTTCAATATATATAAATAAAATAAAAAACTGAAATTTAAATTCAAAATAATTTGAACAGATTGATAATTTGATACAGATTTTCTGTATTAATTTAGTGCGATTGCCCCCTTAAATATCTAATTACCCCCTTGTGGGGCCTAGGCCCTATGTTGGGAAACACCGGTCTACAGGAATACCTTAATGATGTTGGCAAAATACGTTCCGTTCATGTAGTTGTCAGTCTTCAAGAACACTTCCCTCAGTCGGCTCTCTCCGACCGGATTGTATTTGGCGTTGAACTTATCAAAACGATGGAAAGTGTTGCGGTCCTGGACATTTCATCATCACTACATAGTATAAAACAAAGTCGCTTTCTCTGTCCCTATATCCCTATGTATGCTTAAATCTTTAAAACTACGCAACGGATTTTGATGCGTTTTTTTAATAGATAGAGTGATTGAAGAGGAAGGTTTATATGTATAATAACATCCATTAAATAGTGGAAAAATCAATAATAAATTACAGTTTCCGAAGCGAAGCGAGGGCGAGTCGCTAATCACTTATAAATAATCCAAAGGTGGGGTCATGTCGTTTTGAAAAATATATTCCATTAAATCTGACTGTTTCGGTTGTGCAGTAGTCAGAGCTGAGGGTCGTGGGTTCGATTCTCGCATCGGACAAACATTTGTGTGATGAACAGGTGTGTTTTCTTTGTGTGTGGGTGCTTATTATTTATATAGGTATGTATTTAAAGATATATAAGTATGTTTGTCAATCTCTGGTACCCGTAGCGCAGGGAATCCTGAAATGGGACCGGATGATCGTACGTGATTTGTTTCTAATTATTTAAAAAAGTGTGTTTATCAATTCTAACCCGCTTTTTTGTTACTAGTGCATACACTATTGATCTACGACCAGTGTACCACAGGGTTCGGATTCGATACCTGTTGATATTGTTTTCGGTATTCCGACTCTGGGTGAATTCGTTCTGGTCTTATAGTTGTACATTTATTTCCCTTGCTCAAAACACGCCAAACTCCGGAGTGAATACTGGATGATTAACATGATAGTAATATTGAGCGAACGACAAATAATATATGAAAGGCAAATAAACCTACATCTTGCGGTAACTCTTTCTTATTTAATTAAAAAGAGTCATCACTAAAATTCTGTTAACTCATAATCTGTGTGCCGTACCGCGTGAACGTCCAGTATGTCAACGTTGAGGTCGTAGGCGTCGAGCTGCATCTCCTCAAACACGGATTTGAGGGTCATCGGGACCCCGCGTTGCAAGGCCACCACCTCGTGGGCGTTCTGCCGCAGGGTACGCTTGATGAACCGTAACAAATGTTTCTGGTTCATACACGACGCAGCGTGAATGTGCGTATCCACTTTTCTGAAAATTTGTTATGTTTACTTGATCATGATTTAAAAAAAATAGGGTTAGAGGCCCGTTGTTTCTTCAAGAAGCGCTGTCTTTCGCGAAGAAGTCGACCACACTCAAAGCGATGTCTAGGTTTTTTGTTTTATTTTGAAGAAAGAATTACTAGTGGTCCAAAGGCTTTCCAGTTTCACTAGGACCTGTGGGCGAGTTAAACTAACAGGAGGGGTGGGATTTGCTAACAGCTGTCCGAGCGTCTCCAAGGAGACCTAACAACTCGAGAGCAGCTGCTTCGCGAATTAATCTAGTACCGGATCGGAATCGTTGAGAAGATCCTGCAAGAATCCAGCGGGCTGATGTATGGGTTAGCGATGTCTATGTACCCTGGTAAAAGTAGAATAATAATCCGTTACATTTAAATTTGGACAGAAATTTATCGCGTAAATACTCGATCCATATTTTCGACGCCGAGATCTACAAGCCTGAGGTATCAGCCTAATTAAAGAGTGCAAAATTCATGGCTTTAATGCTGCAATGTATGCGCTGTCTAAGTGAAATTTGTTCGTCTTGAAGCCATAACCAGACTCTTCTACAGTACTTATTAATAAAATGGGGCGTAGCTCAATCTTAACAGCCCTTTTACAAAAATTACACAAGAGAAAGGAGAGTGTTAGCTATGGAAACAGATTTAATTTACCCAAGGTCAATTTATTTAGGAGATTTTTCTTAAGTACTTAAGCTAACAAAATACATGTCACGTTCACCATTTTTTATCTAGACAATTCAGTGGTGGCAGATATCCCATTCCGTTACAAGCGCACACAATAATTAGAGATAGCCTTATATTAGAGCTGTGGCAATCACACGTTGCTATGTAGCGTACGCTCTTTACCTGATGTTGTAGAAGTCTCGATGCGGAACAGCTTTCTGTAAAGCCAGCTCGTGAAGCTCATTCAGCAGTACGTGCATCTTGAACTTAGACTTCAGGTAGCTCAGACGACGAAAACAAAACGATTTGCTGTGTGCCAAAAATCCACAAATAACTTAATTTTGCCGAGGGCGTTTTTTTACTGGTATAGTGAGCCCACACTGGCACGGATCAACTTCCTACTGCTATTGACGCGAAGTCACCTCCTGTTTGCACCATTTCCTGTCCACCATTTCAGTTTGTAAAGACTTTAATAACCATTGACTCGACACGTCGGCGCCTTAAAGTCGATAAAATTGTTTTTTGTGGTTAGCGTCGGGTTTTTAAAAATATATTGGCAATCTCGGCAAACTAGAGCTCGAACTACAGACCAAATACACAATTTTTGTAGCGTATTTTGTTTCGATTATAGTATTTCCTAAATAGAATCGTAGCTAATATATGTACTGTACTCTGAATTTCGCTTGTGAAATTTTCAAATTCATCCAACGCACACTGGTGAAGGTGGAACAAATGTACTAACAGCGGTCCATCAGCGACCATGTCACTCAGCTTCCCCATATCGTCGACGTACTGCTTGAATTTGACGGTGCGGTAAGGTAAGGGCCTGCCCGAAGCCGCATCACCCTCGCTGCGGTAGACCGCGACCACACCGTCCACCCATCGGAACGAGTACCGCCGATCCGGGGGGCTTGGACAAGCCCACGGGTCCACGAGTCCTGAAGGAATACTCAACATTACGAATATTATCATTATTTCTAGGAAAAGAACTATCAAAGTTACTGAACCAATTATAAAAATATGCGAATTGTCATAAAATTCAGAATACCCATCATTGGCTCCACATCTTCGTGGCTCTCCAAGGAAGTTCTCATTGTGTCAGCCGGCTTTGTCATGGATATTCTGCTCATCAATGGAACTTGAAGACAAACATACTGTTACGATGTCAGTTGACATGGCTGAAGAAAACTGAAGCTTAAAAAAGTATATATACAATTGTGTACACTAATTACGTCACCTCATTTTCAAGCTGAAGTGGGTGTCTCGAATATTTAGTTAATAACAAGTCAATAAACAAGTCAAATAATTAAACGGTAGGCAGCGGCTTGGCTCTGCCCCTGGCATTGCTGACGTCCATGAGCGACGGTAACCACTCACCATCAGGTGGGCCGTATGCTCGTCTGCCTATACGGCAATTAAAAAAAAAAGTCAGTTCTTGTTTGAGCATTGCTTGTAGTTTGATTCAGTAGCTAACATCTTGTTTCTTGCTCGCTTTGTATTTAAAATGAGGAGAGAATAATGGAACCACGTTTTTGAACTAACGTCTTTCGAATGAGCGAGCCTTGAGTTTTCTTAGCGCTATTTTTTTTTTATTGCTTAGATGGGTGGACGAGCTCACAGCCCACCTGGTGTTAAGTGGTTACTGGAGCCCATAGACATCTACAACGTAAATGCGCCACCCACCTCGAGATATAAGTTCTAAGGTCTCAGTATAGTTACAACGGCTGCCCCACCCTTCGAACCGAAACGCATTACTGCTTCACGGCGGAAATAGGCGGGGTGGTAGTACCTACCCGTGCAGACTCCCAAGAGGTCCTACCACCTTCTTTAAAAGGGGTTTAAAAAAGGTCCCAATCGAAGGGCACTATGGCTTAGCTGTGTGTTTAACGATGCCTACGAACAATAGCCATTAATAGGTATTAGTCATTAATAAGAAAACCGTTCGTTCGAATTTAGGTGCTTATTCTCCCGTAAACAGAATCCTTTGGGACTACAATAATGTCCACGGTAGCGAGGTCTCCGTCAATGTTCGCTCGAGTTGTTCAATTGCGCTGCATTAATTTTAAGTGAAATAGATGTTTATCCTAATTGTCTCACAGCTTACCAGAAAAATCTGTCGCGAATCATTTCCCAATTAAATATAAACTAGTGGTCCCGTAGTAGTCGAAATTCGACTATAATTAATTGGAATTGTAAGTTTGTACACTATTATGTTTGTATTTTATACTTCTATAATCACAAATTTCGCCAAGACTACACTATAAAAAATATTAACAAAGACAAATAATATTTAATCTATTCTCAATTTGACAACAGACGTCAAGAACAAAAGTTTGACAATAAATTATTGTATGCATGCGTGTGTGCGTCAAATACATGGTATGTAGTATGTGTAATGTTTTCTTTATTGATTTAATGTATCTTTTATGCATTATTTTAAAAAAAAATTAGCATTGTGCACTTCTTCTCTATAATCTCTATAAGTATGGAAAATTTCATACTCCTCATGGTTAATGCACTGTCGATTGCACCTTTGACATCTGCCATGAACTTTGTTGGTGCAACTTAATAAATAAATAAATAGGTAGCATGGTTGATATAACAGGCGAATATAGACAATAGAAGACTAATAAATAAAACTTTACCAACATCTAGTAACGGAATGGTGCGGACTAAGGGTTACATTGTTGTGTCGTTGCTGGAACTCTTCAGAGGAGCACGTTGTCAACTGTAGATACTGTTCGGCTGCCATACCTTGAAGAATTCAACCAACCTACTGGTGATAGGACCTCTTGTGAGTCCGCACGGGTAGGTACCACCACCCCGCCTATTTCTGCTGTGAAGCAGTAATTCGTTTCGGTGTGAAGGGTGGGGTAGCCGTTGTCACTATACTGATACCTTAGAACTTATATCTCAAGGTGGTTGGCGCATTTACATTATAGATGTCTATGGGCTCCAGTAACCACTTAACACCAGGTGGGCTGTGAACTCGTCCAACCATCTAAGTAATAAAAAAAACTGATGATATTTATGAAATGTACCAAGCTTGACTCTGTCGATTCATGATGAATTGTAAATTTCCAAATAAAGTAAGTACATCGGTGATATTGTTTTAAAATTCAATAGTGTAAATTAAGGTACTTACCATTCAGGCAATCAAAATAGGGCAATCTCCCTAAGATTTTTGCAATGATAACATCTTATTATCCTACGTCACATGTCAGTATATTTATAAAATAGGCAGAGACGAAGCACTTCAGTACATCATTCTTTTCTGTTTGTCAACTGTGAATTATTTTTTCTTTTAGCATTGACGAGTTGTAGCTCGTAATTGTACTTTTACATATAACACCCAAGAGAAAACGTAATACATAAAATGTATCTAAATTTTGAGAGGTCGGTCGATTATGGTCGTATTTCGTATTATTAGCGGTAGGCAGCGGCTTGGCTTTGCCCATCTCTGGCATTGCTGAAGTAACCACTCACCATCAGGTGGGCCGTATGCTCGTCTGCCGACAAGGACAAAAAAACAAACCTGTGGAATATTCTGTCTATAACTAACTGTCCAAATTAAGTAAAGCGCGGGTAAAGTCCATAGATTCCTTGTGCTTGTCGAGCATTCGCCGCGGGGAGCCGTGCCCGGAGAAGAACTCCACCAGCGTCTCCGGGAAGGACTGCTGGGCGGCCTCCATGTAGTAGCGACGCAAGCCCAACGCTTCGACCAGCAGAGTGGCTGAACGTATCAGCTCCTCTATGGGCACCTGATGAAATACTCTCATTAAGTACGCCAGCGGTAGCACGTTTTTTTTACTTTTTTTATTACCCTTGTAGGCAGACGAGCATACGGCCCACCTGATGGTGAGTGGTTATCGTCGCCCATGGACTTCAGCAATACCAGGGGCCAAGCCGCTGCCTACCGCTTAATAGTCTACACAAGCCTCGTTTGAAGAAGGACATGTCATAGCGCTCGGGAAACACCGTGGAGAAGAGCTCATTCCATAGCCGGATGGTACGTGGCAAAAATACCTCTGGAAACGCACTGTCGATGAACGCAGCGGTTCCAGATAATATGGATGAACTCTGCTCCGATGGTTGGAGGTGCGATGATAAAAAAGAGATGAGGGGATCATCTCAAGCAATTCCTCAGAGCACTCCCCATGAAACATACGGTACAAAATACAGAGGAAACCGTAGTCCTTCCGCAGACCCAGAGGTTCCAAGCGATCCGTGAGGATCACGTGCCAGAGAATACTGATTTACTCGAGAGAGTACCATTTCAAACAATTCGAAGTGGAACACAAATTCGAGTGTCTACAAGGATCCTAGTGATCCTACAATGATATTTAAACATTTAAACGTGAGTGTAAATCTTCATAATAAAATGCAAATCAAAACAGATCAATGAAGTAAAAGAAATACCAAAAGAACAATTGGAAAAATTCCCCGTAGTTAGCATGCTGCAATGGATATAGTAGGTACAGAAGATATAATTCAAGGAGGGTTGACGTTAGACAGATCGCCAGCGGTAAAACTCATGCCAAATCCCTATGCAGCATCATAAGAGGAGATGCTACGAGGACCTTACTTAATGTGGAATAAGGGCAATAAAAATAAAAGTTGTCAACCTTTGACATTTTCATACTATAATCAAATCCCAAAAATATGTATAAAACAAAGTCTACATATAATTGTATAGAGTAGGGGTAACCTAATTAGATCAATTGTCTTAAATGAGAGGTACGTGTGACACAATTATGTCTACAAGTCTACACCTCCTCCGATTTTATTATTAATATCTATTAATAATAACTATACTATAACAAGATTGTTACAGAATTAAATTATTATTCCTGTATCAAATAGACGGCCGTGAATACGTCCAAACACAGACCAGGTTCACCACCCACCGTAAAGTTACTTTCCTTAAACCTCAAGCTCAAGCTTTTTTTAAAACAGACATGCGATTATAGTCCCAAAACACAACCTGCCTCGTGGTAGCAACTTTTTTTAATCTTTCCTGATAGCCTTGAGAGACTATATCAGTTTCTCCTTGACGTGTAAGTGAGCTCACGGGGCTCAAACCCGGAGTGTTGCTAACACTGGCCCTAGCAAGAGCAGTGCTTCGCAGAATCTAACGCCGGAAACTCGATCCGCTGAGAAGATCCGGCGGGAAACTCAGTGGGCTGTGTCTGTGGGTTAATTTACTCGTCGAGCCCTTCGCGACGGGTTCGGCGAGGACGGTTACCGGTGCTTGAAGTACCTAAAAGCACTGTTAATGGATCGGAGCGATCCGTAATCACGTGTTTAGGGCACGTGGCACTAACAGCCGGGACGTTGGTACCGTGTCATGCGGGTCAACAACACGTCCTACCGTCAGTTCTAAAACTAGACGCTTGTCTTACCCCAGTGATGTGTATACCGGCGACGGAGACTCTCTGGAACGGGACCTGGTTGTCGGCACGGCGCCGCGTGCTGTCGCCGGGACCTCGCACACGTGTGCGCGTCGCTTCGATCCCATTATCGTTCGCTTCGCTGTTATATTTTTTTTATAGATAGTAAGTTATAACCTTATTTAAGAAATTAACGATCTCGTGATACTTTGTGAACTGAACTTGTAGACACTGCAGTTATAATATCGAAGGGTGAAAATCTATTTGGTTTAGGCGATATTTTTTCAGCTTTACAGGATCGGTCACCGTCCTCGTCGAACCCGTCGCTTACGACGAAGGGCTCGACGTGTGAACCAACCCATAGACACAGCCCACTGTGTTTCTTGCTGGATCTTCTCAGTGGGTCGCGTTTCCGGTTCGGTGGTAAATTCTGCGAAGCACTGCTCTTGTTAGGTCCAGTGTTAGCAACATTCTCGGTTTGAGGTTGTGAGCTCACCTACACGTCAAGCCGAAGCTGAAATAGCCTCTCAAGGCTATCAGCATGGGTAGGAAAAAAAATTACAGGAGAGCTACTTTAATTTCAAAATTTGGAAAAAATACCATAACAAAAAAACTTCTTCAGCTATTTCAATGGAATTATAAACATCAAATTGTTGATACTAATACCAAATAAAAAGCACATTTAGTTACAGAGATAAATATCGCGAATTATGTGAAATGTCACTTAAACCAAATATCCTTTCACCACTCGATATATTAGTTCATCAATATTATCTGGAATCACCTACTTCTTACTACAATCTTTTCCCACATTGCACTTAGGTCTGGAATCAACCCCTTTCCGATATGACTTTTTGAAATGGCTCCCGATGTCTATGGACAGCATTTTCCGTAACATTAGATCCGAGCGCTTCGCCCTCACAGGTTCATGAGCATGTTTATTTGTATACTGGTACTATCATGATTTCACGGAAATCACACTTCATCATTAAATTTGTAAAAACTCGTAAAATAATTGTAATATTTTATATTATTTTTTAAATGAATTTCCTTACGAGCGAGATCTCGTCCATTTTTTATATTCCTTATGGGTTCCGAACATCCTGAATGTATTAGATGATACGTTATAATTTTTGCTTTTACGATATATAAATTTGGTTGAAATTAATTCTCTTATTTATTTTTAAAATATATAAAAATAGCACTAGCACTTTATCCCATTTTACTTGGAAAAGATGAAAATTGAAGGTATGGTTAAAATTTTGAAAGTGACGACACTGATTTGTGTCAAGCAATAACTACTGATCGTCATGCTCCATAATATGTTTTGTACCATTTTTTGACATCTTTGTTCGTCATTTAATACAAAGAAGTTTATAAGAGATTCATTCACAGAAATAAATCAGGCATATTTGTATCGATTTGTCGCGGGACTCGCGTTGCGTAATAAGATTATATAGTCTTTGTAATGAGAGTGCGTTAAGAAAAGATTCCAATATAGTGCATGGCACGGGGTCACGCTCACTTCGCCGTTCTTCTATCTTGATATTATTTCTGTGGATTCATTATTAAAAGTTTTTCATGTGCACTATTACATAACAATTCTTTATTGTAGGAACAGCCAGAGCAACCGTGACTCTAGTCACAATTGAGACCGTCAGCGTAAAAGTGGCCTAACCCACAATTTTTAATATCATGCTTTGGTATATGTATATTATTGAAATTTATTTAAAATATAATAAATTTTGATGCAAAGCCATACATAGTTTTACTCATAGAAAACAGATGGCTCTGTAATCATTATTGTTTTTTTTTGTCTACTCAAATTCAAATTCATGGAAATTTAAACCTCATTGCTCCATAATAACTATGGTAAGCTTAGGCCACTTTTGCGCTAACGGCCTCAACTAAATCTGATTTAAGTAAATCTTAAATTTTATATTTGTTTACAAACAGCAATTTCATCTTAAATTATATCATAATAATCAAATGTATCTTAAATCGGGTTTAGCTTAAATCTTCTGTTTTTTCAAAGCAAGCGCTGTTTTATTTATCACTGTTTAATCATATCTTTGCGGACATTGATTACCTGACTTTTTATTCGAATTTAGTCGTTGTTATATTGTTTAATTTATACTTGATGTATGTACAACAAACCTGGTGTAAAGGAACCCATTGTGAAATCACAACCCAAATGCCATGACACCCACCTTGACACATGAGGTCGAATCCTCAGTTGTGTAGTGAGCAATAACGCCTATATTCTAAGAGAACATTATTCAGAATAAGCTCTCCACAAGTACAAAGGCAAATATTTCCTTGATGGCGGCAGTTCATCGTCGAAATACAACAGTTTGGTGCGTTAGGTAAATAAAAGTCAATACGCTGTCAACTATAGTTATTTATTTGTATAATTACTAGGAAGCAAGATTAAATTAATAATTCCTAAAATTATTAATAAAAAGTCAGAAAGAAGGGTAATTATTATTTTCAAATCAACGGTGACATTAATTTGTTTTCATGAAAAATCAAATTTTTGATAGGAGATTTTAACACTTCTAAACAAAATAATTTATCAATTCCTAAATTCAATACTAAATATATTTTTTTTAAATTTAATATAATATACTATAATACAGGATAAAATCAAAACCGTAAATGAGCTAAATAGGTCATAAATTACGGACATTAATAATTGTAGGCGAGGTCAGTGACCCGCAATCTTCTAGCTACATTTTGTAACAGATTACACAAGCGAGGGTCTCTTCAAAGTAACGGTGGGCGCAGAGAAGTTAGCTGGAGGTGGAATCACAGGCGAACCGAAGTTGAAAGAATTGCTGGGCGGCTGCCGAGACTGTAAACGCGAACCATGCTGATAATTAGTCAAAACCTTATTTAGTATCTGTTCATTCTTTAACGTTATTGTCTGCATTCAGTGTTAATTAAAGAATATGTCAAAATTTACGGAGCATTTTATGTTATCTATGCTTTATGAAGCCAAAAGGTCTTTTGTTCTATTTATTAATGTTTAATATTTTTTTAAAGGCCATATTTTTTTTACTGTTTTTTTTTGGTATCTTTTAGCTGTGTGCTAAAACAGGTGTACTAGCTTTTGATGTGTGTTGTGTGCCTGATAAATAAATGCAAACATGATTATATGAACTAGTAAGTGGGTACTGGACAACGGTTCTTTAGAGTTGTCTATCATTTTTCTTATTACGTAACGTAAAATTGAATTAATTGCTTTCATTTCTTTTGACATTTTGTGATGAAAAAAAAAAAACTTTTATTATATTGTAGTATATATAGTATAGTAATCAGAGACAGGTTATAAAAACAAAACAATAAAACAGGTGCAAAATACTCAAGATTATTAGTCTTATTACAATGCAAGAGAGTATCAAATTCGCGTTCAAATTTAAGACTAATTGAAAATTAAAAAAGTGTAGAGAAATTGTAATTTATAGGCCAACAATCTATCGATAATCAAAAACTGGCTTCAAATTAGTTACCAATAATGTATTTAATATTTTTGTAATGTTTTTAGTTTGTTTGCAATAAATCAAAATAAATTTAAAAGTGAAATTAAATAATTCGTTAAAAGAATAAAATTAATACCACGCTAAACTATACGAATGTAATATTCTGCATAAGTTTTATCACTCCCACATTTAAACACACCAACAGACAAAAGCAAAACTCCCACAAGTATTTTTTTTCGAAGTACCTACATAATAGTATAAGTTATCAAGTTTTAATACTTACCTTGATACCCTCGCCCAGAAACAAATTACTTGGTCGGTAGTAAGTAATATACCGTTGGCTTGTTTTATAATTAGTTCTTAATACGGGTCTTCCAATCTGACTTTTGTAACACAGGTTTTCCTAGCATAAAAGTCAGGGAATTTTGTTATTGTATATCATCAAAAAAGCCATGTATATTATTATACTAGTGTTAAGAATTCTTGTACGTGTTTGCATTTTGAGAGGCTTGAATAAATATTATTATTATTATTATTATTATTAATCTAAGCTTGATGTTCACTAAATACTGTATGGTATGACCCCGTACATCATAATGAGGGATAAAAGGCAATTTGGTTTAGGCGATATTTCACTTAATACACAACATGTCCTTGTAATTCAAGATAATAATATTTTTTCCAAATTTCAAGTTCAAATGGCTCTGTTAAGTTGAAAAAACGGTGCTTAAACCAAATTACTGGTGGCAGGACCTCTTGTGAGTCCGCACGGGTAGGTACCAACACCCTGCCTATTTCTGCCGTGAAGCAGTAAAGCGTTTCGGTTTGAAGGGCGGCGCAGCTGTTGTAACTATGATATACTCATATCTCACTGAACTGAGATCTCAGAACTTATATTTCAAGATGGGTGGCGGTGTTTACGTTTCAGATGTCTATGGGCTCCAGTAACCACTTAACACCTGGTGGGCTGTGAGCTCGTCCACCCAACTAAACAATTTAAAAAAAAGGCTTTCACCTCTCGATACGCGTAAAATACATATGCGAAATACTTAGTGATCTTAATTTTTAGATTATGATTCTTATCTTATCGTGTCGAGAATCACGTTCTACCCCTGTTTCTATCGTTGGCAACAATTCCAACTTATCTCTCTAGCGTATCGAAACATAATTAGAGAAGGCGTTGGGGGAGCATACGTGGTTTTTAGCAAGTAACAGAAGCGAACGCTGGTTCTGACCCAGCTGGGTATCCCGGGAGTACGAATTTTTTAATTTAATATCTCCTGACCACATTTACTAAGACAAAAACAAAACATTTTAGACATGACGTTCAAAGTCTTTTTTCTATCAGACCAGGAAGAGTTAATTACAATTACAATTACAATTGGGTCAAATTAACTAAATGCTATTTTCAGCATGCTTATATATCTTTAATTTAGTTTTTTGTCAACCCCAAGTAGGTAGTACAATGGAAAAAAGCGACAAAGAAATCGGTACCACCCTAGTCTACGCAGTTAATTCTTCTATCGAGTCCTTACAACGTAAACTGACCATGTTGAGAAAAGAGATTGAATTCGCAGCCACATGATAATCCTCCGTTCTATTAATCTTTGGAATGACATTTCTTTTAAATATTAGAACAATATATCTCGTTAAAATATTAGCACAAAAAACATTCGACATCTCGTCATAATGAAATGTATAGGGTAATTAAATAAAATGTTAGCGAAACATTAACTTTATATGACCACAGAGCACACGGTACCTTAGAAGAAGAACGATGCGTCACATCGATGTAGCTGAGTCAACAAAACACGTCGTGAATACAAAATATGTAAAAGAATTACTTAATTTAATAATTTACGATTTACACTTTTAATACTATTTTTAGACGAGTTTTATAAGATGGAGAATGTCAAATAGACGAATTTGTTTTTATAAAATATAAATCTCAAATTCATCAAATTGTCTACCTAATATATTCTAAGATTGTAATATAGTCGAGAGACTGACATTTGATATATAGACAACGGTAGGCAGCGGCTTGGCTCTGCCCGGGCATTGCTGAGATCTATGGGTGACGGTAACCACCCACAATCAGATAGGCTGTATGCTCGTCTCCCCACATGGGCAATAATAAAAATATATAGATTCCTAAGTTTTACTCAGAAAATTTAAGGAAAATAAAGAATAGTTATTAGATTGTGTAGTAATGTGGTCAATAGCCTGTAGTATGTGTGGTCAACTCTCTGTAATTAATACTGGCTTAACTTCCCTAATTTATTTTTATAGTCTCGATCTAACTAAGCAAAATAATATTGGAAACGAATTTTAGGTTGACTGTTTCAGAAAAAAGGCTAAATGTGGTCTTGCTCCAGACTTGCAAGTATAATTAAGACAAATTTCATACCGAACAAATTATACTCGAATTTAAACAAGATGCATAGAATTTTAATAAAGAATGAAAACAAATCGATTATACGAATTTTATTCCCAACAATAAGATAAACATTGATTAATAAAGATTAAAAAATTATCATAAACAAACAAACTGTTTTGCGACAGTTTTATTATGTATGTAGTGTAGCGTCAACAATGACAACTTAAGTACTAAATAATTGAAATTATCCAAATATTGAAGGTTAAATAATTTACAATGGATGTACTCTTTACTCCGATTCAACTATCTGAGGGATGAGCTTGAAACCCAAAGGCAAATCGGCACCCAGATTATTAAGTGTCGTTATATTGGTTCTGTTATTTTATTTTATATGAATTAAAATCATATGCGCAGAGCATGGTAGGTACTTGCTTCTATATTGAACACGAGTTATACGAATACAAAGCAAAATTTTGCTTTTTTTACCTTTAATATTTGAAAATTTTCAATATTAAGGACGACAGAGCAGTTATGTTTAGTCGGAATGACGAGTGTAATCTGTGGATCATTTGTAATGACGCGTAATGCAAATGATTATTGTTAACTGGTCCTTTAGTGATGCGAAGCTTAGGTCCGAACGTTAAGAGTTTCACGGGGAATGTTCTTAGGTAACTGATAAAGACTGTAGCCACTTCAATCTCGCAAATGTTTTGATACTACAATCAATATTATACATGTGGGAGGATCGGTCTTTACATCTTATTTAAAGAGTTTTTAGTCAGTCCACACTGGCACACTAGGTTTGTTTTAAAAGAATATGAATGTCAATGTCAGTCATCGGTTGTCAATGTGATAAGTTTTTTTTTTTTAAATTAGTAGATTTTGGTGTCAAAGTTAAAATCCACTACTTTTAGCCCTATAATCCCACATATACATACCATCGTGTACATTTTTTCTAAAAAAATATTTCAAATTAACCGACTTAGATACACCGATAATAACCGACTTTAAGGCCCTTTCATTTTGCATACAGTTTTATTACAAAACAAAATAACAGTAAGCAACTCCCGATCACACACATTACACCCGCCAAACTGACGTACACGTTAACAAAATCACAATCAAGCAATACACAATAATAGTAGACACATACGACCTTATCGAACGTGGAGCCCCGGAACTATTAGACCGCATTTTGTCTCTTTCGCCAAAGTTTCACTTCAGACATGAGCGAAAGAGACAAAAATGCGCAAGGGCAGAATGCAGATTTACTAATAGATGTGAATATTTACACTACGACTGTGTTAGAAGGAGCCCACGATCGATAAAGTCGATACAAACTAGCTTATAGTTAGGAGGCTACATCTCTCAAAATTTAGAGGGTAGACACAAAGGGATGAGGGTAAAACATATTAGTTCATATTTTACAGGGTGGAAATCGAAACGAGATAATTTACTGCTATCTAAGGCTATCAGGAAGATGTCAAGATTTTTCTATTGAAAAATGAGAAATTGGTAAAGCAAGAAAAACAATAATTAGAAAACGGCATCCTACGATACTATTTCCTCTTCAATTAAGAAATCTTCAAAAAGTCTATTGGCGCTAGGCAAATATTAGGGGACTGCAATATCTTTTTACCAGTCCGTGGCATTTTCATTTGCAACCCTGGCTGTCCATTGGTCTCTAGTTTTCATAGTTTGTATCGTAATAACAGAAATAGACAGCATATACACTTAAATCTTTCCTAACAATTCAATCAAGTTGCACGTGGTTCAATTTCGCACAAATTTATGGGGAGTATGAGGGAATATGATTGGTATGTACCGCCTACAAATTTCAATAGGTCTGATTCTAATATCAAAATGTGAGGATGAGTAAAATTAAAAACAGCGTTAATTTATTAATCAATCAAATACACTAAGCAACGCGATAGATGTTATACTTCTTTACGTATGTATAATATGAGGATTACTTATTGTAATTATTTATCTATTAATTAGGTTACACGGGCAAATCGCCGTTCCTGCCATTTAAAGGCAAATTTATTACTGACAAATTCTCAATCGGAATCATTCGTGAACACACTGCACGTCACGTACGTATCAATTTCACGAAAACTGAGAACTGTCATGGGTGCCTTATCTTGAACTGAAAGTTTCATAATGAAATATCTTCTGTGCGAGTACAAGAATAACATCCATGTAGCGAGCCTAGTATTGTTTTTCGTTCATACACGACACAAATACATACGTATGTATTTATTCCATTTAAAAAAAACTCTCAACACAGCTAAAGCAATATAAAATCAATTTACCTTAATTCGTGTATATGGAAATTAATCTTGATAATATTTAGGAATCTTATATTATTCTGAAGCCAATAGACGTATAAAAATGTAGGTTGATAGTGCCAATTTTATGCCATCAAATAACTTAAGGATTTCAAATAAATATATGTATTTAGATAAATCATGATTACATTTTTAATATTCCCTTTTTTATTAAATATATTACATTATAATTTTATCGCATGATTCACGTTTGTATAAATTAGTTCATGATTGAAATGGTAAGTTCATCAGGTTGTTACTTGTAAAGCGCTCGTCTCCACAACAACAAGGGAATGCGTTGAAACTGTTAATAATTAGATTCAATCATCAATATGTAAAAGTATAAAAGCTTTCACTGAACCGTTCAATAAACGTTATGGGTATGTGAATCTACAAGTTCATTATATCAAAGAGACTCAGCATTAACAACGAAATGGCACTTTCAATCTTTCGTTTTTCATTTATCACAATGGATCTTAACCTAAATACACGGTATTGGGGCTAAATTTTAAGTTACAATCCATTTATTTGTTAATATAGTATAATATATATATTTAGTAGCAACCACTGTCTTGAACGTGGGTGTAGTTTATCTCTGAGTAGACATACCATCCTGAAATAGCACGTATTATTACATTCCATAGAGGTGTAAATACATTAACTATTTACTAAGGTTAATCAAACTTTTTAGCACAGCCTAAATAAAAGCTAAAATGTTATATAGCAAAGACGTCACTGAACACTTAGCTCTCTACAGATAACACAAGCCAATTTGAGCTTTAAGCTCGCTTTTATCACATTTTCGAAAAGCATCTACGGTATTTTTATTCAATAATTTTTAAGTTCATTTTATAAACAACAAAAAAAGAAGTAAAACTCACAAACTAGTATATCGTCAAAATAAACAAATTTATAGAGATGCGTTATTTGATAATTATCAAATTATATCGCTAAATTTTCCACATCTTATGCTAATGTTATAGACAAACACAAAACATGACACATTCAATTTAACAACAAACAATCACAGTTCAGTCGAAACAAAAATCTTCACATACATCAGTTTCTCAGTGATTGATGGAAACCCGTGTCTGTGTCAAGTGTAAGATAGTGAGAGCAACAGATATTTTGTTTGAATATTCTGTTACGGGACATTTGTTACTAATATATCGTTAAGTTAAATACTTCGTTTTCTATAATACACGGAAGCCTCAGAGGTAATATTATGGCAGTTTTGCTTAAACTTGGCATTCCATAAAGGTGTTCAGAAAACAAAATTACTAATCTATTTATCTTCTAGAATTGCTATGATTAATTTTGTCAACATTTTAACGTTAGAAGCCAACTTTTTTGCAAGTCTGAGTAAGTTTTAACTGAACATATCAGAAAGGAAACGCTGGAAGGAAGGAAATGCCTTTGACGAATTTTACTAAATTTATTGGCTCTAAACAGTTTCAAGGTTTAGCTTGGCATTTAGTCACTATAATGTCACATGTTTAATAATTTAATCAGTTGGATAATTTACAGTTTTTCCCTGCTAAACCTTAAAACCGTATTTCACGTCTACGACTGGCGAAACAAACACAATTTAAAAAGGAACAAGAAAGAAGAGAAAGAGAGAGAGTGAGAGTGATCTAGTCATCTAAGTGGTAGGTTGAGCTTTCCTTATAGAAGGGTACTGCAACTGTACCTTGAATATGTTGGTCAGCTCATCGAGGATGGTCTCGTGACGGAACGAAATGCGGATATCGGGTACGTTGGTTCGAGTTATGTCATTACCGGCCACACCTTCCTTGGTATAGTTGGGCCCTAACCAGTACTGCTTCATCTGTAATTGTAATGATTATAAAAACTAGCTGCCTTTGTAGCCACATAGGGTTGCCACCAACCGATTGGAAAAAATAAAATTTTAACATGTTTTTCTAACCGAGTTCATAAGAGCAAAGATTTAGCCATATATGAGCATTCCAATATCTGTTACCCTGTATAGTCGCCTGTCTTAGATGGGTCATAAAAGTATATGAAAGTATTGAGTAGCTTCGACCTTAAAGACGATAACCGAAACTCGGATACCCTACGTAACTGGTGGTAGGACCTCTTGTGAGTCCGCACGGGTAAGTTCCACCACCCTACCTGTTTCTGCCATGAAGCAGTAATGCGTTTCGGTTTGAAGGAAGAAAGGAAGTCGTTGTAAATATACTGAGACCTTAGAACTCATTTCTCAAGGTGGGAGGCGGCATTTACATTGTGGATGTGTCTGGGCTCCGGTAACCACTTAACACCGGGTAGATCGTGAGCTCGTCCCCCCATCTAAGCAATAAAAAAATGACAAAAACATAAAAATACTCAATGACACTTGGACATATTGTATTGTATTTTACTCCTTGAACCAAATGGAATTTAATAAGGAAAATATGTAACCAGGTCTAATGTTTATTGTGTCCCATTGTGATCGGCCATGAGTACTCCCAATATATTTTGTAATGAGATATAGTTAAAAACGTACAAAAATATAAATATATAATAAAAATTTGTACCTCGTGCGGGAATCCAGACATGAGCACCGAATTCCTTGCCAGTTCGCACATGTCGCATGAACTGAGCTTCCACACTTGCGCTGCGATACTGTACTCTTCCATCAGCGGCTCCTGCACGTGCGCAAAATAGCGTGTACATATAGCTTAAATTAAGTATGTCTCGTCACCTCCAATAATGGTCTTTTTTTATTGCCGTACAGGCAGACGAGTATACGGCCCACCTGATGGTGAGTGGTTACCGTCGCTCATGGACATCAGCAATGACAGGGGAACAGCCAAGCCGCTGTCTACAGTTAAGTACTCTCCGTAAGCCTCGTTTGAAGAAGGACATGTCATAGTGCTCGGAAAGCTCGTGGAGGGGAGCTCATTCCATAGCCGGATGGTGCGTGGCAAAAAAGATCTCTGGAAACGCACTGTGGATGACCGCAGTGGCTCCAGGTAGTATAGATGAACTCTACTCCGATGGCGGGCAGTGCGATGGTAAAAACGAGAAGACGGTATCATTTCAAACAATTCCTCAGAGCACTCCCCATGGAACATACGGTTCAGAATACAGAGGAAACCGAAGTCCCTCCGAACGGCCCTCTTCTGTATGGATCAAATGGAAGCAGCTGGTGTATCCCAAATACTAGCGTAGGTAGCGAGGTGAGAGTAGTACTCCACGCGAGGCCGGACCTGTGCTTTGCAATGGTCACTCCTTTAATTTTAGCATTTTTCATAGGATAGTGTTTTGTCGAGGTTTACGAAGCTTAGAGTTGCCAGGTGGATAATAAAAAAAAATACCATATTTGTTTTTTTTAAGTAAGAATATTGTTGGATGCCCATGTGTTTACCATGTGTCATGCAAGATAAAAAAAAAACATGTGTGCAATTCACACGTGGTAGAAGTGAAACCTTCCAAAATTAAAATACAATTATCCTAAACGTCTTAAGTATATGTAAAATTTTGTCATTAGTAAATAATTGTAAGGTAGCTCTGTGAATTGATATTTTAATTTCACGTATAATCCTAAATTAAAATTCACTACAAGAGCTTTCATACACACGTTAGTATTAAAAAATCTCACAGATGGCGCTGTATTAAATAGTATGTATATTTCTGTCTCATTCTTTGCTGGCTTCATCCTACACATTTTTGTATTTGTGTCTCTTACCTGTCGTTTTTTCCGTTGCATCCGGTTTGAAATCACAACGATTCTAAAGAAGTTATCACTTCAAAAAAAATTTTGAGCCAACTAACATAGCGTGGTTTTTACAGAACTACATCTGATACCTTGGTGAAGTGAAACTGCAGGGGGTCGTCAGTACTGAGAGTGATGCAGAGCCCTCGAGCTAAGAACTCCGGCAGCGGGTTCCTGTGGTAGTTGAGGAACAGCGAGTTGTTGCTGAGCGGAGACATCGCGATGTAGATCTGGGCGAGGTAGTACAGGTACTGCAGGACTGGTACCTGGCGATAGGAAGTAGGCGCCGTGTAAATATAACCAGACGTGGCCTAAAGGATAAGACGTCCGGTGCATTCGTGTTGAGCTATGCACTCATGTTCGAATCCCGCAGGCGGGTATCAATTTTTCTAATGAAATACGTACTTAACAAATGTTCACGATTGATTTCCATGGTGAAGGAATAACACATCGTGTAATAAAAATGAGATCCGCAAAATTATAACGTGCGTTATTACTGGTGGTAGGACCTCTTGTGAGTCCGCGCGGGTAGGAACCACCACCCTGCCTATTACTGCCGAGAATCATTAATCCGTTTCGGTTTGAAGGGTGGGGCAGCAGTTGTAACTATACCTGAGACCTTAGAACTTACATCTCAAGGTGGGTAGCGCATTTACGTTGTAATTGTCTATGGGCTCCAGTAACCACTTAACACCAGGTGGGCTGAGCTCGTCCACCCATTTAAGTAATACAAAAAAAATTCTTGGAGAAGTATGTACCGCCTACCTTTACTATGACTTTAAATACAGACTATCACCATTACTCAAAACCCGTTTAGCTGTTAGCTAGTTCCGAGAGTTTGTGGGGGGGCTGAAGTCACTCAACACTATTCTTATTATTAGACTATCCTCTATTTTATTCCGCAGCTGTTAGTTACCTTCCTGAGTAGGAGGCCGTGGGAGATGTTCTCGGCGAGCAGGAGGCCGCAGACGAGATGCTGTACAGGACCCGCCTCTCCGCAGTGAGGACGCAGGACGAACGTGTTCAGACCTTGCTCCCTAGGGGTGTCATAGAATATTTTCAATTTAGGGCCTCTGACAGTCAAAATCTTAACTTAAGTGGTCACTGTCATTAGCTATGTCAAACAGATTCCTGTCGCTAAAGACTCAGTAAAGGTAATAAGAATGTTACGCACTGGGATTCGGGATAAATAAAAATTCTACCGAATCACAAGTTAACACTATATTCAACACTTAAAACACTCAACAAACACTTTAAAACTCTCGATTCGCTTTTTCCGCTTCGCTTCAGGTGATCCGTTCACTGTTTCGCTTCGAGTAATTTGGATTACTAACTGCGTGCCATCCTTTGCAACGCTTTTATAGCCGATACCACATCCCTAGAATTATCGAGAATATTCCACACATATCTAGTATTGTGTTTCCGCTATCTGACAATAGATGGCGTTGTACTTCTCGAGCGTTCCAGGTGCTACTAGGTCCTTCGATATTCGTTCGACTATTCGGCGTTAGATGGCGTTACTCTTACCGGCGTAACAAGAAGATAGATAAAGGCAGATGTAGGAGAGACAGCTTAAAGGGATACATGTTCACTTTAGAATCTGATGAGTTTGATTCTCTAAAAACGCACTGAGTTTTACGCAACAAAACCTCAGACCCGAGAGTGCCGGTGATACGTGGCTGCAGTGGATGAGAGCTTTTAAAAATCAATGAAATAGTATTTAAAATAAATAATAGTTTAAAAACAACTAACAAAATAAGCTTTTATAGAAAATCCAACTAAAAAATAGAAAATGAACTTTAATAAATTTGAATTAAAAATAGTGTAAGAAAAAATGATTTTATTGTAAAAAAGCGTGGGGTGCTTTTCAGGATATTATCAAAATAACTCTTCTATATATCTGTTCATAAAATATTTAAAACTACTGATAACATGCACCCCACGCTTTTTTTACAATAAAATCATTATTATTTATTTTTCAGTTTTTAGTTGAATTTCAATTTTTTCAATATATTTTTTAAAAATTCAACTGTCATTTGTCCTTAATAAGTATATCAAATTTCGAGTTAATACGACGTTATGAAGGGGGTCAAAATCATGTTCAGGTCTGAAGTTAATAAAAAAAGCGTATTAAAAAGAACTTACTTGCGAAAATGGTTCAGTACAGTCATGTTGGCGTACATGTAGTAGAGGTAGTACGCGTACGGAGGATTCTCCTCGTCGTCCCACTCTTCGGGGCTTTTGACTTCGGTGTCCAGCATCGGGTTCTCGGGCTTGGACTCGTCGTCCACGCTGTCGAACCCGATCACGTGCTGGAACGCGGGTAGACGGAAACATGTTCAACTAGCGCCATCTATCCGCCACAAGGATTCTTACGTGGGACTTTCACTGTACTAACGTACCGAGGGGTGAATGACTGTATGGCTTAGTGTCCATTAACACAGATCGCCTCGGAGAGGAGAGCAGATTCTTATCACGTTTGAAACATTGAAGTAAAGTTTATTTTTGAATGTGCACTTTTTTTGTCATTAAGAATGCTTGAACACGCTGCGTGTGAAATAGTAAGAGGAGCTGACTGGCTGGAGCCGATTGCGTGCACATCTCTTCCACCCAGTCAATGTGAAATAGTTGGCGGCTTGGTCCGGCCAATTCCAAACGATCCGGTCTGTGTGAACGGACCCATAAGCGACATGCTTGCTTCTCAACAGCAGAGCCATTTAAAGTTTAAAATTTCATAACAAAAAAACTTGTTCAGCTATTTGAATGTGGTAAACTTAATTGAAGTTCAATTAAAAACATCGAACTGTTGATGCTGATACCAAATAAAACGAACCAAATAGCCTTTCACCCTTCGATATACATAGTGCCATTTTTATTCAAAAATATATATAAGAAGAGCCCAAATAAGAGCGTTGTTTTAAAGTCTATGGTATTTACTTGTGCTTCATACGGTTTAAAGTCTCAGCCGACTTCGATTAATGCGGTGTTAATGGATTCGTTTTGTCGCTCACACAATCGCTTCCACGAGTGTCCAATATCGAATATATGTTCAAACTATACTTGAGGCCTTAGAACTTATATCTCAAGGTGGGTGGCGCATTTACGTTATAGATGTCTATGGGCTCCAGTAACCACTAGGTGGGCTGTGAGCTCGTTCACCAATCTAAGCAATAAAAAATAAACTTACTGTGAGGAACTTGTGCAGTTCGATGTTGCTGTTGGGGTCGTTTGTGACTTCGAAGAGAGGCTGGAAGATGTTGTTCAAAAACTCGTGGAAGTCGTTCATTATTTTGTTGGACTTGAAGATGTCGCTGTAACAAACAAACATGTGCAATGGTATCAGGCGCGCTGCGGGACTTGCTTCTCTGTGTTTACTGTCTAACTGTAGACGGCTCCCTGTGAAGTGATCGCCCATGGACCGCAGCAATGCTAGAAGACAGGCAAGCTGCTGCCCATAGCTTACTGTAGAACAGTAATGATGAGACGCACTGTGAGCTAGAGTTCTGTCTATTTCTGTGACTATGCATGCGGTTAAGTGTTATGGTTTGAAGAACAGAACCCTGTTTTATCTTAGACATACCTCTAAAAAATTAAGGCCCCCTATTATTTAGTTATAGGCGTTTTATAAGCTAGTGGTGGTAGGACCTCTTGTGAGTCCGCGCGGGTGGGTACCACCACCCCGCCTATTTCTGCAGTGAAGCAGTAATGCGTTTCGGTTAGGTATCGAGGTATCGACTATAAAAGCGTTGCAGGGATGGCACGCAGTCAGTCAGTAATCGGAACTACTCGAAGCGAAACAGCGAACTGATCACCTGAAGCGAAGCGGAAGAAATGAATTGAGAGTTTTAAAGTGTTTGTGAAGTGTTTAAGTGTTCTAAGTGTTAATACAGTTTTAAGTTGTAGTTTGGTGAAATGTTATTTATCCCGAACCCTAGCGCGTAACAATATCGACGCTTGAATGGCAAACGTGACTAAGCGACAATGCGTGAACTTTACAGTAGACTAATTTAAAGTTGAAATACCTGAAAAAAAATCTATTTTAACGAATCTAGCTGTAGGATTGAAATGATTTTAATAGACCTAGAAATATATATTTTTTGCGCATCGAATATGGTTATTGCCTATCATTTATGTACCAAGCAGTTATTGTCGCTTAGTCACGTTTGCCTTTCAAGCGTCGATATGCTACCAACAGCTAGTGAAGGATGAGTGGGCAGCGCGTCGCATACTCACTAGAGGCGGGGTATCTGTATGAGCCAGCGCACGTTGTTGGAGTGCACGTCGTACTGGATGGCCCACTTGGCGAGCTTGGCCCACTCGCCGGGGCTCTTGCCGTACACCGACAGCCGCAGCTCCGCGTTCTGGTACTTGCTCTCCTCCAGGTCCGATGCCACCTCCTGGACAGGGACGACCTCGTGATATAATCTGACGCGGCTGTGTTACCGTGTCGTTGGCATCACACGCAGTATTACGTTATCGGTGTGCGTAGAACAGCTTCCCTACGTTTGCCGCTAGGGGCGCTGTTCCAAATTTTTTTTAGTGCTTAGATGTGTGGACCAGCTCACGGCCCACAAGTGGTTACAGGAGCCCATAGACATCTACAACGTAAATACTGCCACCCACCTTGAGAAATTAGTTGTAAAGTCTCACTTTGAACAGTACAACGGCTGCCCCGCGCTTCAAACCGAAACGCATAAGTAACTCTATACTAATTGAGTTAACGTTTACGCGATCGAGTAGTTAAAAAATTAACATTAGGCGCACAGTAGTGAAATATCTATTGTTAAAATGAACAGCGGCGTCTGCTTTATAATTTCTAAAGGCTTCGGTAGACGGTCTGTGATACCTTATTCTCATCTAAGATATAGCATAATCCCCTCCTGTGTCCCTCGTCTTATCACAAATGGCATTCACGTTACATATCCACGTTACATATCCACGACGAACAGTATTTTTATTAAAGACTGGCAAACGAGCTCACAGACCATAACATGCAGTCCCATGAGATTAACACGTTGGTTGCGGTCAGTAAAATCATAATGCTTCATCTAGTGGGTGGCGGGTCGATGCGCCCCCAACGATATTTCCACCAGTGAATGGTAGGTGTTTCTCGACCCACCAGCACTAGGGTAGATTAAAATGCTATAGCTTTGTGTAAGCCTTCGATCAACAATAGTAACTAGATTTCGGGTCGGTGCATAAAATCCGTCTCGTCAAATAACAGCGCACTTGAAATGTGAGCTCTTATTTTGTTTAGTTCACTTCAAACACAGCCAATGTCAACCCGTCTCACAATACCGCAGTGTGTATTCAAAAGTTGCAAAAATAAGGCCCGAAAAAGCAATTTAACGGCCGGAGTATCTTACTTTCGGTAAGTACATGAAGTATAAACTATATTGTAAGCTTTAAACTTATAAATAATATTAAATTTTGAACAAAATTACCGATTTTTAACCACCGCTACAAATGTTGGCCAAGGCTCAGCCAACACATGGACAAACTTTTGCTTAACAGAACAGTAAATGCATGGAGTAGATTTGTGTTGTAATAATTTTTTTAAATTTGTTAGCAGCACTTCAAAATTAGTTGGTTAAAATTGGTTAATGCTGCTTTTGTGTCTGTTTGTTGGACTCTCATTAGATACTTAGCTTTCCATCTTTATTTTAGCTTTCCTAGCAATCACGTGTGCAGAATGGATCTCGATTGTCGCCAGAGAAACAAGAGATGACGTGCTCCGTGCTCACGGCTACTGAAATGTGGCCGAAACATTGTAATAAAAATACCACGCTTGAAACCGTTTAAACGTTGTTTTATTATGTGCACTGGTCGCGAAAACTTAAAAATATATATTACACAAAAACGTAACGCTAATAAAATAATAAGTAATGTATAGATACTAACAAACATACATTTCCAAAACATAAAAAGTGTTCGCGCGACAGCGCGACGTTCGTAAATGTTCGGCTCAACTCGGGTGCCGTCGCCCGTACGCACCCCGCACCTCTTATAACAGTGCGGTACATGACGGCACGCGGAGATACGCTCGTTCGATATTGAGTAAATTTGTGCGCGCGCGCCTTTCGTTATATACTAAGTAAAAGGTTGAGTGTGAACCGGTGAAAAGGTGTATGTGCCACCCATCGCAGAGGACCACCACTACGACCGTGATAGTGCCAGCATCAGCCTCCAAGTAAGTCCCGTTTTCCTACCTCCCCTTTCGTGTCCGCTCATTCTCCGCAGAGTTCATATGCTCCCTTTCAGCTCATCAGCTCACGTTTAAGGTGACGCTCACCTGCGTCACCAAAAAGTAAACAACTAAACTTTTACTTTAATTCATTAATAAATTATTTTAGTGTTAAGCGCGACTCCCTTACCTCCTGTAGTAAATAGAAATCGGCATTTCAAGAAGCAAAAATAAATAAAGCAAAACGATGTTAGTTCTCAGAGCAATTAAGGGAAAAGTTACTTTATTTATTGCACCTTAAGATTGATTTAACATTAAAAGTTGTTTAAAATATGTCTTTTTATTGGTAAGTGACAGGAGTAATTTATTGCTTTGCTCGTTTTATGTGACGAATGATCGTAAGTATTAGATAATGTTTTGGAGATTTGTGACTTTATTACTAGGTGCCATAGTTGTTATTAGTTTGAAAGTAAAAGTGTTTCAAAACTTTTTTCTCCGTTTGTTAGTAAACGAATGTAGCTATAGGTGTATATTCACGCGGACAGTTTTTGCTTTAATTTTGTACGTATCCCTTTATCTAGTTACTATTGTTGATCGAAGGTGTAAGCATACTGTATACAATTTGTAGTATATAGTTGTCGGTGTCGAACTCTAACAAACACCTGAAATAGAAAGTACCGCGGCAGGCCAAGATGGGCCTGTTCCGCAATGAAGGGGTTAAAAGTGAAGTATCCGCTCACGCAATGGCGATCAAACAGCGCAGAATTAAGCAGAGCTGCCCCACCAGTACATCATTTTCCAACATCCCCATGTCTAAAGTGATCGACAAGGCAGCTGATGTACGTGTCCCTCACAGCGCAGACTGCCGCATACCTTAATTATCCTGGCGAAGTACTTCCCGTTCATGTAGTTGTCGGTCTTGAGGAACACCTCGCGGAGTCTGCTCTCCCCGATTGGGTTGTACTTCGCGTTGAACTTGTCGAAGCGATGGAACGTGTTCCGGTCCTGATGAAGTACATTGCGCGCTTAAAACTCGGTTTCTTCCACTCGGTGTTAACGAAACCACCGATAGGCAGCACCCAGTGATATTGCCACAATGTGGAGACAGGATTGTTAATTAGCCCAGTGATTCAAGGAACAAGAACACAAGACCTTTTTTATTGCTTATATCGTCTTCTCGCATTAAAACTGTATAATCTCAAAACTTACTAAATTTTACAGGCGAGTGTTTTAAAGGTTTAACATATTTTTAATTTTAATCATCTTTGCAACATTCATTTTTTATTTTTTACCAGTTACATTATCTGTCTTTTAAAGTAATATAAAATTATGTATTAATTTTGTTAATAGTAGTCAAAATACAGGTAAACTAAAAAAAAAAAACTAAAACTAAACTACGCTCTTTTGACAGTATTTATGAAAAAAATACTGGTGATACCAAACGATTCCGCATATTAACTCAATTTCGAATATTTTTAGAAATTGTACACTTTTAATGCAAAAAGACGATACGTAACGACGAACGCGCGACCCACCTGGTGTTAAGCGGTTATCGGAGCCCATAGACATCTACAACAGGCCTTAGGGCGGCAGCAAGCCTAGATGTATCAGTGTACTTATTAGATTGTGTTCTTCTTGTCATTCCCTTGTCTATGGTAAGTGTGACGATGAAGATCCGTCTTGACTCTTGATTTCGTCTTCGTCGACTTGACTCGTCCGACTTGACGAAGAAGTCTTGTAGTATTGCGGGTGAGCCCTCGTAAATGGGTCAGTAAATCAAACTCACCGCGTGCACGTCCAGCATATCCACGGTGAGGTCGTAGGTGCTCAGGTTCATGGATTGGAACACAGACCTCAGGGTCATAGGTGTGCCTTTGTGGAGGGTCACCACCTGAGAACCGATTTTTTTTAAATTCCCACTGGTAGGTGAGTATACGGACTATACAGATACTGCTTAATAACTTCCAATGTAATATAATACTAGAGGATGACCTCACTTTTTTTACAATAAAATAATTTTTTCTTATACTATTTTTAATTCAAATTTATTAAAATTTATTTTCTATTTTTTCGTTGGATTTTCTATAAAAGCGTATTTTGTTTGTTTTTTTAAACTATTATTTATTTTTCATTTATAGCTGAATTTCAATTTTTTTTTTTTTTAATTTTTTTTTTGTTTTTCTTTTATTTTGAGTAATACTTGTCGTATACCGTTATCAACCCGGTATGGTAGAACCAGTAAGTGTTGGTATGATTAGTGTTAATGTATTTACCTCGTCCGCGTGCGTCTTCAATGTCTTCTTAATGAACCGCAGTAAGTGTTTCTGGTTCATGCAAGACGCCGCGTGGATGTGCGTATCCACCTTCCTGTTACGAGAGACAACTTTTTTTTTTTTGCTTCGGTGGTTGGACGAGCTCACAGCCCACCTGGTGTTAAGTGGTTACTGGAGCCCATAGACATCTACGATGTAAATGCGCCTCCCACCTTGAGATATGAGTTCTAAGGTCTCATGTATAGTTACAACGGCTGCTCCACCCTTTAAACCGAAACGCATTACTGCTTCACGGCAGAAATAGGCATTACTACAAATCTGCAAATCTACAATGCCAGCAGGGTCTATCGAGAAACTTGTTGTTCAGGATAGGGTCAATGGCAAAAGATCTCGTGGACAAAGCCTCATGCGCTGAGCTGATCAAGTGAAAGACCTTACCAAAACCCTACTTAGGGAGTGCGTGCGCCAAGCCTTAGTTTGCGAACTATGGAGAACATCTGTCAAGGCTTTAATAACTAAGGATTCCACATGACCACGACTGCTTTGCCAAGAGTAACCGACTATGATGATGATGATATTACAAATCAATACTAACTTAATATGCTTGTCAAGAGACATAATAACTGAGTATAACTAATATAAGTACTATATAGCTGTGGTTGGATATTTTTACTTGTAGGTTAGTTAAGTTTATAAAAATTCCACGTTAGTAATAGGTTAGTAGTGTAATTGTTTAATTGTATGTAAAGAAAAACCTTCATAGTCTAAAACTCTTTTTTTAAAGAGGTTATTTTTTAAAAAGGATTTTTCTTATATGTCATTCAGTGAAGTTTGACATTCAGTAAAAATAAAGTTCAGTTTGTCAAAAATAATAATTTTATTAAATTAAGGGCTTTAAATGTTGTTTTCTCATTATACACATAACAGAAAACGCAATTAAGTCTTTTATTGTTTATTTATTCTGGAGTACCCAATATCATTATACGTATATTGTGAATGAAATTATTTCCTTACATTATAAGTTAGATTAGTTTTCGTAGTCGTGTTGTTATGTCGTATAATTGTAAGGAAAGTTGTTATACAAATTCAGCACTATATGTATTGTTTTGTCGTGCGCACATAACTTATGTTGCAAGCCAAATTTTGTTTCTTTTTACTTGCGTTTTTTATGTATCTTTTTAGCTTGTGATGTGTATTTTGAGCCTAATAAATAAATAAAAATAAATAAATAGATTGGTCACGTAAATAGAATGGTAAGTATGATCTCAAACCTGATGTTGTAGAAGTCTCTATGAGGAACTGCCTTCTGGGAAGCTAGTTCCCTGAGCTCGTTCAGCAGAACGTGGAGCTGGAACTTGGACGAGAGGTAGCTGAGGCGACGGTAGCAGAACGACTTTCTGTATAAAGGCAAAACGGCTTATTTCTATTTGTTCTCAGAGAAACACAAGACCCTGAAGGGAGTTGCTTTGGCTACTTGTGGGTCACGTTTCCACAAACAGTCCTAGTAGTTCCAGTAGTTCCATTATTCTCCCTTTAATATATTTAAAACTTTTGCGTCTATTTCTTATTGGTATCTTGAGGTGGCCAGGAAAATGAATAAATGCGTTTACTTCTTCAAATACTAATTATATTGGTTTTAATTATTTTACATGCGCGTCCATCTTTTTTCTCCGTGTTTTTTATTTTTTTATTATGACAATTGGTGCCACTATTGCGTTCCCTGATTTGTTATTGGTTCGTGTGATATCACGTCATCGTTGGCCAATCACAGCCGTCAATGTATGACGTGACCTTGATTCGTTAACAAAAACCTTATTGCAGGTTTCGATAGAATTGAATTTACAGAAATCGTCGCGTAACGAAAAAACGTTATGCCTCTGACTGTTGACTTAAGCATAAACCAATGTGGTTTCAAATACAATTGGGGGGGGGGGACCTAGTGCAATAAGAGCAAAAGTTTAACATCTTCAGCGGTAATGATGATGTTGATGATGATAATCAACTCACAGAGGACCATCGGCGATCATGTTGCACATTGTATTCATGTCCTGGATGTATTGCGCCAGTGTGATGTATTCGTAGGGCAGTCGTTCCTCTCCGTTCGCCCCTTGGCGGTACATGTTGAACACGCCCCTGTTTAGTCGTATGCTGTAGCCCTTGGGCTCCGGCATAGGACATTCCCACGGATCCTTGTCTCTGAATGGAGGGTGGACTATATGGTCTGAAAATTAAAGGATCATCTTCATGAGTAATTCTTATATGTAAAAATGAAGGTATCGACAAAAGGAAGATTTTCCATCAAGCAAGTGATATTGCTCTATAAACCGACGCTCCGAACGCTCGAAACTTGTATGCAAGCTTATCTTGAAAATATCGTTAGCGCGATTTAGGCATCTGTCAAATATCTTCTACTCTATAATAGTGTTACACCGGTAAGAGTAATGCTATCTATCGCTGAATAGTCGAACGAATATCGAAGGATCTAGTAGCATCCAAAACGCTTGAGAAGTACAACGCCATCTATAGTCAGATTGCGGAAACACAATACTCGAAATGTGTGGAATATTCTCGATAATTCTAGAAATGTGGTATCGGCTATAAAAGCAGGCATGGCACGCAATTAGTAATCGGAACTACTCGGAGCGAAACAGCGAACGGATCACCTGAAGCGAAGCGAAAGAAGGGAGAATTTTAAAGTGTTAGTGAAGTGTTTTAAGTGTTCTAAGTGCTAATACAGTTTTTATGTTGTACTCCGGTAGAATTTTTATTTATCCTGAACCCCAGCCCGTAACAATAGCTATCTTCACATATGTACATAATATACTTGTAGTTTGATAGGGGTACGTATCTTGATGTCAAATGTTAGTTACATATAATATTATGTACACCTTTTTCGGGTTCTCGTGGCCATTATTATTACTCCTTCTACTTTACAGAGAAATAATCTTCTGAGCTTACCAGGAATTCTCGCATGAACATGAAAATCTTCAACATAAACGTTTCCTATGTCAAGCTCTAACACAATTTTGAGACAAGTTTCCTCACCCGCAATATGTTTGTTGGGTACTTTAATGGCGGGTACGTGGTTGGCTACAGCGTCCGCGTCCATGCTCCTGATGAAGCGCGCCGTAATGGGCGAGAAGCTCTGTTGGGACATCTCCATGTAACGCTTGCGCATTTCCAGAGCCTGCACCAGGTACGAGGACGCTTGTTGAAGATCTTCCAGAGGTACCTGAACGAGAAAGATTATGTAAACAGTATAGTTGAAAAGTATATTGAATATGAATATGAATATTGAATATGAATATTGAATATGAATATTGAATATTGAATATGAATATGAATATGAATATGAATATGAATATGAATATGAATATGAATATGAATATGAATATTGAATATGAACATTGAATATGAATATGAATATTGAATATGAATATTGAATATTGAATATGAATATGAATATGAATATGAATATGAATATGAATATGAATATGAATATGAATATGAATATGAATATGAATATGAATATGAATATGAATATGAATATGAATATGAATATGAATATGAATATGAATATGAATATGAATATGAATATGAATATGAATATGAATATGAATATGAATATGAATATGAATATGAATATGAATATGAATATGAATATGGATATGAATATTGAATATAAATATTGAATATGAATATTGATCGCTTTCGAGGCGAGACATTTACAAACAATACTTCCATGGTTTAATTTCTCTCCTAAGGTTTCTACGAAGATATGAATAATGATTTATCTATCTGAGGTGTCCTATTGAAACAGAATGCCCGTTGTGAGGACATATTATCCACCGGTCGTGGCTGCCACTCTTCAAGATAGGCTTAGACGCGCGGAATGAAGAGGTTAGCATGCAGCTACTAACAAAACAGTATGTAAGTATATCCCACTGAACGAAAAGTGTCGATAACTAAAAGCCGATTAATAGGTTAACACTCGATAAACTATTAAGTAAGGTCAGTACATGCTTTTTTATTATCTAGCTATGCATCATTGTGTTTGTACAATGCAAAAATGTATGAAGAGTATTTTTTCACAAACTTTTAATTAAGGCCGTTGGAAATTAATAGGCTATTGCTAATTAGCGGTACTATAATTTAATTGAAAGCCGGGTGGTTCTATATCATTTATTACATTAGCTGTTGTTTTTATATTATTTATTATTAATCACCCTTTACTAGAAACCGTAGTTAGATGATAACCTATGTCGGGTCGTTACCTATATTACGCATGCCATGAACTCTCTCGGCTATTTTTATTAACTTGGAGTCATGTGTTCATATTGATACCTTCCTGGATAGCACTTAAGGTGTACATTTCGGAAGTATGGAATATAAAGACATTTATATTCCATACTTCCGAAATGAAAGTAAACAAACATAACAAAATGAATCTTAATCGCAAGATAATGCATTGATAACGTTTCATACATTTTCACTCACGGCCACTGAGCTATCAACTTACCCCGGAAGTATCCTCGCCGCTGATAGCGACACGCTGGAAGTGCGGCAATATGATCTCGTCATCGTCATCATCGGGGACCCTGAGCCGAGCCGCCTCTTCAAACACGGCTGCCGCGCCTGCTTCGCTGCCCGCGAATGACCGCACCGACTGAGCGCATTCCGCCGCCCTGTGTGAATAAACACAGAACATAACATGCTGAACACCAGCCAGATGGTCAGATCTAGCAAGAGAAGCACTTGGTGGTAGTCTGTACCATGCAGTCCATGCCACCCATGATCGAGCACATTGGAAGTACGTCGCATGTGGTAGCGATCCTCAGTAGTGAGGGAACGATATAGAAGAAGAGTGTGAATAAAGAAATTTGGGTATTAAGAGCTCTCTGGAACCAAGCCACCTCATGCACGTACTGTATTTTTTTTATTGCTAAGATGAGTGGACGAGCTCACAGCCCACTTGGTGTTAATTGGTTCATGGAGCCCATAGACATCTACAACGTAAATGCGCCACCCACCCTGAGATATAAGTTCTAAGATCTCAGTGTAGTTACAACGGCTGCCCTATACCTTTCAAACCTAAACGAAATACTGCTTCACGGCAGAAATAGGCAGAGCGCTGGTACCTACCCGCGCGGACTCACAAGAGGTCCTACCACCAGTAAACGACGAAGGATGTCAAGCCGGCTCTAGTAACTCCTGAACAAGCCATTTATTCAACTTTGCTTTATTATATATTTAACCATTTTTGAAACGAAGATAAGCGGTGGGACATATTGCATTATTGGGAGTATATTGCATATTGGGAGTGTTGGAATGTTCCTTTGAAAAACGACATGCGCTCGGGAAACACCGTTAACTTGGATTTCTTTCCAAAATCGGACCGTACGTATCAGACAATATGCAAAGAAATGCACTGCGGATGAACGCAGTGATCCGGTGGCTGGCGGTGCGATGGTAAAAACGAAATAATGAGATCATTTCAATGAATTCCTCAGAGCACTCTTCATGAAAAATACTTTACAAAACACAAAGAGGACCGATGTCCTCCGTAGACCCATAGGTTCCAAACGATCCGTGAGAATGGGGTTATAGACAATCCAAACAATTCTCTTCTATATAGAGTCAAATGCAAGTAGCTGGAATTTCGGAGCCCAGAGGTGGGAGCAGTACTCTACGCGAGGCCTGACTAGTGCTTTGTAAAGCAAAAGTCTTTCTCCGGGCGTGAAATACCGCTTCTGTTGAGGATTTCCAGCATTTTCGACGCCAAACTGGCTTTCCTCCTTAAATTACTCCAATATCCGTCGACCCCAAGTATCCCATTACTCGTGGAAGGTTGCAGGTATACGACTTGGAATTGCGGCGTTAAGATAGAAGAGTGATTCTTTGCAATGAACGCGCGACAAGAGGTTCTTTTTCGCAATAAATGCGCAACGTAAGCTAATAAAAGTCCTGATATCAACAAACAGCGATCGAGCATGCTCCCTCAATAAACGTAATGACCTTGAGTTTACAAAACTGTCACAATATTTGACTTACAATGAGTAATTACAATTTAATTACTGATGATAAACAAACGGGTACTCCGTGTTATTAGGATCATCAGATTAAGAATCGTAATTCGGCTAATTGATTCAATAAGTGTTGTGTGCTTGTAAAATTAATTACTTTTGTAATTATTGTTCTTCCATTGAACGAGTGTCTTTGTTCGAACCGACGATACAGCTCTGATATACTTATGTACAGATTCGGAACTTGTATATGTATTCAGATATATATCGGATGATTATCGCAATTTCTATGACGACAACACCGCAATAAGGAACAAGGTGTGACAGAGATGTCAAATAAGTAGAGTTTTTCTCAAATGTCAAATAAGTAGAGATTAAGTAGAATTTTTCTAATGAAATACGTACTCAACAAATGTTCACGATTGACTTCCATGGTGAAGGAATAACATCGTTTAATAAAAATCAAACCCGCACAATTATAATTTGCGTAATTACTGGTGGTAGGACCTCTTGTGAGTCCACGCGGGTAGGTACCACCACCCTGCCTATTTCTGCCGTGAAGCAGTAATGCGTTTCGATTTGAAGGGTGGGGCAGCCGTGGTAACTATACTTGAGACCTCAGAACTTATATCTCAAGGTGGGTGGCGCATTTACGTTGTAGATCTCTATGGGCTCCAGTAACCACTCAACACCAGGTGGGCTGTCAGCTCGTCCACCCATCTAAGCAATAAAAAAAACAACTATATTCTTTGCGGATTTGATTTTTTTACATAATGGCATTCCTTCATCGCAACACTCAATACGAACTCACCAGGCGTCTTGTCTTTTAAGACAGGACGTCTTCTCATAAATACAGTCGAGTCTGGACCTCCCACATTCAAAACTCGTATGATCCCGCGCTAAAAACGCTATGTAATGGGCTCGATTCAGTGTAATTTGACTCATGCGCATTTAATACGCTCAGCATTTTTAGTGCGTCTCCTCGCATGGAGTATGCTCTGTTTATTGTACTTAGATCTTATTAGGAATCAGCGTGTGGTCCGCAAAAACGATGCCTCTTCATTATGCGTAATAAAATTTCGCGCTCATCTCCGCATCACACTAGTAAACCGGTCTTGAGACATGAGGCCTAAGATGTAAATGTGTCGGAATCATAAAACCGGAATGCACAATTGCATCGCCTCATGAATATGACTTAAGATATCTCTGCCGCAATTTTTTCATGAATTAATAAAACAATGTCAACGCTCCAATGAATTAGATTGTAAGATCTTATTTATCAGCAGAGGCGCCTCCCAGTATGATCCACGTTAAATTTGTGATCCAGAAAGCATTTTCCCGGGATAGAGTGTTGCTTATCACTTGTCACTCTCTGGTCCATAAACACCAAATCGATCATGACCCAACTAACGCACTGTCGTATTTATTTTATTAATTAACTAGATGTGCCCGCGACTTCATCCACGTGGAATTTAACAAAATAGAAATAGCCCAAGTTACTCCTTGTTATACCGGCTATCTGCCAGTGAAAGTTCCGTCGAAATCGGTCCAGCCGTTCCAGAGATTAGCCGGAACAAACAGACAGACAGACAGACAAAAATTATAGAAAATGTCATTTTGGTATATGTGTCGTATATACATTCATCTATTAAAAATCGATTATTTTAATTTTACAAACAGACACTTCAAATTTATTTATTTGTATAGATGCATAGATAACAATCAATAAATACCATTACTGCCACTCAGAATGTACCCTACCAATTATTTCTTCATATGTAATTGCATCGAGTTTTGATCACCAATATAAAATAGATAAAACGCAAAAAAAATGTTTAAACCGATTACATTTTTTTTATTTAACTTTTGAACAACGTATGTGAGATGTAAGTAAGATTATAATAACATACCATAAATTCCGTGAATGCGTCCATCTCTTAAATTCAACTTTAGTCCCGAACATTTAGATCTCAATGTAATTTTGACATAATTAAGTGCCTATTGACATGCATACGGTCACTGCCCGGGTCGTGTTAAATAGTTACGTTTCAACCGTTCTGCCTAGACACCGTGGTCCATGAAACTTGCAATTATGCTGACACAATAACTTCACAATCAATATTTACACAAGGCACTATAAACATAAGCAGTATTCTGTTTATTTTTTTTAAATTCGCACACTAAACACACCCTTACTTTAATTCTACATTTGAAGTTCCCGATTATTTAGATCATAAATAAGTAATGAAATTTTATCATCGCAAACTATATTTATTTCAGTATTTAAATAAAATATTAAACTAACAATTTTATAACCCCGTCTAAAGTCTCAAATTCGAATTCCAAAGCGAGTGTTTCAAAGTATTATTAAAAAGCAAATGCAAAAGGTTCCGCTCAGTAGGTACAACCATACTCTGGGAAATGCAATCATACTACTGAGACGCGACGTCAGGCATCCCCCGCGTCAAGGGTTACCGTCACGCCAAGGTTAATCCAATTGATGGACGTTAGCTGTTTAGTGGTTTATGTCGTAACATGGCGCGTGTAACGATTGTATTTATTTTATTTATGTACAAACAATAATTCTGTTCCGTAAATCCAAATAAAACTGACTACGTTTTTTTTTAAATTTCACTAATCTAATTCTATGAATCATCATCTTTTCCCAATCGCACCACATGACGCCGGAGTAGAAATTCATCCCTACTACCAAGAATCAGTGCGCTCATTCATGTTGTCAGAGCACGACATTTCGTATTCTCCCAGTCCACTAACGGTGCTTTTAGGTCTCAAGCACCGGCCATCGTTCTCGTCAAATCCGTCGCTTGCGACAAAGGGCTTGACGAGTAAATTAACCCATAGACAGAGCCCACTGAGTTTCTCGCCGGATCTTCTCAGTGGGTCGCGTTTCCAATTCGGTGGTAGATTCTGCGAAGCACTGCTCTTGCTAGGGTTAGTGTTAGCAACGACGTCAGGTTTGAGCCCCGTGAGCTCACCTACTTGTTAGGGCTATGCCCACTTCGGTTTGAACCCCGTGAGCTCACCTAGGTCAAGGAGAAGCTGAAATAGCCTCTCAAGGCTATCACTATAGGTAGGAAAAAAGAAGTTGTCTGAGAACTTTTTGGCACATACCATGCGGTAACAGAATTGACTCACCACGGTGTTTGACTAAGACCCCAGTGTTGAATATTTTTTTTATGAATGAGGGATTACTAGTGGCCCGGAGGCCTTTTCAGTTTCACCAAAACAGGTGGACGGTGTTGGATTTACATTAAGGATATTTCGATATTTCAGGTATCTTAAAAGCTTTTCCGAATTGTGATCGCATTGAATATAATTACTAAATAAGGAGAGATATTGTACAATTATGTTTATTTTAAGCGCTCATATAGTTAGTATACTTAACTCAAAAAGTTTTTGCTCGATTCCACATTACAAAAAATGTTCAATGACAAAAATACAAATAATTTTCAACTACAATTGAATATTTATACTTCGGAACTGTACTTAACGTGTATTTATTATAAGTAAAAAGACGCTATTTTTCACGGTAACCTTTTACTGCACTCTAGATAAGTCCGGTACTGGAAGTCGAAGTTACAAACAGGGCCAAGCCAACAAGGCGATAATATTCATAATGCCTTCATGATTGATCAGTTAAAAACAACAAAGAAAACTCACTTAACATTCAGCTGCCTCTGTATGAGTAGTTTCTTCTCGATTTGTTCGATTGGAAACTGCGGGACTTCATAAGGCGCGGAGAGTTCATTAGGGAGCTCCCGCGGCGCCTCCGCCCCCACGGCGCTCGTCGGACTTTCACTGCCTGCAATTAAACACATATTTATAAATAAAACACGATACAACGATTGCATCAATTCTTAGTCTTGTATATGCTCTTTTTTTTTATTGCTTAGATGGGTTGCAGAGCTGACAGCCCACCTGGTGTTAAGTGGTTACTGGAGCCCATAGACATCCACAAGGTAAATGCGCCACCCACCTTGAGTTTTAAGTTCTAAGGTCTCAAGTATAGTTACCCACCCGCGTGGACTCACAAGAGGTCCTACCACTAGTGCTCTGGTGAATATAGGTAATAGATTTTAAACATATTAATTGTTAACCTAGAGATCTATGTGTGTCTCTATCTGTGTCTAGAGAGCAGCTATGTAGATCAGAATCGGGTGAACAAATAAGAAAAACTTGGCATCATATAAAAAAGGTATTGGTAAAGGTAACGAGTGTGTGCGCCAAGCTTCAGTTCGCAAACTATGGAGAATAGCTGTCAAAGCTTTAATAAACAAGGGCTCCACATGACAACGACTGCTCTGCCAAGAGTAAACGACTATAATGATGGAAAAGGTATCGATTATACAAATGAGCTCTAGCAAAATTTGTAAGCGTTTCACGGCGCGGATGTTGCCAGCTACGATTCGACACACGAATTTAAATTATTTTGCATAGCAACCACGAATTTTCTGTTTCCAACTGAACTATAATAGACAAAGCGATTGAGTCAACCCCTGCCCTTGACCTTCTCTAGTTGATAACATCCGTGAAGACTGCTCCTACGAAGATAAATTAGCAAGAAACATATTGAGTAAGTCCACTAATGGCTTACTACCATTGAATACATTATTATATTTATTTTACTGGTGGTAGGGCGTGTTGTGAGTACGCACGGGTAGGTACCCTGCCTATTTCTGTCGTGAAGCAGTAACGCGTTTCGATTTGGGACAGCCGTTGTAACTATACTGAGACCTTAGAACTTATAGCTCAAGGTTGTTGGCGGCATTTACGTTGTAGATGTCTATGGGCTCAGAAAACCACTTAACACCAGGTGGGCCGTGAGCTAGTCCACCCAACAAAGCAAAAAAAATAATAAAAAAAATGCGTAACGGTACAGTACCGACTGTCAGTAAGACACTTCTGAGTCCGGACCCTACGTGGCGCATTAAAGCAATTATGCCCATTTCTGTTACTGAGGCGCCGGAATATCTAGTAGAATCTGGGAAAGACGGATCCGAAGATACTGAGAATTAGTCTATTTCCAAAAGACCTGAAGTACTAAAACATCATCATCATCATTCTCCTGCCCTTCTCCCAGTCACCTAGAGTCGACGCAACTTTTTTTCTCCTTCCATACTCCTCTATCATATAGTATTTCTTCGCTCACTCCCCTCTTACACAAATCGTCTTTCACGCAAACCATCCATTTCTTCTTAGGTTTACCTCTTCCTCTAAAGCCTTCCACATTAATAGTTAAAACTCTCTTAATAACCTCATTGTCATTTCGTGTCATCACATGTTCAAACCATCCCAAACTAATATATCCCAAACTAAAACATACATTAAAAACAAAAGAAGGCAAAGTTAGGCAATCCATGCGCTTAGTAACAGTAATCTTACTTAATTACATCATTGCGTCACGTACTGGTGACCTACATGGCTGTCAAAGAATTCACTCTTTGATTCTCGTTCGTAAAGTAGAGATTGCATTTTTATAATTTACTACTAGCTTTTGCCCGCGACTCCGTCCGCGTGGAAAAGTTACTTTGGCATAACGCAAAATTTTACCCGCCTCTTCATTTACGTAGAAAGTGAAAATATTTTTGAATTATAGAATGTTAAGGAACTATTAAAACCCCTATTTTGAAACATTTATTGGTGCTCCATTTGTATTTGCCTTACCGTGATGTTATATAGTCTATAGCCTTCCTCAATAAATGACTTATCTAACACTGAAATAATAAAATACGAACCAGTAGTTCCTGAGATTAGCGCGTTCAAATAAACAAACTCTTCAGCTTTATTATATTAGTATAGATAATAGAAAAGCAAATCTATTTGCAACGTTGTGTAGAGGTAGTTACAACAGAAACTGGACACGGCTTTATTAATACACTAGCGACCCGCCCTCGCTTCGCTTCGGAAACATTAAAACACACATGAAACCAAAAAAAATAAATAAAAAATAAATTAAAAAAGTAGCCTATGTTCATCAGGGACAATGTCGGCTTCTAATGGAAAAAGAATTTTTTAAATCGGTCCAGTAGTTTCGGAGCCTATTCGAAACAAACAAACAAACAAATCTTTCCTCTTTATAATATTAGTATAGAAAATTAAACATGAGCAACGCAATTCGAATGATTAGATTCAAACGAGACGTGTTATGATTCACAAGCACTTACATATAAACAATTCGAAACTGATACCAAGTCGTAATAATTCGCCTAATCTTTTGTAAAATATCCACTCTTTGTTTCAAAATCAGTATCTATATATTAATACGTGAAGCAAAAACTTTGTATCCCTTTTTACGAAAATTGCGCGGACGGAGGAGTATGAAATTTTCCACACTTATAGAGAATATAGAGAAGAAGTGCACAATGCTAATATTTTTTTTAAAGTAATACATAAAAGATACATTAAATCAATAAAGAAAACATTACACACACTACATACCATGTATTTGACGCACACACGCATGCATACAATAATTTATTGTCAAACTTTTGTTCTTGACGTTTGTTGTCAAATTGAGAACAGATTCAATATTGTTTGACTTTGTTAATATTTTTTATAGTGTAGTTTTGGCGAAATTTGTGATTATAAAAGTATAAAACACAATCATAATAGTTTACAAACTTACAATTCCAATTAATTATAGTCGAATTTCGACTACTGCGAGATCTCTAGTGAAAATTGATGTGCGTTTGCAGGTTCGAAATGACGTACATATTGTAATGTGGATTTAGGATTCGATTTATCTTTCGTTTTTTTACGGCTTAGACTGTTGAAGAATCGACCCATCTGACGACAGGTGATTAGCGGAGCCCATAGCCATCAAAACTTGAATACCGCCACCCATTTTGAGACACGGGATTTCAAGTCTCAATTACATAGTATTACGACCTATCCGATTCTTCAAGTCGAAACCCATAGCTGCATCGCAGTAGAAGTAGGACAGTGGTACCGACCCGTGCGGGCTCACAAGATGCCTTACTACCAGAAGTAGTAGTGTGGGGCATTACCATAGTATTCAGACTTCGAAATCGTTTCTTGTATGGTGGTAAGATAGTACAGATATTGCTAATCAATTTGTGTTTGTTGACCTTCAAATCCAGCGATCGCTATTAAAGAAAAGATTTGACTATGTGAGACCTTATTTTTCAATTGTCAGATAAAAAATATTTATAATATGATGAAATACAACAGAGATACATTAGAATTTACGATTTTATCAATGAAATCATATTTTATATGCACTAAATTTACAGAAATTTATAAAGATTATAAACTGATTACTGAGATTTGACGATTAAAAACTCAATAAAATATCCAAAACAAAAGAATATAATAAGAAAAAAAGCACAAGCAAATTACGTCTCGTTTCCGTATTGTCCTGCGGCGCCTCCGGGGTCCTCACGTGCCACAGATCTTTATCAAAACTGTACATTTTATTATTCTTCTCGCCACTTTCACTGAGACAACGGTACTTAAATATATTCACGCGTGTTTATTGTTTCAAGCAAAACTGTTGTTTGATTGTATCGAGCACAGTGTATCGGTCTCTCCTGGGGGTTATCATAGAGCGAATATTGCTGATGTAATAATTCATTAGTTGCGTTGGGAACTGTAGCTTATATTGTAATAGAATTGGCTTAAAATATCATCAACTTCGTAATTTTCTGTCGTTTTTTTTAGCTATATTTCTATTATTTCATATCATATCAACCGAAGCAGTAAGTAAGTAAATAAAGTAATCTAATTTTCATTGTAAACAACAAATTTGAAAGTTATCATCGTATTTTCTATGGTATTCGCGAATCGTAAAGATAACTAAAAGCGCTTTTACGATTTAATTTCGCGTTTTTTATTGCCATTACCCCTGAAATACTTTACAGTTCTCGTCAAACCTCAGACACAGACTACTGAGTTTCTCGCCGGATCTTATTAGTGGTCGCATTTCAGATCCGGTGGTAGATTCTGCGAAGCACTGCTCTTGCTAGAGCTTTTGTTAGCAGCTTCATCAGGTTAGAGCCCCGTGAGCCTACCTACACGCTCGGTGAAGGTGGCATAACTCGAGGTTATCAGCATAGGTAAAAAAAAAAAATGTTTTCGTGATAAGATTTGAAACCTAAATAACAAAATGACAATAAAAATAACGCAAAATTAAACTGTAAAACTATATTTTTAGTTATTTAATTACCAGAAGATCAAACCTTGAAATTTACTCATGGTATTGGCGGTGACAAGCGAACCTCAAAACACGGAATCTCATAATTGTGAAAGCTGACCTCAAATACAAAACCATTCGAATAAAAAACAATATAGGATATTGATTGAAGCGAGCATCGTATGTTAGAAAATTAACGATGCTTGAAGTAGAAACTATGTAGTTAGCAACAGTAAACATGGTGAGCGTTCGACCTCACAGCCGCTTATTTGGATGGCAAACAATGGCCACAAAGGAACGACTAAGCAAGTGACGTCATCGTAATTATCAGACTGGTTATGTCTAAGGACACCGGTAATGGGTTAGCGACAGCGCACCGTGAGCTAGTCTGCTAGTGCCAATGAAATGTCTTCAAACAAACAAACCTTGAGTTGGCAGACGAAGAATGTGTCTTCAACGAATATGATCTCGACTGACTCGGTTGTGCGGTAGTCAGCGACCCTGACTGTTGCGCCGAGAGTCGTGTATTCGATTCCCACATCGGACAAAAATTCGTGTAAAAAAATTTGTTTGTTTTTTGCCGACTGTTTATTTATTTATTGCTTAGATGTGTTGACGAGCTCACAGCCCACCTGGTGTTAAGTGGTTACTGGAGCCCATAGACATCTAAAACGTAAATGCGCCACACACCTTGAGATATTTTTTTTTTTTATTGCCTTTGTAGGCAGACGAGCGTACGGCCCACCTGATGGTAAGTGGTTACCGTCGCCCATGGACTTCAGCAATGCCAGGAGCAGAGCCAAGCCGCTGCCTAAGCAGAGCCAAGCCGCTGCCTATATATAGTTCTAAGGTCTCAGTATAGTCACAAAGGCTGCCCCACCCTTCAAACCGAAACGCATCACTGCATCACGGCAACAGGCGGGGCGGTGGTACCCACCCGTGCGAACTCACAAGAGGTCCTACCACCAGTAAAAATTATTTATCTATACTTCTATACTAATATATAAATCTACAGCGGTTTTTACGGATGTTCCGGTATAACTACTGAACCATGCATCCGATTGACTTGAAACTTGGTATCCATGTAGAAACTACATGTAATTAATGGATAGGCTAATATTTATATGAGCGTTGGACTCAATACACCAGTTGCGGGGGCGTTAATGATGAGAATCCTTGTGGGGGTGAGAAATAATAATGTTAATTTTAAATGCCCAGCGAAGCGGACCGGTACAGCTAGTTATATATATGTTTAAACGTATTTAAGTATGTATATCAGTCTCTGGTACTCGTGATACAGGGAATCCTAATTTGGGGTCGGATGACCGTGTGTGATTTTCCAATTAGTTATTTTTTTTATACATGAGTCGTCTATTATCAAAGGTGGCAATCTGTGCATTTGGACAAAAAAATGTTATTGATATGTCAATACAGATCGATTTGAATATAATCGTCTCCTTCAAAGAATACGGTTCAAAACCTGCATTAAATAAAGGTTAATAGTTAACCTGTTATTTATCTAAGATGTCGTTCCGAAGAGTTTTGTGACTGCCAATGGAATACAAAGTCAATAATTCGTTTTTCTGATTTACCAATAATTGTCCAAAAGTCACATTGCCGCCTTTGATAATAGTCGACTCACATATACCATTTAGATTACCGGTGTATGTGCGGTGTACGTCACAGATTCGACTGCTGGAGCATTCTCGTGTGGACGAAGTATGTAATATATGTAAGAACCAAGAGAGAAAGTATATCTCGTTTGAATGGTCTGTGTGCTTCAAGTTTTTTAACGTTCTCGATAGCGTAAAAGTTAACTCAAATTTGTATATACTAGCTATATATACAAAGCTAACGCAAAAGCCCCTGTAAATCGACCCATGAACATCTATGTCTTCTGTATTTCAGACAATCGCATAGTTTCGTAACTTGAAGTTAAAAATCATACAGCTACACTATTCGCACACTCAGTTAATTCTATCCACAGCATGTGAGATAGCTAGATCAGATACAGACCGTATTTATGTGCTATAAAACGGATGCCGGTTATACATATTAAAAAACCGGGTCAATTATCAAAAATAAATAGTATAATTTATATTTGGTTAGAATGTTAGTAGCTTGTGTTTTGGTAACCGAAATTTAGCGTTCACTTCTGTGAGGCACTTATGCATTTCTTTATAGAATAAGGTAGTTGTCAAAATGACCCTTTGACGTAACGTCAAGGCACAGATCACAGGGGGTTATCTGTGCGTAAAGGGATATGGAGGCCCGGTTGCCATGTCCATACCAGCGCATTTAGCATGATTTAGCGAAAATGGTGCGATGTAACGTTAACCTAACTTTGGTGAATTCCAATGATACCTGATCGATAACGTCTAGACATCGTTGGCGCTGAACGTATCTAATGAAACTTATGTGACATTTAAATGGTAAGGGTATTTCGTCTTTTGCTTCAATGACATAAAGCATGTTTTTGATTGGTCATTTTGGTTAATGTAAACGGTGCTTAGATTGTTTTGTCATAGAGCACTGTGTTTTGAGTTTTGTGGTAAATTAAACCTTCCGAAAAGCCAAACGTATATCGTATTTTATTGTTAGTTAATCAAAGATTAGTTGAATGTCGCAAATTTCACTTTAGAGAGAAACTATTCAAAGTTTTAATGTGATTGGTGAACCTTATTTTTGATTTTACTTAATTCAATTGATTGTTTCTGATAATGGAAGAGTATTTTGTAAGATAATATTACAGCATTATTTGATATCGAAAGGTTGTTTGAAAATTGCAGGGCTTTCACGTTGCTAATAATAATATGATGACAGGGACTCTTCTGTCTTCATAGATTGTTAGCAAAAAAATTAAGAATCTAGTGCAGACAAGAAAAATATTAACTGATTGAAATAAAATCATCATTCATGTCAATAGCAAACTACTCGTTGGTCAAGTCCAGCATCAGTTCCAGTATACTTGTTCGTGTAGAATTTACATTTTTTTAAAATAATTAGTCAATTAAGAAATAGATAAAAACACGATCTGATTAAAGCCTAAACTTGTACGGGAGATTCGCACAATACGGCTGACCGGCGGCGGCGCGGCGAGTGCTTAGGAATTTTCAATACAATGTGATGATACATCGAATTCTCTAAAACAAATAGCGTTATCAAGAACTGAGAGCTACGCCAGAGGCTCTCAAATTTTTTTGATCGATACATTACGACGCACAGTGGGTCGATTCTATGATTTTAGTGACTTAGGGACCAACTTTGTTTTTTTATAATTTTTTTTATGTAGATAGATAGAGCTCGTTAATCTCAATAATAATTGTTTTGGGCAAAAATTACAAAAACTTTATAGTTTGGTCAGAAAAATGTGTTTTGTGATTTTTTTGTATGGAGCGGGTCACATTAAATTAAATTTCTGCTAAGTACCGCGAGGTCCCGCTTTGAAACTTTATTTTCCTTATACCTTGTCTAGTCTACTATCATTTGATGCTATGAACATGTGCATAAAGTTGCAACTCTGCCAAATAAATGGATCGAAAAAATTTAATAAATACATAGAATAAAAACCTTTATATTTTTTTTTCGTAAGTGCTTTTAAGTTAAATTTGATATGGATTAGTAAGTAAAAGCACGTAATGATACCCATAATTAAATAATACCTAACAACAATACATTTAGTAGGTCTCTAATTATGCAATCTCTCTAAATATTATATATTTTGTTTCACCTTTCGATCTTTGGGTCAGAAGACGAAAGAAGATTGTGTAAAATATCCTCATTAGTCGACGTTCTACTTCTCATTCTTGAATAACATCTCTCTGTATATTTCCGAAAATCTTTATTGCGAGCTTCCGCTGCTTCTTCCGAGAGTTTACCTATACGAATGGCACCAAAGTTCTTCATTATTATATATCACTGCCATGTGCCAATAATTTATGGATACTGGAAGGCATATATAATACCAGGGATATAAATTAACATACAATTCTGCAGTATATCTAAAAAATTCCGAAAAATTGGAAACGCGCTCTCCAGATGGAACAGAGTGAAGAATCACGTGAAACCTTTACGTATTCCTGTTATGCGGGCTGTTTCTTCTGCATCCCTGAAAAATCTTCTGGCAGTATTGCCATCATTGGTTGTTCCTACTCCTTGCTTGACAACATCTATAAGTAAACCGCATTCCTTTTTAAACGCTTGCTGTATAGCACTTTTTCTGGTTGTTATTTTTTCTTTGTCATCGCCCCTTGCAACTCCATTTCTTGAAGTCCAAACGATAAGACGTAAACAAAAAAAGTGTCATTTAAAAAATTATCTCACAGGAAACTACATACGATGAAAAAATTGTGAAATAATAAAATTATATTTACCGATATGAAGTAAGCACTCCATGCATTTTATCCAGGCATGTAAAGATGGCATTCCATACTGGAATATTTCTTCATTATTTTCTCTTTGATAAGCAAGTCACTCCAAAAAACTCTGACGGTTTTGCTTTGCAAATATCACAGACAGCAGAAAATGTTTCTGAAAAATATGAGGTTATTTTGCCGTCTATCATCATCATGTGCAATTGATGCTTAACTTCAACTTGTTTGATTTTTGATGGCTGAAGTCTTTCTATTTCTTCTGTTATGCTAGCTTTTATAATTGTCACTGTTGGCTGCGTTTCTTTTGTAAATTTAAACATTATTGGACGGCAATAAAAAGTTGATGAGGGTAGGTCGTTTTCCCAAACAATTGTTCCATCAAATTTCTGAAGCCTTATAGGAACTAGACTTTGACCTGGGGCTCTATCAAAGCCTATTTGCTTATAAGCAGTAGCTCTCTTGCAGAGTCCAAATCCGAAGTAATCACATCTAAAAGCCTATATAGTGCCAAGTTTAGTAATGCTTGCATTTTAATAGCAGCTCCTTCTTCAGTAATAATTGCCTCGTCTTACCCTGGATAACATTTGGTCTTTTCTTGCTTAATTTTATATTAAGAAGGGTATAAATCAGACCCATTTTCACTTGCTGCTTCTCTTAGGTTTATATACTGCCACTTAATTTAAGTGAAACTAATATTGCCTTATCGGGAGAATATGTACTACTTTTCACTTTACTTGTAATTAAATACTTATTAACTTTTTCTAGATCTTCGGGGTGATTTTGACAAGTGGTTCATTATTTCTCCTACATCTTCATTTCTAGTGTTTCTCAAACTAGCAATTGTAGTAGCTTTCATTTCATCCGGGGATAACGAAAGCGATTGGTAAATTTGTTCAATGCGTCTTCGTTTTTGCCTGGATCCCAATTCTTAAAAAGGTTTTCGAGGTGCAAAAATAGATGTCGAGGCTTCTGTAGTACATTTGAGGGTGGTACATTTTCAAAATCTTGAGTATTAGAAATCTCGAGCCTTTCATGTGCAGTGTTGATAGCTTCAGGTATCATTCCTTCGGGCCAGTTTATTGCACATTCTAACCAATCACATTTTTTTCTTATAAACTGTGCTAACATGCGACTACTTCGTTTCCATATTGCACTTATATTTGAACAAAATTGCGTACAGAATTTTTGGAGCTCAACATTTTTCTCTTCGGTCACGTTTATTTGATTTTGTAGGAATTGAAAGAGTTTTTTATTATCAGACAGCGACTGTAGTTGCTCTTTTAAAATCATAAATAATCCTAAATTGTTAACAAAATTACCAATTATAACGGAAACAGCAAGATCACAACGACAATCACGAGATGTTAGTAGTAGTACGAATAAACGAACACTAGTTAGTATATAATAAACATGGTCACTTTATACTTCCAGAGACAAACAAATGTTTACTATATTTTCTACTACCCAGTAATGGCTACTTAACTAATTATCCTCATTAAATAATGTTAACTATCTTAATAATTAGAGAGATTGCTTAATTAGAGACCTACTAAATGTATTGTTGTTAGGTATTATTTAATTATGGGTATCATTACGTGCTTTTACTTACTAATCCATATCAAATTTAACTTAAAAGCACTTACGAAAAAAAATATAAAGGTTTTTTTCTATGTATTTATTAATTTTTTTCGATCCATTTATTTAGCAGAGTTGCAACTTTATGCACATGTTCATAGCATCAAATGATAGTAGACTAGACAAGGTATAAGGAAAATAAAGTTTCAAAGCGGGACCTCGCGGTACTTAGCAGGAATTTAATTTAATGTGACCCGCTCCATACAAAAAAATCACAAAACACATTTTTCTGACCAAACTATAAAGTTTTTGTAATTTTTGCCCAAAACAATTATTATTGAGATTAACGAGCTCTATCTATCTACATTAAAAAAATTATAAAAAAACAAAGTTGGTCCCTAAGTCACTAAAATCACAGTATCGACCCACTGTGCGACGTCCCATATAATTTTTCGTTTATTTGTTTTCGGTGGTCACGCTTTCATTGCTGATTTTGAACGAGCAAAACTGGATCAATTCTGGTTCAACACAAACTCGTCTAAGCTCATTTCCATCTCGAGGTCCACGTTTTGACTATAATTAGTTTCCGGTTTTACCTTGAGTAGGGGAACAGTTTCACTCGGTTCGGACAGACAACGGATTCGACGACTTTTTTTATGGAGATCATCGTTTTTGCTGTAAAATCAAGTTGTCGACATTAACAGTGTACCTATCGTATGTCACGCAGTGCATTTTGCAAGTGGGATAGTTTAATTTTCTCGCAGGAGGAACTCTCAGAGAGTTAAGATACCTATAGTGAGAAAAGTTTATAGGTATTGAACAGAGATTCCAAAACAAGACCGGTAAAAAACAATTCAATTATTCATATTATTATTATAATCCTCTTGGAAGGAATTTTGATCTCATGGTGCCAGCAGGCTTTAAAATGGGAATAAATTTCTAATTTTGGGCCTAGAGTTTTCTGTTGCTCATTTTTTACATTTGAATACTAAGTTTAAGAATAATCTTGACTTTAACCTCAGTATAATATTTAGGTTAGAGGAAAATATCAAAAATAAAATAACGTGTACATTAATTAGAAGCCAGCTTTACACTAATACGAGATAATAATATTATTATGTTCCTTCAGTTAATTTAATGTTCTCAAGGTACTCACTTTCACAAATAACTAATTATTTCAGAAAACCGTTTCAAAAGAGATTTAAAACCTAACTTAAAAAGAAAATCCTATTTAGTTACAAAATTCATTGGAGTACGATTTTTAACATATTCAAAAAATTAATCTGAATGCGAATTAATTCTTTCCATGAAAACATTCCGAAACAGCTGTGCAGTTAAACTTAATAGTAACGCGTCACTTCGAATGTAAAAACGAATCTAGACAAACCGTCATTTTAATATGCACTGTAATTTTATATATCCTTACAAACGATCCATAAGTACACGTAACTAATATTTTAAGTAATGCCAATTCGTAATTTAATTACGCCATTTTTTAATGGCGTCGCGAACTTGTACCGATGGCTGCCGATGCGAAAAATGCGCGTGGCGTCGGTCGCACTCACGGCCGTACACTGACTGACCCCATATTGTTTTTGTGTTTTCCAGCGCCCCTCGTTCGTTCTCCGCATCGAATCGCTAGAAGCTCAAGTGTAAACAATGTGACTATAAACGTGTTTCAAGTCGAAACATAATAATAATTAGCGTATTGATTTATTATTATCAATTTACCTAATCCGTGTCATGGAACGGTTGTATTAACTAAGGCCGCCCGCAGAGAAGCACTATTGATGACAATCGTAGTAATAGGACAAAATACAACATATTTACAACATACGTAAATAATTACTAATGGGTTTGTAGGTCTTCTTGTGAGACACGCACTGGAAGTTGCACCCAGCCCCATTCTGCCACAAAGCAGTAATGCATGATGTTTCGAACTATGGAACTCGTTAAGCCGCGTTAAGCTATGCAGTTGAGACTCAAGGTTATGTGAGATATTCTCGTAATGATGTATATTGGCTCCGGTGACCACGGAGCACCAGGCGAACCTTTAACTCGTTCACAAGTCTAACCAATACCTATTATTTTTGTATTTATTTTGATACAAATATCGCGCTTTTTTTATATTGCCCTTGTAGGCAGACGAGCACACGGCCCACCTGATGGTGAGTGGTTACCGTCGTCCATGGACTTCAGCAATACCAGGGGCAGAGCCAAGCCGCTGCCTACCGTAAATAAGCACTATAAGCCGTGCTTATCCATAATATTCTGACCGTACACTACACGGCTTGCTGCACGTGTGTGGGTAGCCTTTAACATCTTAACCCTTTTAGTGCTGAGCTTATTTTCACATATTTTGCAAAAATTGCCAAAAGATTTTTGAAAAAATTACCGTATAAAACACTGTAACTTAAAAAAAATGTAATGCTAAATCAAAATAATTTTAGATGGTTATTTATGAATTTTAATAACTTATTAAAAACGTTGTACATGCGCGCGCTAAGACACGTCGACCCGTAACCTATAACCACGTAAGACCTATAATCAAACTGCGGATATAGTCGGTATTCCGACGCTCCGCACTTTACACGCATTAATTGAGAGTCGATATATCGACGGTTCGCGCTCAAAGGGTCAGTACTGTAAGTACTGTTTATTAACAATACCGTGTGCAATTTGTAAGTATGTCTACTTACTCGTACACATTTATACGTTATTATTGTATTGTATTTACAAGTACTAGTGGTCCCGCAGTAGTCGAAATTCGACTAAAATTAATTGAAATTAAAAGTTTTTACACTGTTATTATTCTATTGTCAAAGACTATTATGCTTCTACAACAACAGATTTCGCCAAGACTACACTTTAGAAAAATGTTAATATTAATAAAGACAAACAATATTCAATCTATTCTCAATTAGACCACAGATTATAAGCAATAAGAAAAGTTTGACAATAAACAAATAGTATGCATGCGTGTGTGTGTCAAATACATGGTAGTGTGTGTATTATTTATGCATAATTTAAAAAACAAATTAACATTCTGCACTCCTTCTCTGTATTCTCTATAAGTGTGGGAAATTTCACACTTCTCCGCCCGTGCAATTTTCGTAAAAAGGGGTACAAACTTTTTGCTTCACGTATTAATATTTACAAGTATTTTAAGTTTAAAAAAACATATTATTATCTCTACCAAAGTTCAAAAGCCCCACGTGTCGGGACGATTATTCTAGAATCATATTCAGTGCTATTTGACAACGATGACATGTACTTGGGTCGTCACGTCAGTTTCAAGTTTGAATCCAGAACGTCTTAATAATACGCAGTGCGAATGTGGGTATTAGAGAAATAGTGTTGAAGATTACCACCGCTCTCGAAATATGTAGTGATTGTGAAATTTATGAAAATTCAATAAATCTTAATTATTATTTGTTCTTCGCTTCAAAACGAATGTGCTCTTAAATTTCACCATCTCATATGTGCCTTCGATAGCTCAGTTGGTAGAGCGGTGGACTGTAGAGGTATAACCAGATTGCTGACATCCATAGGTCGCTGGTTCAAATCCGGCTCGAAGGAGTCTTTTTGGATTTTTTTCTTCAATAGACTTCGATAATTTTAATGGTTTTTGTATTTTCCACAAATGTGACTGCGGCAGCAATACGAAATGTAACAGAAATAGTAATATTGTGCAAATATTGTAATACAAGTAGAAGCTTTTTTTTTCTTATTGCTTGGACGGGTGGACGATCTCACAGCCCACCTGGTGTTAAGTGGTTGCTGTAGCCCATAGACATCTACAATATAAATGCGTTAACCACCTTGAGATGTAAGTTCTAAAGTCTCAAGTATAGTTACGACGGCTGCCCCACCCTTCAAACCGTTGCTTCGAGATAGAAAAAAAAATCCAGTACGTTTAGCTGCTTGCATTTATTCTGTTATCTGATGTTCCTAGTCCCCAACGATAACAATCAGTTAGAATCCCGAAAATGGGTGTGAACAGAAAAGTTAAAATACGCTCATACAGTTTCATGTATCGTTTGGAACCTCAGGAATTACAGAGATACTTCAGTGTTCTTCTTTCTGTGTATTGTAATTACGTATTCCCATGTGAAAAACTTGAATGAACTTCCCTTCACGCTGTAGACGCTAGGACATTTCCTTTCTTCAAACGAGGTTTTAAAGAATGCTCGGTTTTCATCGCCGATGACCGTGAGCGACGGTGACCGTCATCAGGTCATCAACATTTGTGTTGTAAATACGTATTCCCATGGGGGGTGCTTTGAAAAACTTAAATGAACTTCCCTTCACGATGTAGACGCTAGGACATTTCCTTTCTTTAAACGAGGTTTTAAAGAGACCTCGGTTCTCATCGCCGATGACCATGAGCAGCGGTGACCCTTCATCATCAGGTTGTCACGTGCGTCAACTTACAAATTGCAAGAAAGAAACTACAAATAAACAGATCAAGGTAATACCAACAAATAATTACATGAATGATGTTTAAAAGTGCATAAGGAGAACGGGAACACAGTCTAAGATATTTAATTTTTCTTTTCGTATACAGCACTTAACACTAGGTGGGCTGTGAGCTCGTCCACCCATCTAAGCAAAAAAAAAATTGCAACTTTACCGGAGAGCCAACTGAAGTTTAAAGTTTGGAAAACATATAATGACAAAAAATCTTCTTCAGCCATTTAAATGTGGTAAACATAATTGAAGTTCAATTAAAAACATCGAATTGTTGATATTTTTTTAACCTATTTAAACTGACGGTCTTGAGAGACCATTTCAGCGTAACCTTAACAAGTAGGTGAGCTCACGGGGCTCAAACCTGGCGTGGTGGCTAACACTAGCCCTAGCAAGAGCAGTACTTCGCAGAATCTACCACCGGATCGGAAACGCAACCCACTGAGAAGATCCGGCGAGAAACTCAATGGGCTGTGTCTGTGGGATTATTGATACTAATACCAAATAAAACGGACTTTTGATTACAATTACCGTAATGTCCAAAGTCCTTAGGCTCTTAGACTTTCACCTCTCGACACGAAGACTGCATGTAAACATAATGCATGTAATTAAAGTTAAATTACTCTTTTTTCCGAAGACTCGTCTTCAATAGACTTACCGCCATCATCGAAGAACGAATCGGTGATGATCAACGGTGATCTGGAGCCGTCCTGGACACCCCTGATGGACATTCTTTCACCAAAAAGTTTTTAATCACCTTTCACTGCACCATTCACGTTCGTGGTTGTCAAATATCCACCTTCATGCAAACACTTAACCCGCGATAGTAATCATGTTGTTATGTGACGAGATTTGCAGCCAGTAAGCCGATAGCTTTTATAACGATATCAATCTATATAATTATGAAAGTGACGGAAGCGTGTCTGAACATTGAAGATATTTACAAAAAATAAAAATGCAGTCTTTGGTCGTAGGATGTTTTTAACGTTTTATTTTTTTAATTGCTTATATTGGTGGACGAGCTCACAGCTCAGCTGGTGTTAAGTGGTTACTGAAGCCCATAGACATCTACAACGTAAATGCGCCATCCACCCTGAGATATAAGTTCTAAGGTCTCAGTATAGTTACAACGGCTACCCCACCCTTCAAACCGAAACGCATTACTGCTTCACGGCAGAAATAGGCAGGGCGGTGGTACCTACCCGTGCGGACTCACAAGAGGTCCTACTACCAGTAACGTAGGCAATATTTGTTGTTTCTCCGTCCAAGAAGCTCGTTAAAAATTATCAACAGAATAAATATTTTTATAGTTCAATTTCTGACCCGTTTCTATTACATTATTCAAGTGTAATTAATTTTTGTATATTTATATGACCGACGACCGCAACCGGCTGCTAGTCTGTGCAATAGATATCACAGATATCACTACGATCGATCAATAACTATCATTTTGGAATGTGTTGTTCGCGTGTATAATATGTGTTTTATTGTGTTTGAAGTCGTCGTGGCCTAAAGGATAAGACGTCCGGTGCATTCGTATGTAGCGATGCACCGGTGTTCGAATCCCGCAGGCGGGTACCAATTTTTCTAATGAAATACGTACTCAACAAATGTTCACGATTGACTTCCACGATGAAGGAATAACACCGTGCAATAAAAATCAAACCCGCAAAATTATAATTTGCGTAATTACTGGTGGTAGGACCTCTTGTGAGTCCGCACGGGTAGGTACCACCGCCCCGCCTATTTCTGCCGTGAAGCAGTAATGCGTTTCGGTTTGAAGGGTGGGGCAGCCGTTGTGACTATACTGAGACCATAGAACTATATCTCAAGGTGTGTGGCGCATTTACGTTGTAGATGTCTATGGGCTCCAGTAACCACTTAACACCAGGTGGGCTGTGAGCTCGTCCACACATCTAAGCAATAAAAAAAAAAAAAAAAAAAAAAAAAATTTACGTATGTTATTATCGATTTATTTACGAATCGTCACAAGTATCTGATGGTTTAAGGATTTAGTTGTCCCTGACTAGTGGCACGTGTTCTTGTATGCGATAGCTTCTGGCAACGGGCTTCATTTAATCTCCGGATATTAACACAAACTACGACATGCGTCTGAGCACCTCAATCTAATTGTTTTGATTTTCTTTTAGACATTTCAAACACTTCGAAGTTTTCGTGATCAGCTTCGTTTTTCGTTTATGAAGTCGTCGTGGCCTAAAAGATAAGACGTTCGGTGCATTCGTGTTGAAGCGATGCACCGGTGTTCGAATCCCGCAGGCGGGTACCAATTTTTCTAATGAAATTCGTACTCAACAAATGTTCACGATTGACTTACACGGTGAAGGAATAACATCGTGTAATAAAAGTGAAACCCGCAAAATTATAATTTGCGTAATTACTGGTGGTAGGACCTGTTGTGAGTCCGCGCGGGTAGGTACCACCGCCCCGCCTATTTCTGCCGTGAAGCAGTAATGCGTTTCAGTTTGAAGGGTGAGGCAGCCGTTGTAACTATACTGAGACCTTACAACTTATATCTCAAGGTGGGTGGCGCATTTACGTTGTAGATGTCTATGGGCTCCAGTAACCACTTAACATCAGGTGGGCTGTGAGCTCGTCCATCCATCTAAGCAATAAAAAAAAAACAGCAAAAAAAGGGATTCTTATAAAATAAACTAACTAAATACAAATAAAAAAAAACCGTAAATATGTTTTGTTAATCGTATGTATCTACTACAATACGTAAAAAGTTAGGACATAATACATAAGTACGCTTTTACGCTGCGCTTTGTAACAAGAATAGTCATTTACGAATTTATTAATTTTATGATAAATAACAAATCTCGAATGTAGGTTACAGTTTATATTTAGTTCACACGAATTAGTAACGCGTGTACGGCTCGTGTAAGCTATTTGCGTCGTAAGTATCAAAGTCAAAGAACTAACTCTCAAGAACATGACTCGGAGAAAGTAAACAAGCTGTGTTATAAATACCGTCAAATTTATGATGAGTGCATACGGCATCGGCAAATAAATTCAAATTGGACGAAAAATTATTTGCCGCTTCATAATACTTGCGTATTAAGCGCCATCACGTTGAAAAAGGAAGGTCAGGAAGTATAACGAGAATGCTTTGCAAGCGAAATCGTCTGTCTGTTTTAGACGTATGTATACGCAATATCACTAAGACTAGGTAATATTTTAAGTATATTGTGTGTATAGTTAAAAGCTACACGGTACTAATCCACAGGTAATGCTCAATGACCTTCATGCGTCTAGAACATTCTTTATTGATTTAGCTTACTTGATTCGTTACAGAATTCAGTACCTAAACTCCTGAAACATTACACGTATAACAGGAATACTTATTTAATATAAAATGTCTTTAGAGACATGATTGTTTGAAGAATAAAACAGTTTCAAATTTCGTATAGCTAAAATAATGTTGTCACTATGTGTCATCATCAAAATTTTGTTAATGAAAGTTCAGTATTGCAAATGCCGTAGGTACTTTCTTTGTCTAGTTCTTTGTTGTAGTGAACTTTTGTATGTTTCCATGAAGCGAGTGACTACGGTGTAAAATAAATTTTTCAGTTTTGTTTGAGCCTTTTAAACAAGAAGTTGCCAGATTTATTGAAGTTGTTGTAGTGATATTCATGTGTTTAGTAGATTTCTGTACCTACCGTACGCATCCGCCAACTGTCTATCTGTGACTCGACAACAAATGCATATTTGTTATTAGATTTTCATCGCAACGATACCACAAGCAAAGTATTTTAAATTAAAAAGAGACTTGTCAAAATTATCCTGTAAGCACTTCGTGAAATTCGCCTTGATACTATCATAACAAATATATATTTGAATGAATATCATTATTATTGAAGGTCAAACGAAAATGACAATTGTTACGGTTTTCTAACGCGAACGATACGAATGTCCAATTTTACTATGTAATCTTTAGGTACAATAATGCGGCAGCTTGTGGTTTACTGTAAAAGGTGACCTGTAATGGCTTCTGATGTAAATATGTACGCACGCGAGCTAAACAGTACCTAAGTAGGTATATCTAAATGCACAGATATCTTACGTACACGTAGGTATAATGTGTACCTATTTTTTCCACGTTCATTCTTAATCGGACACTAATCAACCGTGACTTCAATTTCCATACAAATCAACTCATTGATAATGTAATAATCGTTTTCCAAGTACTGTATGATATCCTGCAAATCTCGCTGCACATACAACAACATTAATCCCGTCCAATAAACTTAATGAATGAAATATTAACCTGTTCTTTACTGTTGCAAAATTAAAAATGGCGACCACGCGTTAGCATTTCGCGCGTAAATTCACAATATTTTAAATATTATAGTTAGAATTCACTGCACTTATATTGTTCTCACATTGTTCAGTTAGAGTATATGTTATTGTGTGAATGATCAGAGAGGGACTGCTCTGCTCGGTGGCTACTGGCTGGCACGGTGTTACGAAACGCTTTTGTTCGTCGTCTACATTGGACACGTTTTTCACAACGTCAACATGTCAATCGTCACGCTCGAACTATTTGCGGATACATTTAGTCAAGTCAATGTACTTTTAAATGTATTTTGATATTATCGAGGTGGCAACGTGGCTTCACTTGCATACATGGTCAAGAGTTCAATATTGATAGCTATTACATTGCATTTGAGACTTTAATCTTACATCGAATGCCGTTCGGATTCAATCCTGTGTCATGTAGGAAACTTTTCTTTTGTATCTGCTGAAAATTCCATTCGCGATCTCTTCTTTCCCTTTCTGACAGGAAAAAAAGCGGCGTTCTAACTAGGTATGCTTTCCACAGCACGTGTTTGAAAAAATCACGGCAAAGTGCATTGCCTACTGCCAATTCGTATCTTACAGGTGAGAGGGACTCTTGTGCGCCCTCACGGGTAGTTATCATGACCCTGTTAATTACTGCCGTGAAGCAGTAGAGCGTTTGAGTTCGAAGATTAGGATAGCTGTTGTACTATCAAACTTAGAGTAGGTACTCGTGTCTCAAAATGGGGGGCGGTTTTACGTTGTCCATATCTATGGGCTCAGGTAACTATTTAAATAAGGTGCACCGTGGGTTCGTCCCCACAGCTAAATACGAGTAATAATAAATACAATACTTTAGGCTTCCTCAGTGACTTCGGTTGGTTCAAAAATCTATTATATTTTGAATTCAATTGCCCATTTAATTACATTAACATATATAAATTTTTCGTGGGTCCCTGTCTTAAATAGCATGTAGATAAACAATAATCACGTTTTTTAGTAACTTGAACAAGCAGAAGCGATTAATGATATCATAATTGCATAATCGAAAAGCGGTAGGCAGCGGCTTGGCTCTGCCCCTGGCATTGCTGAAGTCCATGGGCGACGGTAACCACTCACCATCAGGTGGGCCGTATGCTCATCTGCCTACAAAGGCAATAAAAAAATAATTAAAAAAAAAACATAGGTAATTGCTAATATCGTAATTTCCTAATCATTATAAGACGTTGCCAGCCCTGAAGACTTGCGAACAGATTTCGAATTAGGGATAAAAATAATCAAATCATAATATTTCCTTACAGAGTTGTAGTTTTGAGATCTGGAGCGAGCATGCCTTTCAATGCGAACCCATGTCCGGTACAGGCGAAGGGGCTATGCAAAGCCGCCATCGCCCATGTCTTGTCGAATCCCGGGATCCACTCTCGGTGCATTTAGACTCTTCAAGCACCGGTCACCGTCCTCGTCGAACGCGTCTATTATCGATTGATCGTGTTCGACGAGCGAACCAATCCATAGACACAACCCACTGAGTTTCTCGCCTGCTCTTCTCAGTGGGTCGCGATTTCGGTCCGGTGGTAAATTCTGCGAAGCACTGCTCTCTATAGGGCTAGTGTTAGCAAACTCTCTCAGGTTGAGCCGGTGAGCTCAACTACCCGTCCGCGAGAAGCTGGAATAGCCCCTGCCTATTTCTGCCGTGAAGCAGAAATGCGTTTCGGTTTGAAGGGTGGGGCAGCCGTGTAACTATACTGAGACCTTAGAACTCATATCTCAAGGTGGGTGGCGCATTTACGTTGTAGATGTCTATGGGCTACGGTAACCACTTAACACCAGGTGGGCTGTAAACTCGTCCACACATATTATATAAATTAAAAAAAAGTTAGGAAAAAAATAAATGTAGCTGGACTAAGCGCTCTTTCAAATCGTTAGCAGCACGTTGGCTAGGAATGACTTAAAACGTTTCTTCTGTATATTTATATTAATCCCCAAAGTCATGATTCAAGGGCGCAGTCGTTGAACCCGCGTTTTTAACGGTCCACGTTCATATCGACCGCCAAACGCACCAAAATAGATCTCGGAAAACTCTATGATAAGAATATTATCGCAAACTGAAAACAAAGGCCAAAGCCGCATTTATAAAATGTAAAAAATTAATTAATATTTTATTAAGTTAATTTACTTCAATCAACGAGTAAATATCGTATCGATTGAATTTTGACCATTTTACTGGCGACTGGGCGACTGCAAAATACTTCTTTTCCTGGCTTCGATAATCCTCAATGCTGAAAGTCGTGGCCTACTTTATTTATATATTTATTTATTCAATTCAATACAAAGTCAGGCTTACAGTTTGCACCAAAACGCTTAACTCGTTAACACAAAAAAGATTATTTACACATTATTAAGTATTATTATTATGTTAAAAATAATTATTTTAGACAAAAGTATTTCCCAACTATTGGCAAACACCTCAGCATCCTGGATTTCGGACAGAAATTCGTTTAAAGGCGCAATTGCCGTGACGTTGGACAGTTCCTAGCTCTACGGGTCCTTAGCCCCGTTAACGCCGCGAATAAGTGGTGGTGGCGGCGCACTCCCGCCCGCGCATACTGTTGCGAAGTGTCATTTGCCGTAGTGCCAAGGGATTATTGACTGTATTCTGTAATAAAGAACTGTATGTACGAGTAAATGTTCGCCTGTGGTTTAGAGTATCCAGTCCAACCATACCTGACACAGAAAGCAACTTAATAGCTTTCTCCTGGATTATCCTGCGCCAGCCCTATTCTTTTTATTTTTTATTGCCCTTGTAGGCAGACGAGCACACGGCCCACCTGATGCTGAGCGGTTACCGTCGCCCATGGACTTCAGCAATGCCAGGGGCAGAGTCAAGCCGCTAACTACCGCTTAGTACTCTCCACAAGCCTCGTTTGAAGAAGGACATGTCATAGCGCTCCGGAAACACCGTGGAGGGGAGCTCATTCCATAGACGGATGGTACGTGGCAAAAAAGATCTCTGGAAACGCACTGTGGATGACCGCAGTGGCTCCAGGTGGTATGGATGAACTCTATTTCGGATGTGAGGATGAAAAAGCGGTGACTATTTAGAAAAGCTGCTGGTAGAAGGGTATGCGTAAGAAGACCCAGAGGCAGAAGTCTAATGCGTTGTTCGGACCAGATACGCTGTACTCTCAACGCTTCAGTTCACGATGCCATCCGCAATGTACTACATTGTATTCAAAATCAGGTGTCAGTCGGCGTCCCGTGTGACGATTTACAAAATCGGCAAACACTAAAATGAAGAATACGGTGATCATGTTGTGGACAGCGACTGTGCTCTTCGGTGATGATCACGAGCATCGATGGCCAACCTTGGGTCATATACTTTGCCTCTGAAGACAACAAAAAGAACGGCAAGTACTGATTTACAAATTAATATCGTTTTAAACTTACGTTAATATTATATTTTTGTTACCCTAGATATTATACTAGGTACTATAATTATCTCAGAGATAAGATAGCTAGGTTACCACTCGTTTCAAAGATATATTTTAGATGTATGATGTCACTGATATCGCTTGGGAATATACGCTATATGAAGTACGCATGCAAACGAACAAGTCAATTGACAATGTTTTTAACAGTGGCTTTTTTTAACTCCCCAATTTAATCGTTAGTAGCCTTAGGGGCTATACATCTGCTAATATCTATGTGCTTAGTGCGAGTTTTTTAACGTTCTCGATAGCGTAAAAGTTAACTCAAATTTGTATGCAGTTGGAACAGCGCCCCTATCGGCAAACGCAGGTAAACGTTCCAATTCCATACAAATTTAAGTTAACTTTTACGCTATCGAGAACGTTAAAAACTCGCACTAAGCACACTGCATACGTCAATTGTACACACTTAATTCACATTGCATTAAAAACTTTGGAGATCTATATATACTTATTTACATAAATAAGATAATGATTAAATTACTAACGAATGCTGGTTAAGGTTGTTGTCAATTGAAGTAAAGTTCGTATTGAAATTGTAAAACGCGATTGCTAACCCCGATTATCAGACACGGGGTCAAACTCAATCATATTGAATAAATACTGCCCCTCACCTATGACGCCAAAACACAATGTTGATTCGCAGGAGAAATAGGCACAACGTAGGCGTACGCTTCACCAACAGTAAATGACGGTAAATGATAGCAATTAGCAGTACGCTGGTACAATACTCTGAGAACTTTGCTGTTCATTCTTCAAGAAATACCTTAGTCGCTTACGACCCCCACGGAAGGACATTAGATATTACTATTATGTACATGAGATATGAAACTAATTTCTAAACGCATACGACATAATTATGTCGTTCTCAAATATAGCTATCTCGCTCTTTACTAGACTTCTCTCTTGTTTCCCTAATAATGTTCGAATAAGTGCGTGTTCATATTGAATAATGCTTATCAATTAATCAAGCATTTTAATTAAAACGTGAAAATGTTTATATTAGGTTCCGTATTTAAAAGATCATAATCATTTAATGTTCCATAGAGGTGCCAAAACATTGTCCCTTAGAAATAAGGTGATACTTTACAAAACTTGCATACGGCCCCGTCATACAAGTGTGTTCGCTCAGGAGCCCCGTGGTTCGTCAGGAACATTGACACCCACGACGACCTGGACCTAGAGTCCATCAGTAAGTATCTACAGGCAGTATCGGTGCGCCATTTCGAGAAAGCGGCACGACACGGGAACCCTCTTATCGTGGCCGCCGGTAACTACACTGCCGATTCTGTGGACCGAATGGTAAACAGTCGATGTCGCCCAAAACACGTCATTTCGGATCTTCCCAATCCAATAACGGTGCTTCTAGGTACCCTAAACACCGGTCATCGTTCTCGTCGAGCCCGTCGCTTGCGACGAAGGGTTCGGCGAGTTAATTAGTCCACAGACGCAGCCCACTGAGTTTCTCGCCGGATCTTCTCAGTGGGTCGCGTTTCCGCTCCGGTGGTAGATTCTGCGAAGCACGGCTTTTGCTAGGGTTCATGTTAGCAACAACATCAGGTTTGAGCCCTGTGAGCTCACCTACTTGCCGGATAGGCCGGTCTCTCAAGACCTTAGGTAGGGGGAAAAAGTACCAAACCAACAGACAGCGCATAGGCTAAGCCCCGTGAGCTCGTCTACCCGACCGGTGAAGATAGCATAGCCTCTCGAAGTTACCAGCAATAGATAGGAAAAAATCGCCCGTCTGCACCCGCGACACCTACAAGTTGTCAGACAAGGAGTCGCCACGAGCCTGCTGCACGGCCTCAAGCTCAAGTGTCCGGTCGATTACGTGTCATTAGTCGTCCAATTCTATTCAAATCAACACGCTATAGTTCCTAGGTGCTACACCGCAAAATATACTCTATCACCAGTAAAAAATAAAATGGCATAGTAACATGTTAAATGTTTTATCTTATCATCCCATACAGTTCGTATCTTATCCCATTGAGTGTAGCGGATATCATAAAAGCTTGAAGATCGTTTGTATGATTATCTTTCGACCAGGATGTTGAATAGATTTTTTACATTACTCTTTTTTGCATTAACTTTTCCAAAAAAAAAACCAGTGAAGTACTTATTTCGGGCACTTTTATAGCCCACTGAGTTTCTCGCCGGATCTTCTCAGTGGGTCGTGTTTCCGATTGCGAAACACGGCTCTTGCTAGGGTTCGTGTTAGCAACGTCGTCAGGTTTGAGCCCCGTGAGCTCACCTACTAGTTAAGGTTCCGCTGAAATAGCCTCTCAAGGCTATCAGCTTAGAAAGGAAAAAAAAAGCACTTTTATGGTACAAGTGTCAATGAAGTAGATCTCGGAAATTGTTCCTGAAAATACATATGCGTTATTGGTACAGCTCTACACTGAAATCACCAGACAATAGGTGTTCAGACTACTGTATAACTATATTACAACTTGTATTAGACTCGGCTATTGGTTATATTCCTAAACAACGGTGCGTTGATGGGATTCTGTCGCACACCCTGGCACAAGCGTGGTACACTTCTTTATCAAAAATAATGTATTTAAATGATAATAAAATTGTTCTCAGCAACGTACAGATAAGTCAAAAAGCACGTATAACAGGATGGCTCATTTAATCTTTTTGTCAGACTTATCAATTTAATAGTTTTAATCTATGCGAGGCTGATTGTTGCTTAGCGTGTATAATGATGTATAATGACGGCAGTAGGACCTCTTGTAAGTCCGCACGGCTAGGCACCATCACCCTGCCTATTTCTGCCGTGAAGCAGTAATGCGTTTCGGTTTGAAGGGTGAGGCAGCTGTTGTAACTATACTGAGACCTTAGAACTCATATCTCAAGGTGGGTGGCGGCATTTACGTTGTAGATGTCTATGGGCTCCGATAACCACTTAACACTAGGTAGGCTGTGAGCTTGTACATCCATCTACGCAATAAATAAAAAATATATATTGGATACAGCAGTCAGTACAGCAGCTTTCAACTAAAGCAAACATACGCAGAACACGTACTCGAAGAGTATGAAAACTTGACAAGTAAGCTACAAGCCATCAAACCTACTCTTTGTAATTTCGTTCAGACAGTCTAGCAAAGGAAGCATGTTAATGAACCTTTGAAAGTGCTCTCCTATGAACTGCTATTCAAACAGGATGTCACCCATTTAGTGGATTTAAGGCACGTCGTACACTAGCAGTAGGACAGATCGTTTGGAACATCTGTGTCTGCGGAGGGACTTCGCTTCTCTATGTACCGTATGTTCCATGGAGAGTGCTCCGAGGAATTATTTGAGATGATTCCATTATCTCGTTTTTGCTATCGCACCACCCGCCACCGGAGTAAAGTATATCTATACTACCTGGAGCCACTGCGTTCATCCACAGTGCGTTTCCAGAGATCTTTTTTGCCAAGTACCATCCGTCTTTGGAATGAGCTCCCCTCCACGGTGTTTCCCGAGCGCTACGACTTGTCTTTCTTCAAATGAGGCTCGTGGAGAGTACTCAACAGTAGGCAGCGGCTTGGCTCTGCCCCTGGCATTTCTGAAGTCCATGGGCGACGGTAACCACTCCCCATCAGGTGAGCTGTATGCTCGTCTGCCTACAATGGGTAATAAAAAAAAGTAGGTTTGACCTCGTGGCTCAGGGGAGTAAATTAAATTTTATGCACCCGCCAATACCTTCGATATTGACAGTTGATTGCTTTTCGATTACTTTTTCCTTCTTTTTTTTCTAACCTAACCTGCTAACCTTGAGAGGCTATGCCAGCGTAACCTAACGAGTAGGTGAGCTCTCGGGGCTCTAACCTGGGGACGTTGCTAACACCAGCCCTAGCAAGAGCAGTGCTTCGCAGAATCTTCCACCGGGTCGGAATCGCGACCCAGTGAGAAGATCCGGGGAGAAACTCAGTGGTTCGATCACTATAACATACTTATAAATAAGTAAGCGAAACATAAAATGCGTATCCACAAACAAGGTCGTTCTATTTTATTGATGAAGTAAGCAATGAAGCAATGAGGCCTAATTTCACTATCAGTAGCTTGTTTACTGCTCATTACACCGAACAATGCATACTATACACTATATTCACATGTCTTAAACAAGCGTGTGAAAGCATACCATTTTATTTGTTCGATAAAGGCAGCATTCCATTTGAAACCAATTTTGAGTGCACGTGATACTTGATGAGGTCTTAGATAAACAATTGATATTATAGCTAAAGGGGTTCTAAGTTGGTATTTTACGTGTGGTGACCATTCCTTACAAATATTGAAAATGCCAAGGACACACCTAAAATCGCAAGACTCTTTTCAAACCTCCTTTGCAGCAAGAAACGTAACGACGCTCTAAAAATGAATTCTCGAAAAATATGAAAAAATACAGTATTTCTAAGTAGATACAATGAACTTTGCTCAGTTAGGATTTAGTGTAATGACTAAAGAACAATAAGAGATAATTTCGAACAAATTCCCAAAGCGTTTCCCCATGGAACATACGGTAAATAGAAAACCAAAATACAGAATGACCAAATCAGCCCGTAGATAGGAATGTAGAACTAACTATCCGTGGAACAAGACTGCCAATGAGCTGAACGGTTCTTTTCTGTATTGAGTCAAATAGAAGTAAGCGTAGGGTATTTTTCGAGGTAATCCTCTATCATCACTTTTAATCTTTAAGTGTATATTAGTAACTACTCAACATCGGCAAAGTGGAAGGAAAGAGGGCTAGGAGGCGTAGTCCCATGCGCTAGTACAATCAAATTAAGACGACATTGGATTCCAGCATCAATGTCACTATCTACTACGCAGAGGAAAGGAAAGAATGATGGAAGATAGACCTAAGAAAAGTTCTCCGTAAAGGTCACGACCCTTAACACTGAGGAACACGATGTAAGGGAGGAAGGGGGAGTGTTTATTTATAGTGTATAATAATAATAAGCGTGATTGTCCCACACTTGGGCCCGCGGATCAGAGAACAGATAGGAACAGTATTCAACGTAAAGGTCAATCTTCGATTTGTATTTCAGAAACCTTGACCAGGGCTGCTGTGCCATTGTAGTTATATCATCTTTGTAACTTGCCTAACACCTGATAACAACCCTTACCTAATCTATATCCTTCAAGCCCCCTTAGTGATATACTCATGGAGACGGTCATTATATTGTCATTCATATCATTCAACATCACAGTCACATTATTCAATTCATTCATAGCCAACAAAAGCTCTAGGACAACACTCAGACGTGTGAAGTGGTTAAATAATCATAATATGTTCTCTTTGCTCGTAATTCAGTGGGCGTATAAATTCGTTATGAAAAGATTTATTGATACTAACTACCGATTGATCTAAATTAAGAATCTCGGTGTATTTTCTGGATTATAATGGCCAGAAATAAGCTTTTTGTATTTATACAGATGACAGAGATTGAGAAATTAGTCGAAATAAATATAAACTTCGATTTCAGCACTAAATAGGTTCTGAAACACAGTTTTGACGTTAACTCACTTTAAAGAGTTTTGTTTATTGTCTTCATAGTAAAATGACCATACAATTCATCTGATCGTGAACGGTCACCGTCACTAAATACACGTGTTAATGTCGGGGTCAAATCAAGCCACTTCTCAAAAGTATAAAATTAAAATTGATTACGTCTAGTAATTTGTTGACATAAAGAATTTTAAAGGAGTCATTTTTTATGTAGGTAATTGAATCTAAACCGGAGTACCGTTATGTTATTTAGTGCAACTGTAGCCTCACTCACGGCCTGTGATCTCACAGGACCTCCTAACACGTCATCAACAAATAACCAATTATTTTCGATTGTTATATGGGAAATAGATCTGGTTTTAATAGGGTAGCTCTTTTACTACTCTAGTCAGATTATAGTCGCAGTGGCCCTGTTTTTCTAGTATCCAGAGCCTAACATATGTTAAACACGGGCCTGTTTATGCCAATTATGGAGATTTTGTAGGTCGCAATTCTCTTGGTATTGGGATTTCGGAACGCCTTCCGGAATGGTTGGATATTCATTATTTCTACTGGCTCCGGAGATCAACGGAAGGTACCGCGTGGGCCGTAAGCATGAGCTCGTTTGCCTATCTCAGCTAATTAATGACAAAAAAACTCATATTATGTATAATAGAACGCCAAGATCAAGAAAACTCTGTCTTATAAATTTGAGTAAGTTATAATCAATCAATTAAATATTATATCTAATAAATAGTAATGTGCCTAAATTAGGTCACGTTCGCGGTAGAATATCGCACAGATATTTTCTTATAATTAGATTATTATAAAATAGGAGCTGTAAATACATATTTTAGACACATGAGCCGGTCAGCTGTGCATAGATATTGATCCGGCAATGCGGCGGAATAAAATAGTTAGCATTTCAACGTAGATACGAAGTTCTGAAAGTATATTTTCGTATGGCAGCCAGTGTCACAGCATTTCAGTGTCAAGTCGCACTGGTAGCTTTTTATGGCTTATTACAAGAATAAATTTACGCATTAATTCTAATGAAATAACTAAAAACAAAGCATGAAAATCATGTTAGTCTCTTGGGATTTTTATATGTAGCTGAAATGAAATAGCTGGAAAAAATTAAAACAGCTGATTTTTATTTATCGAAATGACTCTTAATTAGTCATATGGTACGCCACATATTATACGCGTTTTAGTTTTTCCGTTTTATTACTTCATCTGATCATATTTTTAATTTTTTTAAATATAATTATAAAAACTTAATTATTTTCCATTAAAATTTCATCTTTGATTCGTCACATTTATGGGACCATTGATCTAACAATTAATAATATTTTGTCAACAAACTGACAAACGACAAACAAATTAACAAACCACGCTGTGTTACTCGCAAACTGAGTACTCACCGACTCGTTTATTCAATAGTGGCGTTGTCCTGCCCGGCTCTTCATCTTCCACATCAACATCGAATGAGAATGGAAAATTCTTCGTTGAACCAACGAATCCTGCGGCCATGGCGATTACATGAGTTTTTTAGCAGTGTCTAACGCGAGACACGTGCTCGCGACGCGCTTTGTCTACAATAACTGCAAGGACGCGGACTGGAGAGTTGCTACGAAATAAATTCCGTGATAATAAATGAATGCGGCGCGGAATTGTGTGCTCAACGAATAAAAAATATCCTGTTATTGATAAGAAGAGATTTTAATCATAGCTGTAAACCAATAGACATTGTGGCTCTAAGTTATGTCCGTCTGATCGGATGCCTATATTTCTAGATTTAGCTCAAAGTAAGTATTTTATTAGATCGTATTATTCTTCTTGGCCCGCTTATGATCTACCTAGACACAAGCCTACGCCACATTACCTCTGAATTTTTACTTTTTATTGATAAATCAGAATCTGTACCTAATAAAATACTTATATTTTTTATTTTATTTAACAACTAGCGACACGCCCTCGCTTCGCTTCGGAAACATTAAAACACACATGAAACCAAAAAAATAAAATATTTTTTTTTTTTTTAAAAAGTAGCCTATGTTCATCAGGGACAATGTCGGCTTCTAATGGAAAAAGAATTTTTCAAATCGGTCCAGTAGTTTCGGAGCCTATTCGAAACAAACAAACAAACAAATCTTTCCTCTTTATAATATTAGTATAGGAGTACCTTAATCATTAGCACCTCTTATACTTATTATTTTAGACTGTCTAACGTTAAATCAATTTATCAGTGAGTATAGTTTTACGCATTCCTGGAAAATAGATTTCTAATACGCGACAACACCACACGAAAACTGGCCAGTCAGCACCCCATAGGCACTTCAATTAAATACAACGAATAAATCAATATTAGTACTAGATAATCAATATTAGTACAATAATTTAATTATCAGAAATCAATGTTTTGATAACTTGTAACAATACATAATAATAGTGATTTTTTTGTTCAACTGAAGTTTCATTTATTCTGCATTTTCGGACTACTCACTTGAATATATTTTATGTAGGTACTTACTTTTTATTGCCCTAGATGAGTAGACGTGTTCATGCACTGGCTGGTAATAGCATTTTACATAAAATATTTTCTAAGTCGAAATGTGCCAATGTGAATCTTCCAATGAAGGGACATATACCTACATTACATTTACTGGTGGTAGGACCTCTTGTGAGTCCGCACGGGTAGGTACCACCACCTTGCCTATTTCTGCCGTGAAGCAGTAATACTTTTCGGTTTGAAAGGTGGGGCAGCCGTTGTAACTATAGTTGAGACCTTAGAACTTATAAGCAATAAAAAAAATACTACAGGTTCGTGTTTCAATTCTTATTTTATTTTTATTCTTATTGGAAAAAAAACTATATAAAATATGAATCCTGGCATTGTCATATTACTCGATACGAGCACACGGGGCGTCTTATCACACACATAGGTCAAGGACCCTTCTATAGAAATTGTAGGAATCCTACACAGTACTTACACTGTCATATGAACAAACGAATGAAACGCAATAGTTTCCATCCCATGAACACCGATAAACACAATAATTTATTGATGGAGTTTACCCAGTGATAGTCTTGCGAAAATTGAGGATTAGGATAGAATTTATAGCTTTGAAACCTCACTATACTTATGCCATACTAACGTCATTAAGAGATGAAGATCTTCTTCTTCTTTGCCTCGACCTTATCCCGCGGATATTTCTATTACATTCTCCTCTATCAGCCGTCACCTAAAAACTCACTCCTCTTTCTCATTCACACACTACATCCATGTCTTCTTTGGTCAACCTCTTCCCCCTCTACCTTGCACTACCATTTCCATACATCTCCTAGAGATAAAGATCAGCTGAGGAAATTATGGTCATAGGATTACTGGAACACTGCAGATAAATTAAGGAATAAAATTATTTTTGATGCTTTAATAGTATGCGTTTTATGTTACACAAATAGATACTATGTATTCTATAATTTTTTTATTTCTCAATAAGGAATACTCACACATACCACAGCACTCTCTACAACACCCTTGATTGACTCGTAACGAATGCCTTAGGCATTAAGGCCACCACTGTACGCTTGTGCATAAAGTTGAATAAATAAATAACATTTTAAAGGGTTCTTTTTACGTAACTATAATAGCGGACTGGTGGGCCACCTCATATTCCGGTCACCGTCCTCGTCGAACCCGTCGCTTGCGACGAAGTACGAAGAGCTCGACGAGCGAATTAACCCATGGACACAGTCCACTGAGTTTCTCGCCGGATCTTCTCAGTGGGTCGCGTTGCCGATCCGGTGGTAGATTCTACGAAGCACTGCTGTTAGTAGGGCCAGTGTTAGCAACAGTCCGGTTTGAGCCCTGTGAGCTCACCTACATGTTAGGGCGAAGCTGAAATAGCCTCTCAAGGCTATCAGCATAGGCAGAAAAAAAAAACTCACATTAAGGTCATTGAGCCCATAGACAGTGAATCGCTTTGCACCATAAAATTGATAAGAATTTTTATACAGGCTGCCCTACACTTCAAACCGAAACGCACGATTGTTTTGCAGCAGAATGTCAGGATTATGGTACGGACCTGATTAAGCAGTTTATTTGGGACGATTCTTCTTCTGGATGGTCGATGTCTATGGGCGGTAGTAACTTTCCATCAGCTGCGTCCGCAACCTCATTTACTTTCGGAGGCAAAGAAAAAAGGTTATGCTCGACCGAACTCCCTCAAACTTAGGTTGTCTTGGGTTGTTTCTTACCCCGGGATCTGGACGGGACCTGCAGCACGCAATGATTGCGTGCTGCGGGTCTCGCCTGCGAGGGAGATGCTGGACTTCCACCGGGCGCGTCCGTAGGTGGCGGATCACGGGATCCTCTGGGCGACATTCCCAGAGGTATCGTCCGATCTTTTTCGTTGCAAGGATTCTTAGGTTTAGGTCCTAGGTTTAGGATTAGGTTTAGATATAGGTTAAGGTCCTAGGTTTAGGATTAGGTTAAGGTTTAGGTTTAGGATTAGGATATTTTAGCTAGGCTTTGCAACGAAAGAGATCGGATGACGCGGACCAAATCAGCACTAGGAGGAGCGGAAGGTCGGCGCCCTCCACACTCTTCACTAAGTGAAGAGTGCTCCTTCTGGAGAGTGCAGCTTCCGATGGCACCGGTTTGCCGGCATGCCGTGAGCGGTGACACCCTGTGCCCCGTTGTCGTGGAAGTGAGCCGGCGTTGCATGTCTGTGACTGCTGGCCGCTGGTTGCCATGTCCCCGGCTTCGGCTACAGGGGAGCGCCCCTCAGATATGGGGGGTACCGGTTCGCCGGCGTGGCTCCGTGGTTGCTCGTTTCGAGCGTCGGGCGGTGGTCTACCGAGTTGCCCTGGGCATTCGGTGGGCGACCGGCCAACCCGTAATCCCCACTGAGTGGGGGGCGGTGACCGCTGCCGCAAGGCACGGGGTCGCGAGGACGTAAACCTCTATAAAAAATACCCCAATCCCAAGCTCCGATGCCTAGCGAAGGGATGAATGGCTGGAGGGAGTTCAGTCCCAAGGGCATCACTCGATCCCAGGGGACCAAACCCCTGGTTAAATAACAAAGGAAAAAAAAAATGAAAATGGCCAATTGCAAACAGATATTACCCCAGGAGGGTACCTCTCGCTCAGCGGGAGGAGAATCCCTCCGTGCCTCTGAGCAATCGGAGGCACGCTGCCCCTCGTATTCTGGGGGGGGCAACAATTGCCAAGAGGAAGGCGGCGGCAGCACGAGCCGCGAAAGGGAGAGGATCCCACTCGTGCACCCCGAGCGCTGTGACAGTGCGCTCTCACTGCGCTCGACCCAAAGCTCCGCAAGGGGCTGCGTGTCGAGCGGTCGGGAGTCGCCACTTTTCGTCCACGACAGCGCCGGACTTTTCGTCAGTCGGAACCAGGCTGACCCGAGAGCTCGAAGGAAGCGGAAGTCGGTCAAACGACCGGCGGCTCCCGCTCCCTCCGAGTCCTCGGAGGTGGAACCCGCACCTGCCAAGTTCCTGGCAGTCGAGGAAGGGCTGGTGAATGCTACGGCGTTACCCCCCATAGGATGCGGACCTGCACGAAATTTGACGGTGACCTACGGCGAACCGGTTGTCACCACCCCGGTGCGGACCAGTGCCTCCCGCCGTAGAGATGCAGCTCATGTGAGGGAAGGTGAGGTTGAGCGACTATCCCGCTCCCTTGTCAAAGAAATGGAGGCTACGGATCCACGGGGGACATTCGTAGTCTCGAAGGAGATTGTCTCCGCGGTGGCGACCAAATCGGGCTCGTTGAAGGGCACATATGTGCAAGCCCTGAACCGCGTGGCCACCGCCGTGGAGACACGACTGGACGATCTCCTAAAACGGACAAGCACGGACGAAGTGATTAGCCTGCGGTTGCAAATGGAGCAACTGCAGGCACTATACACTTCCGTCCAAGTAGAAAACGCGGAGCTTCGTGCGGAGAGTGCTCGGGTGCGGGAGGAGATGGCCAGGATGCGTGTGGTCCTTGACGATGTCGTGGGATGCCAAGGCAGCTCGGCCTCTCCGCCACCCGTGCCCTCACAGCAGGAAGCAACGGATAAAGACCGCGAGATAGAGGAACTAAAGAGGTGTCTCGCGATAATGGAGGCCCGCACGTCTACGGTGGAACGCGCAAGGCCTCCACTGGCGCACGAGCGGCCTGTGCCCACAAATGCGACAGCGACCGCAGTTGTACCAGCGCCCACGGGGGCTGCAGCCAAGGTGCGTATGGCACCCGCCACACGAACGGTGCGCAGCTCTCGTGCACCGGCCAAGCCCGCTGGACGACGAACGCCCGCCCAGCCCACGAGGCCCCAAGCCGCTGCTTCTGCCCCGCCCCAGGCCGCTGCTTCTGCCCCGCCCCAGGCCGCTGCTTCTGCCCCGCCCCAGCCTGCCAAGGTGGGGCCTGGCAGAAGCCGCAAAAAGCGAGAGAGGGGCGTGAATGCCGTTGAGACGGCGCCGATCCCCCAGCCCCGCCCATTACCTCCTGCTCCGTCCAACATGGATGAAGCCTGGAACACGGTGGTGAGGCGGGGGCGAAGGAAGGCTGCAGCGCCAAGCACCCGAACCACCCCTGCGGTCGCCTCCCCTCAAGCAATGGGTCGAGCGACGACTGGGGGAGGGAGAAAAGGGCGCAAGGTGAAGAAACCGCGCGCCCCACGGTCGGCAGCGGTCGTATTAGAACTGCTGCCGGCTGGCAAGGAAAAGGGCCTCACCTATGGGGAGGTGATGGCTCGGGCGCGCGGTAGCGTCGACGTTGACGCCATAGGTGTGGAAGGGGGACTCCGAGTCCGGCAGACGGCCAGCGGGGCTCGGCTGTTGGTATGTCCTAGTGCTGACTCCGGCGCGGCCGCAGACAGACTGGCAGCCCGGCTTCGCGAAATTCTGCCGGACCCGGAAGTGGTGCGCATAGATAGGCCTGTCAAGATGGCGGAAGTCAAAGTGACGGGCCTGGATGAATGTGCCACTAAGGAGGAAGTGGCCGCCGCTATTGCGTCGCAGGGCAACTGCGCCCTCGCACAAGTGAAGGTGGGGGAGCCTCGGAGTTGTTACTCTGGATCTTTCACTGTGTGGGCGCGTTGCCCTGTGCAGGTGGCCACTCTTTTGGCCACGCCTCCACAAGGTCGGCCCGCCGACTCGCCGGGGAGGCTGCGCGTGGGCTGGGTGATAGCCCACGTGCAGTTGCAGGAGGCACGTCCATGGCGATGCCTCCGGTGTTTTGGCACCGGTCACGGCCTCGCCAAGTGCTCATCGGCTGTGGATCGCAGCGGACTTTGCTTCCGTTGCGGTCAGGCTGGGCACAAGGCAGCCTCTTGCAGCGCCGCCACGCCACACTGCGTGTTGTGCGACGCGGCGAAGCGGCGGGCCGATCATCGAGCTGGAGGCCCGGCCTGCTGTTCCGCCCCCTCTTCCACAAAGAGGCGGCGTGGCGGGAAAAAAGAGAAGAAAAAGGCAGAGAGAGAGCCGGCTGCACGTGAAGCAGCCGGCCCGTCAGTTCCCGCCGCGGCCGTCGAGCCGCAAGGCGGGACGGAAGACGAGGGAGCGATGGATGTGACACCTCAATAATGGGTCACGTCCATCGCTTCCTCCAAGCGAATGTGAACCACTCCGCCAGGGCGCAGGATCTCCTCGTCCACACCATGGCGGAGTGGTTCATCGACATCGCGATCGTCGCGGAGCCATACTTTGTACCTCCCGACCGAGGATTCCTGGGCCGGAGATGCCGATGGCTCTGTGGCGATCGTGATGCGACAGTCGGCGGCGTTACCCCCCCTTGGAATGGTGGCCAAGGGACCCGGGTACGTCGTAGTTAGGGTCGACGAAACCGTCGTGATCGGGGTGTACTTCTCTCCGAACAGGAGTCTCGCCGAGTTCGAGCAGTTTCTGGGTGGGCTCGAGGCGTTGATCCATCGCTTCGAGTCTCGCCCGTTGATACTGGCGGGGGACCTCAACGCCAAATGTACGGCGTGGGGTTCCCCTCGCACGGACTCACGCGGCGAGTTCCTGTCGGAGTGGGCCTTCGCGACCGGCCTCTGTCTTTTGAACAGAGGTTCGGTCGCGACCTGCGTGCGGTGGAATGGGGAATCACACGTGGACGTCTCGTTTGCGTCCTCATCCGCCGCGCGCCGTGTCCTTGGCTGGCGTGTCCTCGAGGGGGCGGAGACGCTCTCGGACCATCGGTTTGTCCGATTCGAGCTCTCTGCTTCCAGCTCGTTGAACGCGCCGGCTGAAGACGCCCGCGGCGAGGAGGAGCTCCCGCGTAGCGCTCCCCGATCATTCCCACGATGGGCACTGAAGCGCCTGAACAAGGTGCTCGCGGTGGAGGCGGCCACAGTGGCCGCGTGGGCGCCGATGCCCGCGCGTCTAGTGGACGTGGAGTCGGAGGCCGACTGGTTCCGGGGTACAATGCGTCGCGTCTGCGATGCTTCGATGCCCCGGATCAGCGGTCGCGCTCCACGTGGTGGTGCGTATTGGTGGACGCCCGAGATCGCGCTCCTCCGAGAGGAGTGCGTGCGGGCTCGCCGCCGAAGCGCCCGCCACCGCCGTCGCCGCCTTCGCGATGCGGACTTCGCGGAGGTAGCGGCCCGCCTGCATGCCGACTGCCGTCAGAAGCAGGAGGCACTGCGGCGGGTCATCGGCGAGGCCAAGTCTCAGAGCATGAAGACGCTCCTAGAGACGCTCGACCAGGATCCCTGGGGGCGCCCGTACCAAACGGTCCGCAAGAAATTGCGGCCGTGGGCGCTCCCGGTGACAGAGCGTCTCCAGCCTCAGCAGCTGCGGGAGATTGTCTCCGGGCTGTTCCCGCGGATGGAGAGGGACTTCGAGCCCCCCTCCATGGGCGCGCCGCCACGGGGTGATGTGAGCGGTGATGCCCCTGCTGAGGTGGTCCCTCCGAGCATCTCGGAGGAGGAGATTCGTGCGGCCGTGTCGAGGATGCGGAGGAAGGACGCGGCCCCCGGCCCTGACGGTGTTCATGGTCGGGTCTGGGATTTGGCCTTCGGTGCCCTTGGGGACCGGCTCGTGCGGCTCTTTGAAGCCTGCCTCGAGTCGGGACGGTTTCCGAAACAGTGGAAGACGGGCAGACTTGTTTTGCTGAGGAAGGAGGGACGCCCTGCAGACTCACCTGCGGGGTACCGTCCAATCGTGTTGCTGGACGAGGCGGGAAAACTGCTCGAGCGAGTGGTGGCCGCCCGCATCGTCCAGCACTTGACGGGGGTGGGTCCCGATCTGTCAACGGAGCAGTTCGGATTCAGAGAGGGCCGCTCGACCATCGACGCGGTGATGCGCGTGCGCGCCCTCTCTGATGAGGCTGTCGGCCGGGGCGGGGTTGCACTGGCGGTGTCCCTGGACATCGCCAATGCGTTCAACACCCTGCCCTGGTCGGTGATCGCAGGGGCGCTGGAGTATCACGGCGTCCCTGCGTATCTCCGTCGGCTGGTCGGGTCCTACCTCGAGGACAGGTCGGTCATGTGCACCGAGCACGGTGGGGCGGTGCTCCGCTTCCCCGTCGAGCGCGGTGTCCCACAGGGGTCGGTCCTTGGCCCTCTCTTGTGGAACATCGGCTACGACTGGGTCCTGCGGGGTGCCCTTAGCGCTCCTCTCCCGGGTCTAAGTGTAGTTTGTTACGCGGACGACACCTTGGTCGTGGCCCGGGGTAGGGACTTGCGCGAGTCTGCCCGTCTTTCCTGCGCGGGGGTGGCCTTCGTCGTCGGCAGGATCCGAAGGCTGGGTCTGGAGGTGGCGTTCGATAAATCCCAGGCCCTGTTGTTCCACGGGGCCCGGAGAGCGCCGCCTCAGGGGGCCCACCTCGTGATCGGAGGCGTTCGCGTCGAGATCGAGGCGACCGGGTTGCGGTACCTCGGCCTCGTACTGGACGGTCGTTGGAGCTTCCGTGCTCACTTCGAAAGATTGGGTCCCCGACTGATGGCAGCCGCCGGCTCGCTGAGTCGGCTGTTGCCGAACGTCGGGGGTCCCGACATGGTGGTGCGCCGCCTCTACACGGGGGTGGTGCGGTCAATGGCACTGTACGGGGCGCCCGTATGGTGCCACGCCCTGACCCGTGACAACGTCGCAGCGTTGCGACGTCCGCAGCGCGCGATTGCGGTCAGGGCGGTTCGTGGGTACCGCACCGTCTCGTTCGAGGCGGCGTGCGTGCTCGCCGGGACGCCTCCCTGGGACCTGGAAGCGGAGGCGCTTGCTGCGGATTACGCGTGGCGATGTGATCTCCGCTCCAGGGGGGAGCCGCGTCCCGGCGCGGCGGAAGTTCGAGCGCGGAAGCTTCAATCTCGGCGTGCCGTGCTCGAGGCGTGGTCTCGCCGCCTGGCGGACCCCGCCTACGGGCGACGGACCGTCGAGGCGATCCGCCCGGTCCTCTCGGACTGGGTGAATCGCGACCGCGGACGTCTCACCTTCCGAGCGACGCAGGTGCTCACGGGACACGGCTGTTTCGGTCGCTACCTGCACCTCGTCGCCCGGAGGGAGCCGACGCCGAAGTGCCACCATTGCAGTGGCTGCAATGAGGACACGGCGGAGCACACGCTCGCGTGCTGCCCCGCTTTCGCGGAGCAGCGCCGCGTCCTCGTTGCAAAAATAGGACCGGACTTGTCGCTTCCGACCGTCGTGGCTGCGATGCTCGGCAACGATGAGTCCTGGCAGGCGATGCTCGACTTCTGCGAGTCCACCATCTCGCAGAAGGAGGCGGCGGAACGGGAGAGGGAGAACTCTTCCTCCCTCTCGGCGCCGTGCCGCCGCCGTCGAGCCGGGGGTCGGAGGAGGGCGTTTGTCCAGCTCCGGCCCCTATGAGGAGGCAGTCTCCTCCCGGTGATGGTCACGGGGCGACCTAAGGGGGCTGAGACTGCGCCGCACGCTACCGTCACTCTAGCGCGCTGGCACCAGGAGGACGGGACGACGCGTCGGCGGCTGCGGACTGCGATGCGGTCCGCATTCTCGTCGTCGCTGTCGTCGCCGAACATACTGTGGAAGAGCAACCCGGTCGGCGGTGTATCGCGTTCCGACCCGGCAGGCTGGTTCTGGCCCAGCGGGGTATCCCGGAACACCAGCGGCATCGCCCGGGCGGCCTGAAGGGCCGCCGTACCGCGGAGACTGACGTCGTTGGTCGTCGACTATCGCCTCGACGACCCGTCGGTCGGGCGTCCTCGGGGTGGCGCCGCGTGTCTGGTTGTAGTGTTGACCGCGGGAACCCCCCTACTCTGACCGGGTTTTGACCCCGGACGGAGATCGGACGCCGGGTGTAAGAGTGCAGGGGAGTCGTTTAGTGGGTGGGCCCTAAATTCCTTGGGCCCGCGGTCTGCTCTCAACACCTGCAGATCGTAGAGTCTCACATACCCCGCGCGCCCCCTAGGCGCGGGGACCTCGTAGGAGGTTCGGCCCTCGGCCCGGAAAAAAAAAAAAAAAAAAAAGGGTTGTTTCTTACCTATTATTAAAACAACCGGACTTAAAAAACCCTTTCCAAGCGTATTCCATAATCCGCTATGATGCTCAATGTACCAAGTTGTTATTTCGTATAGCCATTTTCTACTTTATTATTTAGTTACAAAATATTAGAAATAAACATCAGAGTAAATAAGTAGGAGAATGAGAGATATGGTATTTAAAACTAAATTACATGGATCATTGGATCAGATAGTCTTATGTATGAAAATTTGGATGAAAAAGTAGTCTAATCTATCTGTATATTTTGAAAATAACTGGCACAGTCCCTGCTCTCCTAGATAAGCTGGTTCTCATCCCATTTTGGTGAACCTGGAAAGACCTCCAGGTCACCGATTAGATCAACCCTCCATACATATAACTGGCATCTATAATAAAACGGTCACAATGATCTGGATCAATTTTTATATTTAGTTAAGGTTTGGTTTCATAAGTGTATTCATATATGTAAACCAATGTAGAAGGTATCAAACCTGAAAAACAGACCATCTTGTAGTTTGTAAAGCCAATAGTCTTATTCTGACGAAATTTGTTCAAAGCTTGAGTCCTGGTATTGAATAGACACATAGAGGAAGATAACAATTTCATGCCACTGCTCAGCATAGATCCTCGCTCACATGATACAAAGTGTAGTCCTAGGAAGCAATGGTGCAGGTGGAAAGCTAGTATAATAATAATTATTATTTTTGGAAAATAACAGATTAAAACTAAAATAAAACTAATACAATAATTTATTGTAACCGCTTATAACTTTAAACGTCCTTCAGTTTAGACACTACATTCACTTCTTGGGGGCGGCCTGTTCATCAATGGGGTCCAGCTTAGGTTCTTCAAATTTCAGAGATGGGAATGCTGTCATGTCAATTCCGGGACCCCCTCCATACTGCTTCTCAAGCTTTTCTAATTCAGTTTTCAGCTCTTTCTCAACAGCAGGGCTGGCATCTGGGACTTTGCCACCTCTGGAATTGAATTAATTGTTGGTGTAAATGGATATACAAAATAATCAAGAAGAGACATTAAGGAGTGGTTGAACTCAGTTGTATGTAGGTATATATTTTAATTTAATAATATTTATTTTAGCCAATTTTTCCAGATGTATAAATTTATTATATATTTATTATTATTTATTATATAATATCAATTTAACTAGATATAGATAAATGTTCATTTTGCAAATCTATTTGATATCTTTAAATAAGCAATTGTTATTTTTATAAATATATTTCGTACTTAACATATGCTGCCTATTCTTTTGACACACATTTTTTTTGTTCATTGAGTGATTGAAGAAATCACTCTGAGTGACAACACTCCCTATTATTGTACTTATGTATTATTAAACTGGTAATCTTAAAACTACACGACTAAACTAGTCACCATATTGTACAAAATATTCAGAATACAGTATTTTTCATATAATTAGAACTACTTTTACAATTTAGTTTTATGTTTTTTATTGTGCAAATATTTTCATCTAAAATAATATTATAACTGTAAAAAAGGCAAGGGTAAACAATAAAGGTAGTACATATTGTTGTGTTTACGACTACAACTTTGACTATGTGATTGTGTTTACGACGAAACCCAAAGAAAATACTATAATGATATAGTCTTATTTTATTTGGTTTTTATTTTATTTATTGGGTTCCAACATGTTATACATCAGCACAGAATATTACACGTATCATATACATTGATTTCACACTAAATGCTAACACAATTACAGGTACCGACTGCATGCAGTCTTCAGGACTCTCACTTAATATTCAACGAATTACTTAGTACCTACCAATTTTTTTTCGGTAGTCTTATAATTCTATTTGAAAGGATATTATTGAATGTCAGGTTAAATAAGAAGTTTAGAAAATAATT